>NC_066363.1:116975050-117309738 GCF_013377495.2 Cygnus atratus | reverse complement strand
GAGAATAAGGCATACCATATAACATTTCATATGGTGATAATCCAGTCTCACTGTATGGTTTAGTTCTTATGTTTAAAAGTGCCAATGGTAAGCATTTCGTCCAGGGCATTTGTGTCTCGATCATTAACTTAGCAAATTGTTGTTTTATTGTTTGATTAATTCTTTCTACTTTCCCTGAGCTTTGTGGGTGCCACGGAGTGTGGTATTCCCACTGAATACCTAATGATTGACATAATAATTTTATTATTTTAGAAGTAAAGTGTGTGCCCTGATCATCTGATCAGAATCAATGTACTGGATTATCCCATATCTAGGTATTAAATGTTCTAATAAAATTTTTACCACCATTTGTGCCATAGCTCGTGCTACGGGATAAGCTTCTACCCATTGTGTTAAATGATCTACTATTACCAATATATATTTTATCCTCCCTACCTTGGGCAATTCAGTGAAATCAACTTGTACTTTCTCGAAAGGTCTATAAGGTGTTTTTCTCCCTCCCGTGGCTGCTTGTCGAAACACTTTCTTATTTATTTTCTGACAAGTTAAACAACCTTGTGTAATTTGCTTTGCTATTTCAAAAATCCCAATGCAACCAGATTGTTTAAGTAAATGATCACTTAACGCCTTTGTACCCCAATGTGTTTGTGCATGCAAACGTTCCAATATTTGCCTCGCATAGGCCTTTGGCAATATCTCTCGCCCATCGGGCAGTGTCCATTTTCCTTGTTCTAATTTAGCCCCTATTTTCTCCAATTTTGTTTGTTCCTCAGGGGTAAACTTCTTTTCTCCTCCCTCTCGCCTTTCTTCCTCCCATATTATATTAATTTTAGTGACCTGAGTCCTCAAGGCTGCTTTCTGGGCTTCTTTATCTGCTAGATTATTTCCTCTGGTTCGGTAATCTAATCCCTTTTGCTGTCCTTTCACATGTACCACTGCTATCTCCTTTGGTTCTCTTAATGCCCTTAAATTTTTTATTATTAATTCTTGATGTATAAGATTCCTCCCCTGAGTATTACTTAAACCTCTTTCTTCCCAAATTTTTCCGAAAGTGTGGACCACCCCATATGCATATTTAGAATCTGTATATATAGTCCCACTTTTCCCTTTTAATAGTTCCAGGGCCCTACATAGGGCATACAGCTCGCAAGCCTGAGCTGACCATGATGGGCTCAAAAGTCCTGATTCCACAGGTTCTAGGTCCTTATTAATTACTGCATATCCTGATTTTCTTTTTCCTTCCACTACTTGGGAGGAGCCATCTACAAACAGTGCTTCTCCTTTCTCCAACTCAGTATCCCTTAAATCTGGCCTCACTTTAGTTTG
Organism: Cygnus atratus; assembly: GCF_013377495.2. Taxonomy (NCBI): domain Eukaryota; kingdom Metazoa; phylum Chordata; class Aves; order Anseriformes; family Anatidae; genus Cygnus; species Cygnus atratus. The sequence continues at coordinate 117,308,412 of NC_066363.1, read as the reverse complement.
GGTCTCAATTACCTCTAAACAGTTATGTTGTAATTTCTCCGATGGTTTTCCGAACAAAAAGTGTGCTGGACTCTGAGCAGATGTTACCCTCAGTTCTAAGTCAGGGGAGTCAATTAGTATTGCTTCATACTTCAGGATCCGGCTATCCGTTAACCATTTTTCCGCTTTCTGTTGTAAGACACTTCTGACGTTGTGTGGAGTATACACCTTTAAAGTAGCACTAAAGGTAATCTTCCTAACTTCTTCTATTAATAATGCTGTAGCGACCAAAGCTTGGAGACAAGCAGGCCACCCTCTACTTACTGGATCAAGTAATTTAGAGCAATACCCCACGGGTTTCTTAATCCCCGCCCAGTCTTGAGTAAGAACTCCATATGCTGTCTGGTTTGATGTGTTCACAAAGAGATAGAAAGGTTTTTCCATATCTGGGAGGCTCAATACAGGTGCTTGTATTAATGCCCTTTTTATTTCCTCGAATTTCTGATCATCTTCTGTGAACCACTTAAGTTGGTTATTAGTTAATTTCTCATATAAGAATTTGACCTTTTCACTGTAGCTTTTAAGCCATGGTCTACAATATCCTAATAATCCCAATATTTGCCAAATTTCCTTTTTAGTTTGCGGGGGGTCTTAAGGATAAGATCCCAGATACCCTGTCAGGATCTAACTTCTTTCTTCCCTCACTCAGCCAATGCCCTAAGTATTTTACTTCCTGTTCCACAAACTGTAACTTTGATCGAGACACTTTTAATCCCTTTTCTCCTAGAAAATTTAATAATTAAAAAAAATAAATTAATAAAAAAAATAAAAAAGTAGCTTCTTGGGTTCCCTCTTCAGTTTCTCCCGCTACTAATAGCTCATCCACATATTGCAATAATTTTACCTCCCTGGGTAATGTGAAATCTTGTCAGACTTTCTCTAAAGTTTGTCCAAATAGATTTGGTGACTCTGTAAACTCCTGTGGTAGCACAGTCCATCTTAATTGTTGTTTTCGTCCCGTTTTGGGGTCCTCCCACTCAAAGGCAAAATAATCTCTGGATCCCTCATCCAGAGGGCAGGCCCAAAAAGCATCTTTCAAATCTATTACACTATACCAAGTATGTCTGGGAGATATATGACCTAGTAAAGTATAAGGATTTACCACCACAGGGAATTTAGTGATTGTTCGCTGATTTACAGCTCTCAGGTCCTGTACCATCCTGTATGACCCATCTGATTTCTTTACGGGGAGGATGGGTGTATTATGAGGTGACATACATGGTTCTAGAGTTCCTTTTTCCAGAAGTCTGTCAACTACAGGTTTTAATCCTTTTCGACCCTCCATTGGTATAAGGTATTGTTTGATTCTAATTGGATGATGTGGATCCATTATTTGAACATTTATGGGGTCCATTTCTATCTTTCCAGTTTCCCTCTCCTTATACCATACTGAAGGGTTAATGACTTCTTCATCCTTTTGTGTTAAAGTGTATAATTTAATCTGCAATTTGTCCCCTTGGCTTTGAATGCTCAAGTTTAATCTCAAAATTAAATCCCTTCCTAATAAATTGTATTCCGCTTCAGGGAGCAAAAGTAAATCATTAAAACAAATTTTCTTCTGTGTTTCTACTTCTACATCTTTCAAGACAGGTACCTTAAAAGGCTCTCCTTTTGCCCCTACTACTGACATATAACTCTTCACTTCTTCTATTCCTTTTGGAAGTGTTTGAATAGTGGATTTTTCATCCCGTGTCCACTAAAAATAAAACTTCTTCTTTATGGGGACCAATTAATAGTTTTATCAAGGGCTCTGTTGATGTTGAAGTCCCCAGAAGATATAGCCCCTGACACCCCTATTCTTCTTTGAATATTTTCTCATCTTGTTCCCGCTTACAACAGTTCCTCTGAATATGTCCCTTCTTGTTGCAATAGTAACAGACGAGAATTGTGAATCTCTCTTGATAAGGCTGCCCCCTAGGTGTTTTCTCTATTCCTTCTTCCCTCCTCTCCCCAGACGGGGTCTTTTTCTGACTTTCTCTTACTGCTGCTACAAAGATTTTGGCTTTTGCTTTTTGTTTTTCCTCATCTCTCCTAACATATACTTTCTGTGCTTCCCTAAGTAATTATTCTAATCCTCTCTCTTGCCAGTCTTCCAGCTTTTCTAATTTCCTTCTTATGTCCCCCCAGGATTTAGCTACAAATTGTGTTCTAAGGAGTGCGGTTCCGGCCACTGTATTCGGGTCAATTCCAGAATACATTTGTAGGCTTTTCCTTAATCTCTCCAACCATTCTGTTGGAGATTCATCTTTCCCTCGTTGTTCATTAAATGCTTTATTAATGTTTTGCCCTCGGGGAACCGCTTCCCTTATTCCCTGTATGATCACTGTTCTCAAATCCCTCATATTCTGTCTTCCTTGGGGTTGTTGATGATCGCAGTGGGGATCCATATTTGGCCATTTTTGGTCTCCCAGGGGTCCTGCTTGATTCTGTCTTTCCCAAATTCTCATTCCAGCTTGCCTAATCATTCCCCTTTCCTCAGCAGTAAATAAGATCCCTAAAATGGACTGTATTTCTTTGCAGGTATAAGTATTGGGGCCTAGGAACTGATCCAGTTTTTCAGCTACTCCGAGGGGGTCATCTAATAGGGTCCCCATTTCTTTCTTGAAATTCCTTACATCTGTGGTATTTAATGGGACTGCCACAAACCCGATGCCTCCCTGATTGCCTCCGAGGGGTACCTCTCTTAACGGATATAGAGAAGCTCCCTCAGATACGGCAGTCCTACTTCTCGTACATGCAGCTGGAGGTCGGTCTAATTCCAGTGCTGTTGGTGGTGGAGGCAGGGGCAGCAGTGGTACTGGTGGAGATACCACAGCCACTGGAGGGGGAGCCACCGCCGGGGGTGGATTGTTAGGATATGGAGGTGGTAGGTTATTCAATAGCTTCCATTCATCTTCTTTTTCTTTTTCTGTTTTTTCTTCTTCTTCTTCAAACTTCTCGTCTGCTTTTAGTGTAAATGTTGAGGCTGGAAAAGGACGTGAACTCCTGATCCATAATCCTGCATAATCACTTTCCTCCTGGCTAAAAGGTTCCTTTGAATTAACATGTATATTTAAGGCCTGGCAAATCCAGTCTTCAAAGGATCCAAAAAACAGGCCAAAAGACATGTGGTCTTAAAGGCTCCTTTGGCCATTCTATCATACAATACTGGACCATTTTTAATTTACTTTTTCCTTTTCTGGGGCCCCTATCATTCCAATTTCTAATCATTATTCCTGATGGACTTTCCGGTGGTATGTCTGGTAATTTGCTCCCTTTCTTCTGGTCCCTGGTCTTCAATTTTGTCTGACCCATCTAGGAATTTTACTATGGCAATTCCCACAGCCCTTGGTTACCTTAGTAAGAGTGTCTTGCAGGAGGTTTATGACCTATCACCCACCCACGAATACTATAGGAATCACTTCGGTCCTTCACCGGCCAAATCCCTTGCGGGAGATTGGAACTGTGATTAGAAGACCTCCACAATCGCTTCGGAACTAAGTTCCATCTCAGTCACACTCTTACACACAGGCAACCAAATCCCACCCAACCAAACGGTATACGCCTTAAATACTCACGACTCTGTCGTCTTCGTTTGGAACTTCACGCACAGAATTACGGGCAAAATATAGTGCTGCAGCCGGCAAGGGAGCTCATAAAAAAAATCAAAATCTTTGCTTGCCTTTATTCAGGTTCAAGATGGTGTTAGTCCCGACCCGACTTGAACAGGAGCCACAACATGGTGGGGCGCCTCTCCTAGATCAAATCAGAATTCAGTTGCCAAAACCATCCCAGACGAGACCCCAGTTGTAATAAATGACAGAGTCCCAAATAGGATTGCAAACAAGCTTTACAATTTATTAATCAAATAGAGGCAAGCAAACAGCGCTGGGTGCGCCGGGCGTCTCCGCTAAAACAAGACGCACACCCATTACATCAGGTGGCTGGTTTTTATACTCCTAAGCCAATACATATTCATTACTAATTCTAGAAAAGGCAGGGTTATTCTAATTGGTTTCCGGAATCCGAACCCTCCCAAGGGCCCCTGCGTATCAGTCTCCGGTGGTCCCTAAGGGGTCACTCATGTGAAGGGCCGTAGTCTTCCTCCCAGACTTTGTCCTTCAGTTGTCCTTCTAGTTCCCCTTTCTCCTTATTTGGTAGTCTCTGGGCCGGATGTCATAGACTTGCCAAACGTCCCGTGAAATAGTCAGCAGTTTTCTTTTTTTTTTTTTTGAAAACACCTTTGTTCCCTAATTCCCTAAACCCGGGCACCGATGCTAACTCTTCAAATCCTCTACAGAGAGGAACAGAAGGACCATTCCTTAACAACCCATCTATTCGCTCTCCGTATGTGCCACGGCAGCTGAAAGGCTCCAACAAGGCCACGGAAAAAGGTAGCTCTGCAGCACCCACCTTCAAGGAAGGCTATCTCTTTGGGGCTCCCTGCCAGCTGACATGTGCCACCTACTGTGGACAAAGGGAGCTCTCAACCACCCACCACCTCCCTAACCTCCCTTTTTGTCCCAGGCAGCTGCAAGGCCTCCACTGCTGTGGACAAATGACTCTTCACATCACCCAGCCACTCTGCAAACTGCAACAACAGCACCATGCCCAAAGCCCTGCACAAAGGGAGCCTCTCACAAGCCAGCTCTACAACCTGTCCGCATCTCCCCAGGGAGCTGCAAATCCACATGGTGAGGACACAAAAACAAGGCCGACTCGCTCCCCCTTCTCAGGGCTTCCCTGTCTGGTGCGAGCTTCCCACACGCATCAACACAGGGGCCTGCGCAGCTTCAACTGCTTCTCTAACACATCGTCTTCTTCAAAGGCACACGAGGGGACTCCACGGACATGGGGAAGAGGGGCTACGCACCACCCAGCATCTTGCCCACCTCTCAAGGTAGGCAGAGAGACCTTCAACTTGCCCATAACAGTGTCTCACCCAGCCATGGGAGCAACAAGACACCTCTCAAACGTGTCATTCTCTACCAGGCTACCGCAACGGCTCGACAGAATTGGACAAAGAGAGCTGAGAAATAAACGCTTCTCTGGAACCCCTCCTGGTGTGGAAGGTAGCCGGAACGTTCCAAAGGCTTCCCACCACACATTCTCTCTCTGACGTCTCCTTTATTCCCCGGCAGGTGGCAGATGGAAGGTCCCCACGTCTCAGGACAAAGGGACGCTCCACACCACCCAGACACTCGGTAATCCTGCATAATCTCACATGAAGCAGCACGATGCCCAAAGCATTGCCCAAAGAAAGACTCCCAAAAGTCAGCTCGAGAAGCTCTCCAGGTCTTCCCAGGGACCTGCAAACCCACACGCTTGGGGCACAAACACAAGGCAGCATCACTGCCACCTCTGACACGCTCCTGTCAGATTCAAGGCACCCCTAGGCATGGACACAGGGAGCTCCGCAACTGCAACCTGTTCTCCAACAAATTCTCTTCATTCACAGCCACCAGAAAGGATTCCAGAGTCATGGAAAGGAGGAGCTCCACCACACCCCAGCATATCTCCAACCTCCCGTCGTCTCCCTGTCACCTCCACCTTCCACACCGTCATGGACAACGGGTGAGCTCTGCACCACGCTGACACTCGCCCACCTCTCGTGGTCTGCCCAGAGAGCTACAACTTCCCCAGAGCTCGCTACACACACCAACTCTCAAAGCTCACATGCTCTCCAACAGCATCGCGACGGGCCAACAGACGTGGAGAAAGGCAGCTCGGAAACACACCGCATCTCTCTAACCTTTCCTGCTGCTCAAGGTCCACACAGCTCCGGCGTAGCCTTGGAAAAAGGGAGATCTGCAGCTCCTGCCTCCTCTCTAACCTGTCACGCTCTCCCTGGCAGCTGGAATGTCCCCAAAGCTACGGACCACGGGAGCTACACCACATCCCCCCTCTATACCCTCTCCGTCTGGGCCACGGCAGCTGAAAGGCTCCAACAAGGCCACGGAAAAAGGTAGCTCTGCAGCACCCACCTTCAAGGAAGGCTATCTCTTTGGGGCTCCCTGCCAGCTGACATGTGCCACCTACTGTGGACAAAGGGAGCTCTCAACCACCCACCACCTCCCTAACCTCCCTTTTTGTCCCAGGCAGCTGCAAGGCCTCCACTGCTGTGGACAAATGACTCTTCACGTCACCCAGCCACTCTGCAAACTGCAACAACAGCACCATGCCCAAAGCCCTGCACAAAGGGAGCCTCTCACAAGCCAGCTCTACAACCTGTCCGCGTCTTCCCAGGGAGCTGCAAATCCACATGGTGAGGACACAAAAACAAGGCCGACTCGCTCCCCCTTCTCAGGGCTTCCCTGTCTGGTGCAAGCTTCCCACACGCATCAACACAGGGGCCTGCGCAGCTTCAACTGCTTCTCTAACACATCGTCTTCTTCAAAGGCACACGAAGGGACTCCACGGACATGGGGAAGAGGGGCTATGCACCACCCAGCATCTTGCCCACCTCTCAAGGTAGGCAGAGAGACCTTCAACTTGCCCATAACAGTGTCTCACCCAGCCATGGGAGCAACAAGACACCTCTCAAACGTGTCATTCTCTACCAGGCTACCGCAACGGCTCGACAGAATTGGACAAAGAGAGCTGAGAAATAAACGCTTCTCTGGAACCCCTCCTGTGTGGAAGGTAGCGGAACGTTCCAAAGGCTTCCCACCACACATTCTCTCTCTGACGTCTCCTTTATTCCCTGGCAGGCGGCAGATGGAAGGTCCCCACGGCTCAGGACAAAGGGCGCTCCACACCACCCAGACACTCGGTAATCCTGCATAATCTCACATGAAGCAGCACGATGCCCAAAGCATTGCCCAAAGAAAGACTCCCAAAAGTCAGCTCGAGAAGCTCTCCAGGTCTTCCCAGGGACCTGCAAACCCACACGGTTTGAGCACAAACACAAGGCAGCATCACTGCCACCTCTGACACGCTCCTGTCAGATTCAAGGCACCCCTAGGCATGGACACAGGGAGCTCCGCAACTGCAACCTGTTCTCCAACAAATTCTCTTCTTCACAGCCACCAGAAAGGATTCCAGAGTCATGGAAAGGAGGAGCTCCACCACACCCAGCATATCTCCAACCTCCCGTCGTCTCCCTGTCACCTCCACCTTCCACACCGTCATGGACAACGGGTGAGCTCTGCACCACGCTGACACTCGCCCACCTCTCGTGGTCTGCCCAGAGAGCTACAACTTCCCCAGAGCTCGCTACCACACACCAACTCTCAAAGCTCACATGCTCTCCAACAGCATCGCGACGGGCCAACAGACGTGGAGAAAGGCAGCTCGGAAACACACCGCATCTCTCTAACCTTTCCTGCTGCTCAAGGTCCACACAGCTCCGGCGTAGCCTTGGAAAAAGGGAGATCTGCAGCTCCTGCCTCCTCTCTAACCTGTCACGCTCTCCCTGGCAGCTGGAATGTCCCCAAAGCTACGGACCACGGGAGCTACACCACATCCCCCCTCTATACCCTCTCCGTCTGGGCCACGGCAGCTGAAAGGCTCCAACAAGGCCACGGAAAAAGGTAGCTCTGCAGCACCCACCTTCAAGGAAGGCTATCTCTTTGGGGCTCCCTGCCAGCTGACATGTGCCACCTACTGTGGACAAAGGGAGCTCTCAACCACCCACCACCTCCCTAACCTCCCTTTTTGTCCCAGGCAGCTGCAAGGCCTCCACTGCTGTGGACAAATGACTCTTCACGTCACCCAGCCACTCTGCAAACTGCAACAACAGCACCATGCCCAAAGCCCTGCACAAAGGGAGCCTCTCACAAGCCAGCTCTACAACCTGTCCGCGTCTTCCCAGGGAGCTGCAAATCCACATGGTGAGGACACAAAAACAAGGCCGACTCGCTCCCCTTCTCAGGGCTTCCCTGTCTGGTGCAAGCTTCCCACACGCATCAACACAGGGGCCTGCGCAGCTTCAACTGCTTCTCTAACACATCGTCTTCTTCAAAGGCACACGAAGGGACTCCACGGACATGGGGAAGAGGGGCTATGCACCACCCAGCATCTTGCCCACCTCTCAAGGTAGGCAGAGAGACCTTCAACTTGCCCATAACAGTGTCTCACCCAGCCATGGGAGCAACAAGACACCTCTCAAACGTGTCATTCTCTACCAGGCTACCGCAACGGCTCGACAGAATTGGACAAAGAGAGCTGAGAAATAAACGCTTCTCTGGAACCCCTCCTGGTGTGGAAGGTAGCCGGAACGTTCCAAAGGCTTCCCACCACACATTCTCTCTCTGACGTCTCCTTTATTCCCTGGCAGGCGGCAGATGGAAGGTCCCCACGGCTCAGGACAAAGGGCGCTCCACACCACCCAGACACTCGGTAATCCTGCATAATCTCACATGAAGCAGCACGATGCCCAAAGCATTGCCCAAAGAAAGACTCCCAAAAGTCAGCTCGAGAAGCTCTCCAGGTCTTCCCAGGGACCTGCAAACCCACACGGTTGGGGCACAAACGCAAGGCAGCATCACTGCCACCTCTGACACGCTCCTGTCAGATTCAAGGCACCCCTAGGCATGGACACAGGGAGCTCCGCAACTGCAACCTGTTCTCCAACAAATTCTCTTCTTCACAGCCACCAGAAAGGATTCCAGAGTCATGGAAAGGAGGAGCTCCACCACACCCAGCATATCTCCAACCTCCCGTCGTCTCCCTGTCACCTCCACCTTCCACACCGTCATGGACAACGGGTGAGCTCTGCACCACGCTGACACTCGCCCACCTCTCGTGGTCTGCCCAGAGAGCTACAACTTCCCCAGAGCTCGCTACCACACACCAACTCTCAAAGCTCACATGCTCTCCAACAGCATCGCGACGGGCCAACAGACGTGGAGAAAGGCAGCTCGGAAAACACACCGCATCTCTCTAACCTTTCCTGCTGCTCAAGGTCCACACAGCTCCGGCGTAGCCTTGGAAAAAGGGAGATCTGCAGCTCCTGCCTCCTCTCTAACCTGTCACGCTCTCCCTGGCAGCTGGAATGTCCCCAAAGCTACGGACCACGGGAGCTACACCACATCCCCCCTCTATACCCTCTCCGTCTGGGCCACGGCAGCTGAAAGGCTCCAACAAGGCCACGGAAAAAGGTAGCTCTGCAGCACCCACCTTCAAGGAAGGCTATCTCTTTGGGGCTCCCTGCCAGCTGACATGTGCCACCTACTGTGGACAAAGGGAGCTCTCAACCACCCACCACCTCCCTAACCTCCCTTTTTGTCCCAGGCAGCTGCAAGGCCTCCACTGCTGTGGACAAATGACTCTTCACGTCACCCAGCCACTCTGCAAACTGCAACAACAGCACCATGCCCAAAGCCCTGCACAAAGGGAGCCTCTCACAAGCCAGCTCTACAACCTGTCCGCGTCTTCCCAGGGAGCTGCAAATCCACATGGTGAGGACACAAAAACAAGGCCGACTCGCTCCCCCTTCTCAGGGCTTCCCTGTCTGGTGCAAGCTTCCCACACGCATCAACACAGGGGCCTGCGCAGCTTCAACTGCTTCTCTAACACATCGTCTTCTTCAAAGGCACACGAAGGGACTCCACGGACATGGGGAAGAGGGGCTATGCACCACCCAGCATCTTGCCCACCTCTCAAGGTAGGCAGAGAGACCTTCAACTTGCCCATAACAGTGTCTCACCCAGCCATGGGAGCAACAAGACACCTCTCAAACGTGTCATTCTCTACCAGGCTACCGCAACGGCTCGACAGAATTGGACAAAGAGAGCTGAGAAATAAACGCTTCTCTGGAACCCCTCCTGGTGTGGAAGGTAGCCGGAACGTTCCAAAGGCTTCCCACCACACATTCTCTCTCTGACGTCTCCTTTATTCCCTGGCAGGCGGCAGATGGAAGGTCCCCACGGCTCAGGACAAAGGGCGCTCCACACCACCCAGACACTCGGTAATCCTGCATAATCTCACATGAAGCAGCACGATGCCCAAAGCGTTGCCCAAAGAAAGACTTCCAAAAGTCAGCTCGAGAAGCTCTCCAGGTCTTCCCAGGGACCTGCAAACCCACACGGTTTGAGCACAAACGCAAGGCAGCATCACTGCCACCTCTGACACGCTCCTGTCAGATTCAAGGCACCCCTAGGCATGGACACAGGGAGCTCCGCAACTGCAACCTGTTCTCCAACAAATTCTCTTCTTCACAGCCACCAGAAAGGATTCCAGAGTCATGGAAAGGAGGAGCTCCACCACACCCAGCATATCTCCAACCTCCCGTCGTCTCCCTGTCACCTCCACCTTCCACACCGTCATGGACAACGGGTGAGCTCTGCACCACGCTGACACTCGCCCACCTCTCGTGGTCTGCCCAGAGAGCTACAACTTCCCCAGAGCTCGCTACTACCACACACCAACTCTCAAAGCTCACATGCTCTCCAACAGCATCGCGACGGGCCAACAGACGTGGAGAAAGGCAGCTCGGAAACACACCGCATCTCTCTAACCTTTCCTGCTGCTCAAGGTACACACAGCTCCGGCGTAGCCTTGGAAAAAGGGAGATCTGCAGCTCCTGCCTCCTCTCTAACCTGTCACGTTTTACCAAAACATTGTGCACAATATAATTGCTCACCACCCGCTCACAGAATCTGAGCACATTCCCAAACTCATGTCACTTCCCAGCATGGCCAGCCACCCCATATTAATTGCTCAGCCTGATATTTTATGGTATGGAGTATCCCTTTGGACAGTTCAGGTCAGCTGTCCTGGTTTTGTCCGCTCCCAGTTTCTTTGTGCACCCCCAGCCTCCTCCCTGTCAGGGTGGTATGAAAAGCTGAAAAGTGGTGTAAACACTGCTCTGCAACAATTTTATCATTTTGTGTGTTGTCAACACTATTCTCATCCTAAATTCAGAACACAGCCGCATACCATCTACAAGTTGGAAAATTTACCATATCCTTGGTAAAACCAGGACAATATCCACTCCTTACTGTATACCATTTTTGTCATCTGGTTCCCATGCTTTCTAATACATTCCAATTAATCACCACTTTCTATATATTTATATAAAATATCCACTGAGTTTGTTTAGTCGTGACTCACTTTGGGCTCCATCTGTCACAACACATCTTTCAGGGTAGAAGAGATGGTGTGTTATATTCTATTGTCACATTCTGAAGCCCATGCTGAGTCCCATCAGACTGCTGTGCTTTCCATTTCTATCTAAATTCATTGTTTAATAGGACATATAGCAATCATAGTAGTGATGACATACCATATTATATAGTAATTAACATAATTGAATTCAAATCCAGGGGCTATTCTCACCCAACATTAAATCCCCTTTTGGTACCCATCAGACTTCCCCATTCTTCTGTCCTACCAACCAAGTGCACCCAGGTCCCTGAGCAAAAGCAATCCCATTGTGAGAAACAAAGTTGTGGTTTTGCAATAGAAAGTGTTTTACAGTGGAAAATTCCACTAACCTTGCATATTCAAAAGTGATTGTGTGGCATAACAGTGGGGAGTATGTTAAGCAGATAAGGGTAAGGTCCCACTGTCCCAAAATAAGGAGGACAGCTAAAAAAGACAGGACGAGCAGTACGAAATCAGTAAAAAAACAAAAATCACGAGTCCTCTAGGTCACAAGGGAAGAAGGAAAAAAAAAAAAAAAGGAAAGGAAAGGAAAGGATGAAAATTAACGGTTGGTCAATAAAATTGTACATATATGGTATAGAAGTGCATCAAGTAAGTTGTCAACCTGTAGTACTTCAGCCAATGAGGAAATGGGAGAAATCAGGTGTTGGGTACTAGGGAATATAAGGTTATGATAATACTTTTACTGTGGCACTCCTCTTGCAGGACGCCCACCATTGCAATCACGAATAAGATAGCTTCACAGAAGATCCTATCTGAAGAAAAATTTTTGAGATTTTTCTCAAACCATGAATGGGTTTGACTTTGCCTGAGGCAGGAAGAATAATCCAGACTGTCTTCCCAATATGCATTTTTATGTGCACTACAGGAAACTTTGTCCCCTTCTACAGTACATAACAGGTTTGATTGGGCAGGTCTGGCTTGGTTGGCAGATCCCCTAGTGCTGACTAACCAGGTGGCCTTTGCCAAATGTTATCCCAATGTTTAAATATCCCAGCACCTATTGCGCTCAGTGTAGTCTTAACATCCATTGTATCTCTCAATTTTCCCAGAGACTGGTGCATGATAGTGGGATGTGATACATCAACTCAATACCATGCTCTTTGGCCTAAGTGTCTATAAGGTTGTTTCGGAAATGAGTCTGATTGACTCAATTCTCTGTGGGGTGACCCTGTCGTCATAGGACTTGCTTTTCAAGGCCCAGGACAGTGTTTCAGGCAGCGGCATGGGGCAGAGGATATGTTTCCAGCCATCTGGTGGTTGCTTCCACCATTGTAAGTACGTGGCGCTTGCCGTTGCGGTGTTGAGGGTGAGTGTGATACAATCAATGCTGCCAGGCTCCCCATATTTAATATTTTGGCCATCATCCTCCATACCAAAGAGGCTTTAACCACTTGGCTTGCTTGATTGCAGCACATGTTTCACAACCACGAATAACCTGTGCAATAGTGTTCATGGTCAGGTCCACCCCTTGTTCACAACCACCTATATGTTGCATCTCTGCCCTGATGGCCTGAGGTGTCATGGGCCCATGAGCTATAAATAATTCACACTTATGTTGCCAATCCCGACCCACCTTAGCCACTTCAGTCTTAGCAGCTTGATCCACCTGCTGGTTGTTTGATGTCTTCAGTGGCCTGACTTGGGTAGGTAAGCATTTACGCAGCATACTTTTACAACCAGGTTCTCTACCTGGCAGCAATATCTTTCCACAGTGCAGCAGCCCAGAATCAGTTTGCTCCTGCACTGCCAATTGTTCTGCTTCCATTGCTGCAACCACCTGCACAGGGCATTTGCTACCATCCATGAATCAGTACAGAGATAGAGAAATGGCCACTTGTCTCATTCAGCAATATCTTAAGCCAGCTGGATGGCTTTCACTTCTGCAAAATTGGCTCAATTCACCTTCTCCTTCAGCAGTTTTTCTGAAACTTGTCTGGTAGGACTCCATACAGCAGCCTTCCACCTCCGATGCTTTCTCACAGTTATGACATCAGTAGGACCCACCAGTGAAAGGGCATATTGCTTCTAATTTTCTGATAGCTCGTTATACAGTGGGGCTTCTTCAGCATGTCAGTTCCTCTGGTGATATCCCAAAATATTTGTCTTCTGGCCAGTCCACAATCACTTCCAAGATTCCTGGGTGACTAGGGTTTCCTATTCAAGCCTCGCTGAGTAATCAGGGCAACCCACTTACTCCATGTAACATCAGTGGCATGACGTGTAAAGTGGACCCTTCCTTTGAACATCCAGCCCAGTACTGACAGTCAGGGTGCCAGGAGGAGCTGCACTTCAGTACCAACCACTTCTGAAGCAGATCAAACTCCTTCATATGCTGCCAATATCTCTTTTTTGGCTGGAGCATAGCGGGCCTCAGATCCTCTGTATCCCCAGCTCCAAAACCCAGGGGTCGATTTCAAGTGTCCCCAGGCTCTTTCTGCCAGAGGCTCCAGGTAGGGCCATTCTTCCCAGCTGCAGTGTAGAACACATTCTTTACATCTGTCCTGCTCAGACTAGCTACTGCAGGGCTACTGCATGAACTATCTCCTGTTTAATCTGCTTTGTTCAAAGGCTTCTTGTTGCTTAGGCCCCCATTTGAAATCATTCTTCTTACGGGTTACTGAACTATCACAATTACAGATGCACAAATAACATAATACACTCTCAATCTAGTCTCGTTCCATGAACTACCAGGGCCACACTTAAAGAGTTTGGTCGTGTTCAGTGAGAACTACCCTCAGCTAGATTTAAATACCAAGAGGATGAGTAATTCAGCCTAGCTATAAACACATTAAAAGGTATAAGAAACTCTATAGAGATTTCTAAGTTTCCCAGGAGGCACTTGGTATAATAAAGTGTTCAAATCTTACCAAAGGCGTCCCAGTATTGGAGGAAGAGAGGTTCAGCCTGGTCAACTGATCCCAGAAGTCAGAAGGTTTCTTTCACAATGTATCTTCCCAAAATCCTCTCTCTCTTAAGCCGATTTATATTATTTTCTGTCTTCTAGGTAGAGCTTGAGAAACTCTAGTCATGCATATCTTAGTTACAATTGGTGCAAAATTTTCTCTCTTTTGTTTAAAGGTACAGGCTTGAGAAATTCAGAACGCATGCTCAGTGAGGGGTGGTTGCACCTTGGAGGCAGGTAGCTTTTGGATGGAGGTGTGTTTTGGTATTATAACGATATTATAATGAGCAAAGTTCACCAAAGTACAGCATTTTTGTCAAAAAAATGACAGGCCGTTGGCTCAGGGTAACAAACGTGCAGTTTATCAGTTTTGGTGTGCACAAGAACAATCAATTCCCATCTTATCACAGAGCCTGACTGCGGTGTCTCCACTCTGCTCCACACTCCGTACTGTTCCTCTTAAGAGTCAGCACACCCAGGTTCCCCCAGTGAGATAACATCTAAGATTGGAGGGCTAGAGAACTTCTAGGTAGTGCAGTTATACTCCACCTTGGAAGCCTTCTTCAATACTGTAACTTTTCTTTAAAATGTGAATATCAATTTAATTTCCAAGTCAACTCGGGCAATTATTCCACAACCTGCAACACCTAAGAAAGTTTGTGTGTCTTTTTTGCTAGTTGGTGGAGACATAGCTGTTATTTTGTTGATCACATCCATTGGGATTTGATGGCATCCATCTTACCATTTTATTCCTAAAAACTGGATCTCCTGTGTAGGTCTTTTGACTTTATTTTATTTTATGGCAAAATGAGCCTTCAGAAGGATTTGGACTATTTTCTTCCCTTTCTCAAAAACTTTCTCTGCTGTGTCACCCCACACAATGACGTCATCGATGTACTGAAGGTGTTCAGGAGCCTTCCCCCTGTTCCAGCACAGACTGGATCAGTCCATGGCAAATGGTAGGGCTATGTTTCCACCCTTGGGGCAGTTGATTCCTGGTGTATTGGACAACCCTCCAAGTAAAAACAAGCTGTGGCCTGGATGCTGCTGCCAAAGGGATGGAGAAAAATGTATTAGCAATATCAATTGTGGCATACCACTTGGCTGCCTTTGATTCCAGTTCGTACTGAAGTTTTAACATATCTGGCACTGCAGCCACTCAGTGGTGGTGTGCCTTCATTCACAGAATCACAGAATCACAGAATGGCCAAGGTTGGAAGGGACCTCTGAAGATCACCTAGTCCAATCCCCCTGCTGAGCAGGATCACCTAGAGCACATTGCTCAGGATAGCGTCCAGGGCAGGTTTTGAATATCTCCAGAGAAGGAGACTCCACAACCTCTCTGGGCAACCTGATTTATTGCTCCGTCACCCTCACAGTAAAGAAATGCCCCCTCATATTCAGGTCACAATAGTCCACTGTTAGTCTCACTTGCCATTAGACTTTCACACTGGCCATATGCGTCTATTAAAAGGTGAGTTAGTCTTGCTGATCACTCCTTGGGTCTCCAGTGATGATTAGTTTATGGATGGGAATCAGGAGTCTCGGTTGGTGCCAATATTGCTGCTGGTGCACAGTTGTGGTGGTGATTGGCACCTGCTGTTCTTTGACCCTCATCAACTCCACAACAGAAGGGTCCTCTGAGAGGACTGGGCAAGGTAGACAACAGTTTAATGTCCTCTGTCTCTAAGGCAGCTATGCCAAAAGCCCACAGGTACCCTTTTGGGTCCTTGAAATATCCTCTCCTGAGACAGTCTATTCCAAGGTTGCACACAGCATATGGGGCCAGTCACAATAGGGTGCTTTTGCCACCCATTCCCAGTTAGACTCACTTCAGCCTCCAATACAGTGAACTGCTGGGATCCCCCTGTCACTCCAGAACTACAGATGAGTTCTGCCCCATGGTAGCATAACAGCATTACAGTACGCTGTGCGCTGGTGTCTACTAAAGCTTTATACTTCTGTGGGTCTGATGTGCCAGGACATCAAATCCACACAGTCCAATAAGCCCCATTCTCCCTTTCCTCGCCCTGGCTGGAGGCAGGGACCCCTCTAGTCCTGGTTATAATATTCATTGCTGTATCTGGGAGACTGCCTGCTGGGAAATTGGTGCAACAGGTTTCTCAGACAATCCCCCTTTTGCAATTGTTTTCACTTGCAACTCACATACCCGTGCCTCTAGGGTCGAGACAGATTTCCATTCCATTTTCTCATGTCCTCTCCATGGTCACATAGGTAAAATCACAGGGTGGCACATGGTGTGTACCCACTCTATCTTTTTCTTGAACAGAAGGATGCTTACTGCTGATAGCTGAGACACTGGTTTCATAAATGTGGGGAGGAAGATATATTCTCTTTAAGTTGGTGGGCCTCTTTGGAAAGTTTCTCCAAAGCATTCTCTTTGAGTTGGTGGAGTTGGTGGACCTCTTGAGAAAGCTTCTCCACTGATGAGATTCAGGCATTGTAGGGAAAAAGAGACACTTTCTTTGTACTGCCAGGGTTCTCTAGTCAATTCATCCCCTGTGGGTTCCTCTCCATTTTTCCAGGTCATTACAGACAATGAGCTGGCATATGATGATGGTGCACTCCATACAAACTTCCGCCACATGGGTTGTGTACACTTGACTTCATCTGGATCTTTGGATAGCTGTTCATTGTCTAGGTCATCATAAATCACTTCCAGCACAGCTAATTCCCTCAGGTACTGGATACCCCTCTCCATGGTGGTCCACTTGCCTGGTTGACATACGAGATCTTCCTTGAAGTGATACCTTTCCTTCATATCTGACAGGAGACGCCTCCAGAGGGTTAAGATATGTGCTCCTTTTCCAATTGCTTTGTCATTGCCTACTTTTCTGGCGAGGGATCCCAGCTGCCTGGCTTCCCTGCCCTCTAATTCCAGACTATTGGTTCCACTATCCCAGCACCAGAGCAGCCAGTGACAAGGTGCTCACCTGGACGACGACTGAAATCTTCTTGCATATCTCATAGCTCAATGCTGATAGGCATCGGGTAGTTTTTGATGCTCTTACGTTATCTTCCTCTTTGTCTTCCTGTTCCTCCGATGGCCTAGTCACTTCAGAGTAGTCTGCCTCATCTTCTTCTTCCTCCCCAGTCCTGAGTAGGAGTTCCTCTCCTTTCCAAATGACCTGACCTTTCTCATCCATTGTTTCATCTTGCATACAGGGGCAACTGACAGTTTGTTTCCCTGGCCCAGCCCTGGGGCCTGTCACAGGGGTTGGAACAGCTGCAGGGCCTGTTACAGGGGTTAGAATGGCCGCAGGGCCTGTTGCAGGGGTTGGAGTGGATGCAGAGTCTGTCACTGGTTATAGCTGTGTTGATTGTGGCTTGGTAAAATAGGCCAAGCCCCAGCACATTGCAGTGACTTGTGTCTCTTTGGAATTGCAGGGTGATGACACAATCTCTTTCAAGTATTCTGCCAGGTTTATTTTTGTATTTGAAGTTGTTCAGGGTGTGAATTTCCAAAGCACTGGAGGTGCCCACTGCTCTAGATGCCTGCCATATCCACCCACACTCCCTGCCCACTCATAATTTTCCTGCCTTAAGACAGCTCTCTGGATGGCATTCTTAAGTAGTTTAAATGTAAACAAAAGCTGAAGTGCATTCAGGAGACAACAACAAGAACATGCTGGTTTGAACATCCCAAGGATATTCAAAGTTTTGAAGAGTTATCGTAATTCTCCTGGAGGAGAAGGGGGTAAAGGAGAAAGGGAGAGCAAACAAGTGGAAAAAACATCTCCCCTGTCCCCTCCGTAGGTTGGCTCCCTGAAGAAAAAAGGTAAAAGGTGTAATTATTAATAGTTTCTGAGATATGGTTTCTGAAGTACAGATGTGATAGCAATGCTGAGTACAAATACCAGATTAGTATCATGACCAGTAATTTTATCATATCATAAGCCAGTGTTACACAGTACAGCAAAATAATAACCTTAAACCAGCCCCCAGAAATTATACACTGCACAACAGGCGGTACATACAGTAAGTAATGTGCTATATAACAATTTGGAAAACAGGCACATCAGACCTGAGATCAAAGAAATCAACATTGTGATTAGCATCTATTAAACTAATATAATTCTTATAACAATTTCGTTTTAACACACTCTGGTCAGACCTGTCATTATCTCAACTCTTTGTGCCCCACATGGGTGCCAAAAGGACTGTCGTCTGCAATTACAAGAAGCACAATTTCACATCTGACCCATGAAATCTCATTGGGGTTATCACAGAATCATACAATAGCTGGGGTGAGAGGGACCCTGAAGATTATCTAGTTCCAACCCCCCTGCCGTAGGCAGGGATGACACCCACTAGATCAGGTTGCCCAAGGCCTTATCCAACCTGGCCTTGAACACCTCTGGGGATGTGGGAATCTACAACCTCTCTGGGCAACCAGTTCGAGTGCCTCACTACCCTGTGAGTGAAGAATTTCCCTCCTAAACTCT
Organism: Cygnus atratus; assembly: GCF_013377495.2. NCBI lineage: Eukaryota > Metazoa > Chordata > Aves > Anseriformes > Anatidae > Cygnus > Cygnus atratus. The sequence continues at coordinate 117,289,914 of NC_066363.1, read as the reverse complement.
AATCTAAATCTCACCTCTTTTAGTTTAAAACCTTTCCCCCTTGTCCTGTTATTATCTGATTATTTATCAGATAATATCCCCCTTATCCTGTCATTATCTGACTTATTATCCTAATAGACAAAATTCTTTGATGTCTGTAATGAAAAAATAAGTAAATAGCCATACTTTAAACATACATAATTACTTTTTCTTGTATGTCATTATAAGTGAGAACAAGAATATTTAGAACTACAAGAGAGAAGAATTCAGAATTTTAACAACTTTGTGCCTTACTTCAGAGGACTTCTAGTCAATACATTTAGAAATTAAAGTCTCCACAGTTGCTTCTCTGTGGGACTTACAGACTATTGCATTTATTTTAAAAGTAACATCATTAAATTCAAAAACTATCTCTGAGGCATGTTTTTATACACGCTGAAGCTGAGTTCTGGTTGCTGAAGGGAACTTATCTGTGTTTTTCTTCCCCTAAACATTTTAAACCAACTAAATAAATTCTACTCTTTGGAAGATTTTTTTTTATTATTTCTTGAATAAATTAATGCACATGAATAGTAAAGTAATCAAAATTAATAACAGTCTCTGAAGAATACTCAAAATCGAAAATGTCATGCTTAAATTCCTTGGCAATAGAGCTAATTATCAAGCCATAGAAGCCACTATAGTAACATTTATATGTTACTCTATAAGTTACTGTTGGCCCAGTTTTGCTATAGAGCATTCACTGAAGTTTCATTCTCTTGGTTCAGTTCTCTCAGTACTTCAGGTGGTGTACATAGCTTAATAACTTTTCTACTGACATTTGCATAAGTGATTTGAGATTTAATCTTGCTTTTCTACTTATTCAGCATCTTCAAAAACAACACTTTTGTATATGAGGAAACACAAGAATGGAAATAGGAAAAAACGTTCATTCTTTGCATTTTTTTCAAGCACTATTAACAAAAATTAACTTTTTTTTTTTTTTTTAACAGAATTCAGCCATTTAGCTACTGCAAGGTTCTTCAAGTTGTACAAGATGACCTATAAATATAGGCTATGTGCATTTTCTGTGTTCCTTAGAAGTCTACAGATACTGACAAATAACAAAGCCTCTGGTCCAATATGCTCAAGGCAATAAAACTCAAATGGCAATGATAAATATCAAAAGAGATTGTTGCCCTCTTATGAACACCAAATTCTAAAAATAGCTATTGGTACTATTACAAGACAAATTGGTACTATTATAAAACAAACTAAGTTCGTTTTCTATAGGTCTATCCTTCCTCTTTACTTCATTTTCTGTATTTTGTTCTCCTGCTGCTCACTCTAGAATCTACTAACATCCAGCTGAATTTAAGATAAGGAATACAGTCAATATCAACTAGCTTACAATCTGGCTCATGTACGGGCATGAATGAGACTTGTTAAAGATTGACTCTGAAGATACAAAGGCGTAGAAGAGAATTAGAGTCGAAACAGAGGAAAAAAACAGATTATTTATTTTATTTTATTTTTTTTAGTATGGGCAAGAGCTTTTCCCTGTATGGAAATCAGGACAAAAGATAGCTGTTCTTCCAGGATCAGTCTATTCTGAAGCCTTGCATTTTAGTGATATGCTGTAATAAAGCTCAGGCTCCCCAACATGCACACACTTCGTTTTATGAAGATGAAATTTAATAGTGAAAAGTTATTCAAATATAACTAAGCAATGGATGCGCTTATGATTTTTAATTCTTAAAGTATTTTCTTTTGATATTTCATTTGCAATCCTCTGCTCTCGGAACTGTGTCTCTAAGTGCTGCTTAGACTCAGACATCTCCAGAATTACACAGATATTTCTCATTCACATGCTAGATGCCTAAACAGTGAGGAGGAGGAGTCCATACATGCACTGAAAGGCTTAATAAACTCACATACTTAGCTCAATTTCATGCATACATGCAATCTATGTCTAGCACGGGTCCCACTGTACTGTTGTGTCCACAGCTGGCTGTGGATTCTCCAGACTGGAAAAAAAGCAGAGCTTATGCATAACTGGCCGATTGATCCAATATACCACTGGACACAAATCCTTGCACCACTAGAATCACAAATTTTATAGAGTCCAAGTTGGTAAGGTATCATCAGAATCTCTGCCTTTATATCCTGCAAGAACATCAGCTGAAAATCTAGTTTACATTAACTAAATGTTTTCCACAAAAGTAAATTCATGATTCTATTTCTTATAAACGTTGCACAGAGTTAATTCTGACAGAAAAACCTGTCCTGTATTATACACAGTTTTATAGTTAAACTATTCTGTTCTTCTGGGATAATTACAGGGCAATAACGTACACAGAGCTTAAACAAAACTCACATGCAGTTTCTAGCCCCAGTACATTGGTGCAGAAGGAGACTGTCCCTGTCTGAAGGGCTTAATAATGTCCAGAGAATACAGAATCACAGAATCATAGAATCATAGAATCATAGAATATCCCGAGTTGGAAGGGACCCATAAGGATCATCAAGTCCAACTCCTGGCACTGCACAGGTCTACCCAAAATTTCAGACCATGTGACTAAGTGCACAGTCCAAACGCTTCTTAAATTCAGACAGGCTTGGTGCAGTGACTACTTCACTGGGGAGCCTGTTCCAGTGTGCGAGCACCCTCTCGGTGAAGAACCTCTTCCTGATGTCCAGCCTAAACCTCCCCTGCCTCAGCTTAACGCCGTTCCCGCGGGTCCTATCACTGGTGATTACAGAGAATAGGTCGGCGCCTGCCCCTCCACTCCCCCTCACGAGGAAATTGTAGACTGTGATGAGGTCTCCCCTCAGCCTCCTCTTCTCCAGGCTGAACAGGCCAAGTGACCTCAGCCGCTCCTCATATGTCTTCCCTTCTAGGCCCTTCACCATCTTCGTTGCCCTTCTCTGGACACTCTCCAACAGTTTTACATCCTTTTTGTACTGTGGTGCCCAGAACTGTACTCAGTACTCGAGGTGAGGCTGCACCAGCGCAGAGTAGAGCGGGACAACCACTTCCCTCTACCGACTAGCAGTGCCGTGCTTGATGCATCCCAGGATACGGTTGGCCCTCCTGGCTGCCAGGGCACACTGCTGGCTCATATTCAGCTTGCTGTCAACCACAACGCCCAGATCCCTCTCTGCGGGGCTGCTCTCCATCTTCTCCTCACCAGTCTGTACGCATAGCCAGGGTTGCCCCGTCCCAGGTGCAGGTCCCAGCACTTGCCTTTGTTAAACTTCATGTGGTTGGTGACCGCCCAGCTCTCCAGTCTGTCCAGATCTCTCTGCAAGGCCTTTCCACCCTCAGGCAAGTCTACAACTCTTCCAAGTTTGGTGTCATCGGCAAATTTGCTCAAAACACCTTCTAGTCCTACATCCAAATCGTTTATAAAGACATTGAAGGGGACTGGCCCTAAAATGGAGCCTTGAGGGACCCCACTAGTGACCATCCGCCAGCCAGATGTGGCCTCATTTACCACAACCCTTTGAGCCCTGCCCGTCAGCCAATTGCTCACCCATCGTGTGATGTTTTTGTTTAGTTGTATGCTGGACATTTTGTCCAGTAGGATCCTATGGGAAACCGTGTCAAAAGCTTTGCTGAAGTCCAAAAAAATCACATCAGCTGGTTTCCCTTGATCGACTAGATGGGTGATCTTATCATAAAAGGAAATCAAATTTGTTAGGCAGGACCTACCCCTCATGAACCCATGTTGGCTGGGACCAATGACTGCATTGTCCCCCAGGTGCACTTCAATAACTTCGAGGATTATTTTCTCCATAATTTTACCAGGCACTGATGTGAGACTGACAGGCCTGTAATTGCTAGGGTCTTCTTTCTTGCCCTTCTTGAAAATTGGCACAACATTTGCCAGCTTCCAGTCTACTGGGACCTCTCCAGATTCCCAAGATAATTGAAAAATAATTGAGAGACGTCCCGCAATGACATCAGCCAGCTCTTTAAGCACCCTGGGATGAATCCCATCCGGACTCATGGACTTGTATGGATCCAGGTGGAGCAGCAAATCCCGCACATGTTCAGGGTCGGTTGGGAGTTTGTCATTCCCACTGTCATGGTCCTCCAGCTCAGGGCACCCTGGGTACCAAAGCCCATCATCAGTGTTGAAGACAGAGACAAAGAAGGGATTAAACGTCTCTGCTTTGCCTATGTCATTGTCTGTGAGGAGACCTTCCCCATCAAGTAGCAGACCTATGTTTTCTTTGGTTCTCCTTTTTCTGTTCACATATCTATAAAAACCTTTTTTATTGTCTCCCACAGACATGGCCAGCTTCAACTCTAGTTGGGCTTTGGCCACACGAATTTTCTCCCTACAAACACGAACAGCATCCCTGTATTCCTTCCTCATTGCCTGACCCTCCTTCCAGCAGCCGTACACTTTCTTTTTTCGCCTAAGCTCCAGAAGAAGATCCCTGGTCAGCCAGGCCAGCCTTCTGCCCCTCCTGCTTGACTTCCGATATTTTGGAATTGCCTGATCTTGTGCTTTTAGGAGGCAGTGCTTAAAGACTGACCAGCACTGATGGACGCCAATGCCTTCAAAAGCGGTTTCCCAGGGGACCTTGCTGGCTAGTTCCCTGAGAAGCCTGAAGTCTGCTTTCCCCATATCCAGGGCTGAAGTTTTAGTGACAGTTTTCCTTCTGTCACCATAAATTTTAAACTCAACCACTTCATGGTCACTATGACCGAGACGGCCGCTAATTGCCGTGTCCCCAAAAGACCCTCTCTGTTCTCCTGCAACAGATCTAGGAGGTCAGATTTCCTAGTTGGCTCCCTTAGCACCTGCACCAAGAAGTTATCATTTAGGTGCTTTATGAACCTCCTGGACTTGTTCGTGTCAGCTGTGTGGTGATCCCAGCTGACGTCTGGCAAGTTGAAGTCCCCATAAGGGCAAGAGGAGTTGATCTCGAGTCATCTCTTAGTTCTGCGAAGAATAATCCATCAGCGTTGTCGTCCTGGCCAGGTGGTCTGTAACAGACTCCCACAGGGACATCCCCTTTATTTGTTCTTCCCTTAATCCTTACCCTGAAGCTCTCAACTTTGCCATCGCCAACTTGAAGTTCCACACAGTCCAGCCCCTGCTTCACATATATCGCCACCCCCCCACCTTGCCTACCCTGCCTGTCCCTCCTGAAGAGCCTGTAACCATCTATTGCAACATACCAGCCACAGGATTCATCCCACCAGGTTTCGCTTATGCCGATGATGTCGTAGCTGTGGGACTGGGCCAAGACTTCTAGCTCACCCATTTTATTCGTCATACTGTGTGCATTTGTGTAGAAGCACTTCAAATGCACCTCTCTACACGCAGCACCTTGTGGAGCCGACCGAAGGACCTCACTAGCACACAGTCCCTCTGATTCTAGTGCACCATCCCTTAGCTCATCACCGGTGTGCCTGGTTTTATCTCTTTCCCCCTTAGACTCTAGTTTAAAGCCCTATCTATCAGCCCTGCCAACTCCTGAGCAAAAATCCTTATCCCTCTCTGATAGAGGCATATCCCACCTAGTGCCAGCAGGCCCAGTGTCATGCAGACCTTCCCATGACTGAAAAACCCAAAGTTCTGCCGGTTGCACCAGTCCCGAAACCACGTATTAATGTGATGAGTCTGCTTGTCAACATTGATCCCTCCTATCAGAGGGACAGAGGCAAACAGTGTTGTCTTTTTTTACACTGTTGTCTTTTTAAAAGAACTGCAGAGAGCCTCTCCTAGGGATGCTGAGAATCTGCATGAAGCTGCAGTCCATACCTTAAATCATGCATGCAGTTGCATAGCTAATAAATTTCTTCTTGTTAGTGGTCTAGCTAAAATCCCTTTCCATAAGAGGTGGTATCCACAGAGATACTTGGAACAGAATTTACAAAAAAATTGAGGCTCAGGAAAGATGATGTTGGTCATGAGGAAACAGAAGCAGGTGGAGCCAATTCACAGGTAAATTTTATTGGACACTGCAAAAATTCACTGGACTCTCTGCAAAATTCAAGCATGGATGTAGCTGGGTATAAAGAAGAAAGAAGCAAAACAGTGAACTGACTTGTTATTGCACATAAAGTGATTTAAGCTGTGAAATTAGGCTGAGCTGAGACAGCAAAATGAAATAATCACTTTTTTTTTTTTTTAAGAGACTTCTGAAAAATAATTAAAAGAGGTTCTTCTTCTTGGCAGAAGTTTGATTTACCTAAAAATCGTGAATCTTATCTGTCATTATGATCCTCATTGTAAGAGACATGGATTTGATTTCAAGGTGCCCATGCAAACCTCATGAAGTTCAACAAGGCCAAGTGCAAGGTCCTGTACCTGGATTGGGATATCCTAAATATGAATACAGACTGGATGATGAGTGGACTGAGAGCAGCTCTGCTGAGAGGGACTTGGGGGTACTGGTGGACTCAAAACTGAACATGAGCTGGCAATGTGCGCTTGCAGCCCAGAAAGCTAATCGTGCCCTGGGCTGCATCAAAAGAAGCATAGCCAGCAGGGTGATGGAGGTGATTCTCCCCCTCTACTCTGCTCTCATTAGACCCCACCTGGAGTACTGTGCTCAGCTCTGGGGCCCCCAGCACAAGGACATGGACCTGGTGGAGCGGGTCCAGAGGAGAGCCATGAGGTGATCAGAAAGAGCAAGGATTCACCAAGGGGAAGCCATGTTTGACCAATCCGATATTCTATGATGAGATGACTTGCTGGGTAGATGAGGGGAGAGCGAAGGCTGTGGTCTACCTTGACTTCAGCAAGGCTTTTGGCACAGGAGGTTCCTGCTGATTACGAGGGGGAATTTCTTTACTGTGAGGGTGACAGAGCAATGGATCAAGTTGCCCAGAGAGGTTGTGGAGTCTCCTTCTCTGGAGATATTCAAAACCTGCTTGGATGCCATCCTGCGCAATGTGCTCTAGGTGATCCTGCTCAGCAGGGGGATTGGACTAGGTGATCTTCAGAGGTCCCTTCCAACCTTGGCCATTCTGTGATTCTGTGATTCTGTGAACAGGTTGCCCAGAGAGGCTGTGGATGTCCCATCCCTGGAGGTGTTCAAGGCCAGGTTAGATGAGGCCCTGAGCAACCCGATCTAGTGGGTGATATCTCTGCCTATGGCAGGAGGGTTGGAACTAGATGATCTATGAGGTCCGTTCCAACCCAAGCCAATCTATGATTCTATAATCCAGAATGATTAGATGGCTGGAGCACCTCTCTTACGAAGACAGGCAGTGAGAGCTGGGGATGTTCATCCTGGAGAAGAGAAAGTTCTGGGGAGACCTTATAGCGGACTTCCAGTACCTAAAGGGGGCCTGCAGAAAAGCTGGGGATGGACTCTGTCAGGGAGTGTAGTGATAGGACAAGGGGTAATGGCTTTAAACTAAAAGAGGGTAGGTTTAGGTTAAATATTAGGAAGAAATTCTTTACTCGGAGGGTAGTGAGGCACTGGAACAGGTTGCCCAGAGAAGCTGTGGATGCCCCATCCCTGGAAGTGTTGAAGGTCAGGCTGGATGGGGCTTTTAGCAACCTGGTCTAGTGGGAGGTGTCTCTGACCATTGCAGGGGGTTAGAACTAGATGATCTTTAAGGTCCTTTCCAACCCAAATCATTCTATGATGTTAGGATTCTATGCAATGAATTCTGTGATATGAAGACTTAGATCATGAAACAAACAAAAAAAATCAGACTGTGAAGTGTTGCTGCAATAACAAAATAGGACAAAATGAAAAATAATATAAAGAAAGACAGAACCCTAGTACTCAGAGTAATAGAGAGAAATTACTAATAGAAAACTTAAAAAAAAAAAAAAGATAGAGCAAAAGAAAGAATTCCCAAAAGACTCTAGAGCAAGGAGCTCAAAACTCATTATTAAAGAAGCTGCACACAATTGTACTCATGTTCAGTAGTTTCCAGTCAAGGGTTAAACAAAATGCCAAATCAGGCATGGAGTCACATGCACAATGTTTTTCTTTCATTTCATATAAATTATTTCTTAGGTCAAATAAAGACTGCTGTGGATTGAAGGAAAATGGACAGGAAGCTATACTTCTAACACCACCAAGATATCTGGAAATGAAAGAATAGGAGATGCCAGGTAACATGTGGCTCATCAATAGAAGAAACGCACAAGCAGAACTACCTGATTTAAGAGTGGTCTTCTTTAAACTTGTAATGTGATAATGATGCTTTTTTTTTCTTAAATAGTTTTAATTTTGATCTTTTTAGAGAAGGGAAATTAAACTGCAAGGCTGAATAGCATCTTTCCTTCACAATAAAGTATCTGTCTAACTTCCCTAAGATCACTGGCAATGTAAGGATGGAGTTGCATCCTCTCTTTTCTTTTCCCACATCTTTTGGAAAGGAGACTGAAAAGAAAAATTCAATGTCTGTGAAATCAAAATGCTACGAAATATGGAAAGCAAATAGTTATTCTTAGCTATAATGATATACTGCATGCCCGCTGTGAATCAAAGCAACAAAAAAACACTTTTTAGAATGAATAGCATAATGAGGGTAAGAACAAAAGAATTCCAGTAGCTGCTAAATTAGTTTCCAAAAGACATTGTTTCAATCTCTCGAGAAAATGCTAAATGTTATGAGGGCAGTTCAAAGATATATTCAGACTCCCATTCTGCACTAAAAAAAAAAAAAAAAGTCGTTAAAGTAAATGTAAGAACTCTTTTCAGGTAGCTCCAAGCAAACAGTTGCCTGCTGTACTATACAAGCACAGCACAGTTAAACTTAGAACAACTAACGCAAACAAAGTGAAATTATAAAAAAAAAAAAATAGAAACAAAACACACAGAATTGGCCAGATTAAAACAAACAAGTTTATTCTAAAGGACAAAGTCAAACTCCCAGGTAACCATATGATCCTTGAAACAAATTCTTGAGCAAAAGTCTCAAACCTGCAAGCCATTTCTGAACTCAGGTTTTCTGGCTGAAAGCATACGTACCACAATCTTGTAGATGGTAATTTCTTACATATACACACACTTACACATGTCTGTATATGTGCACAGATATGTGTATGTATAATAAAGAAGCTAGAATCAGTGACCTAATTGGTCAAAGACAGTAAGAGCATTGCCATGAAATAAAGGCTGAGATTGCTGGGCATGTTCAGCCTGAAGAAGAGGAGGCTCCAGGGAGACCTCATTGCAGCCTTTCAGTACTTAAAGGGGGCTTATAAAAAAGATGGAGAGTGACTTTTTACTCGGGCAGATAATGGTAGGGCAAGAAGGAAAGCTTTTAAACTAAAAGAAGGGAGATTTAGACTAGATGTTAGAAGAAAATTCTTCAGTCAGAGGGATATGAAGCATTCAAACAGGTTGCCCAGAGAGGTTGTGGATGCCCTATCCCTGGAGCTGTTCAAGGCCAGGTTGGATGACGCCTTGGACAACCTGGTCTAGTGAGTGTCATCCCTTCTGATGGCAGAGGAGTTGGAACTAGATGATCTTTGAGGTCCTTTCCAACCCAAGCTATTGTATGATTCTATGATTGATTCTATGGTATGTATGTACATACATGTATACATATACAGATAAATATGTATGTATATATATGGTGTGCTGAAAGAAGATTTTGTACAATGACACTGGAACCAAGATTTTTTTAACAATTCATACATTTTTCTGCTGATGAGGCTTCATGTAAACTCTGTATGTTGCATTTGCAACATGTGGCATACCACAGAATCATAGAATCACAGAATCAAAGAATGGCTTGGATTGGAAGGGACGTTAAAGATCACCTAGTTCCAGCCTCCCTGCCAGAGGTAGGGATGCCACCCAGTAGATCAGCTTGTCCTCATCCTGTAATTATCTGCCTGAGCAAAAAGTAGTTCTCCATATCTTTAAATAAGCCCCCTTTTAAGTACTGAAAAGATGCAATGAGGTCTCCCCAGAGCCTTGTCTTCTACAGAAGTCCCCAAGACCCTCAGCATATTTTCATAGGAGAGGCGCTCCAGCCCTCTGATCACCTTTGTGACCCTCCTCTGGACATGCTCTAACAGATCCAAATCCTCCTTGTGCTGGGGGCCCCAGACCTGGACACAGTACTCTAAGTGGGACCTCACAAGGGCAGAGCAGCGGGGCACAATCACCTCCCTCACCCTGCTGGCCACTCCTCTGGTGATGCAGCCCAGGATGCAGTTGGCCTTTTGGGCTGCAAACACACACTGCTGGCTCATGTTGAGCTTCTCATCCACCAGAACCCCCAAGTCCTTCTCTGCAGGGTTGCTCTCACTGAGTTCTTCTCCCAGTCTGTACTCACATCTGGGACTGCCTCACAAGGGCAGAGCAGAGGAGGACAATCACCTCCCTAATACAATCACCTCCATAAAATGCATCTTCTTTACACATGATAAGCAGATATCTACAACAATTTATTTTATTTTATTTTATTTTATTTTATTTTATTTTATTTTATTTTATTTTATTAACTGCTGAGTGCATTAATATTCAAAAGACAAAATAAAAATATTTTATTTGCGGAATCTTGTATACTCATTTATATACCCAGTAAAGAACAGTGAGTTCTGTTGACATTATATATAAAGTCTCTTCAAGATAAAAAACTTTTAGAATAAACAATATTAGAAGCACGATGCAAGGAGTCAGAGGACTGGGGCTAGCTATTTGCTTTGTCTGCTTCCCCAGTCCAATTAAGAACTCCTTTCTGAAACTGCATATTTCAAAAACTGTTCAACGTGTTTTTAGCACCAAGAACTATCTGACTACTGCAACACATGGAAAGGGTTGAGGAAGAAGAGGGAAATGTGAAAAAGAAACCCAAAGAAAAATTGAAATTAGATAACGTGTACTAAAATAATATTACAAAAGGAATACCTATGCACTTAAATTTGTTGAGATTGAACAATTCTACTTTTGTTGTTCTTAGCCACTGTAGTTCCTGCTGATTATATAGACACAAATCTTATAGACAACTAGGATCACAAGGCAGCCTCATCTCTCCACGAGGAATAGAGCACCTTTACTCTAATCCTTTTTGCCCTTTCACATAACTCTATAAGGGTCTGATGTTGCAGTTCACATACAAAATCTGACTGATTTAATACAACTTTAAAGATTGTCTTTCTTTTTATTTTGATCGTGAATCTTCTTCTCCACAGGGATGTTCATAAGTTCCCAGGAACTTGCTAGCAGCCACTCATTATTTATTTATTTTTCTGAATAAAGCTCTGGAAGGCATGAATGTAAACAGGACTTACCATTCTGAAGAAATCAAAAAACATGGAACTTCTTAAAGTATATTCCTAGCTATAAAAAGTAAAGTTTATTTCACATAGTTCCTATGTTTTTGAGCAAACAGGTACATCTGTGAGCAACTTTAAGAATGATGGCTGGTTTCCTGTATTAGGAAACATTGTTTAGATTGTAAATGACTATTAAGAATGTGATAAAAATGGTTTTCTTGTTGCTAGGATATTCATTGTGTCCAGCTCACATAGAGTTTAGTGTTTAAGGAAGAAAAGATTTCAGTATGAGCTCAGCCTTATTAATCTATTTTCTACTGGCATGATTACAGTTACAAAGCTTGTAATAATCAGGGACCTCTTGCTCTTCTTGCTAACTTCAACCAACACAGTCAATGGACTCTAAACTGTAAGGAATAATATATCCAGAGACACATACAGAAGGAGAAAGCATGACTGGGTAAGCCTTATCTCCCTTTCCTTAGGGAACCATATTTGAAACAATTTCTTGATTATGGGAATTCTAAGTGGAGAGATTTTTCTGAGTAATCACTAGTTGCTTTTGTTATTTTTCACTGCCATGAGAAGGTTTGCTGATTACCATAGGAATACTCCACTGAGAAAATTTTACTCACATGAATAAAATCATGTTGGGCCGGAGTTTAAAAAAGCATGCTAATTCCTTTGGGCACGTCAATGTTATCAACATCAGCAACACTATCCTGAGGCAAAGCTTATTTGCTGCTTAACATTTCCAAATGTGTTGTGCAACAGACGAGCACAAAGCGATTCTGCTCAGGTGTTCAACATCATGCAGCTGGATCCAGCAGTATTTGCTGTGCACAAGTTGTGTATGTGTACACAAACTTGACCAACTTGAATATGATATAATAAACAAGCTAGAATCAAGGACCTAATTGGTCAAAGGCAGTAAGAGCATTGCCACGACATTACCCGCTTGATACATTTTTATCCATGTCCACTTAAAAAAATTGTACAAAATGGTGAAGGCCTAAATCAAATGTGGCCGTACAAATATCAGGTTCTCTTTACATACACAACGCTTTTGCTAAGCATGTAGAAAAGATCAGTGGACTAGAAAATTGTAGAGCAGCTATTATGATTTGCTTTAAAATTAAGTGTAAGCACTTAACAGAATTCATTGGATGATATCAATAAATTTAACATATATACTTTTATATAAATTACTTCAGAACAACAGAATGCATTAAATTGCTAAAGCAGTAGAAAATAAGTTAACTAAAATATGGAACATAGAATAGTAGAAAATAAGTTAACTGACAATATCAAGCCTATAGACTAGCTTGGTTATATCTTATATAAACAGGGTAACATTGTTATATTTCATGGGATTATTTGATTTTCAGAAAGTACACAGATTACAAAGAGTAATTTAGCTTGGATTATGAAGTTGAAAGTGAGTTAAGGTTTTCAAAGATACATTTTAGTAGTTTTTAATTTTATCATATTGAGGTGCTTCACTGCTGATTGAGACATCAAAACAGTAATAAAGAAGTATACACTTTTGAAGAAGATTAGTGCTTTGAGGATCCCTAATATACTTAGAGGATACATGTCAGCTGCTGTGCTCAAATCTTTTCCTGCCATTCTAAGTCAGGCAGTGACATCAATGACTTGAAATCATTTCAAGATAGTTTATATCATCTCTCTGCATCAGAATGAGGGGATCATTTTATCAGTATCAGCACGACATGTAGCTGCTAAAAATTCTATCAACTATTGATGCATTAAAATCCAGTTCAATTTTAGAGCAAGATGAGAGCAGTAGGTGTTTCAAATTTATAATAGTCATTAGGATAGCCAACCAAGCAAATTATAGTAACAAATTGAGTCATCGGGTCACTTTTTTTTTTCCCAAAGACAGTTAACGAGTATACAAATATCTCCCATAAACATCTGTGGAGATGTGGGTAAGAATGCAATTAGACGTCTTTGAACATGAAGAGTTTCTGAACTTACAACAAAGGTGTGTGACTGAGCTACATAACTGATTAGTCCATATGATTTAATTTTGGAACCAGTAAAATAATAATAATAATAATAATAATAATAATAATAATAAAGTGTACAAAACAACAATCAATGGAAAGTTATTCTGTCAGACTATGAGTACTTCTTTTGACAGAGATAGTTGTTTGTCTCCTTGTTTATAAACCAGTGTCATTCCTATCAGTCAGCACAATTCCACAAGAATCAAGGAAGAAAAGATATTAATACCAAATCAGAATAAAGCTAACAATATTTAAAAGTACTTGCATGTCTATAAATTACAGCAGAAAAAAAAAATCTTTGATGATACACAGGCCAGGGAAATTCAGACTCTGAATTCTCCCTGTCTTGTTGCTCATAATGCCAATATATTATTTCTTTGTGCTTTCAAAATTTTACCTGCTCTTTTTAGGACTGGTACAACTTTTTAAGTATAAACTACAGCAGAAAATAGACATTAAAAAAAAAATGTAATAATTTTTCCCATCCTCAACCTAAGTTAAGAAAGCAGTTCTTGAAATTTTCCAGCTAGAACAAGGGACGTAAGTATGCCCCCATGTTTGGGAACTAGTATGTGTGACAAACAAGGAGCGAAGAGAGAAGAACATGGCCATGGGCCATGATTTTTCGAGTATTTTACAGCAGTTCTGAATTTGCATTAGAAATCCAGTATTAGCCATGGGATCAGGGTGACAAGATCTCAAGGACACAGATAAATTTATTTCTATACTTCCACAGTCAACTTCAAATTAAAAATACAGTTAGGAAAAAAAATACATAAGAGTAATAAAGAACCAGATGTCTACTCTTTGAAGACAAACCTCTATCTGACAATGAGAATGCAAAAACACTTTCACAAAATGTCTAAATATTTGTTATCAACAAAGAAACTTACAAACCCTTATAGAACAAATTCCACCCAGTCCATTGTCCTGTTTCTGGAGATCACAAGTAACAGGTATGTTGACAAGAGAGCAAAATACAGGTAAGCAATACTTCCCTTCAGTATCCAGTGATTTGTGCCACAGTCAGAAAATAAACCATGTAATGACTTAATAGGTTTGCTTAATAGGTTTTGGTGAATTTTTCCTTCCATTCATTTGTCTGGTCCTTCTGAAACCACCTAAAGCCTTACTATCCGCTACAACTTGAGAAACAGCCCAGTCATTGTAGAAACAGCCCTAGCCATTGTAGACAGGACTTTTTTTCCTCATTAGACAAAAACAGGACACATTCAGGAACACAAAAGATGACTGGTCAAAACAGGAAAAACTCAAAACCAAATTTACTATGAATTTACATCTATGTTTAGTACCTTAGCAAAATTTTAAAAAATATATATATAAAAAAAATCTAACAAGCAATCAGCTATAGCAGTATTTAACAGTATGATCTCTTAGTGGCTTTCAGCATCAATTAGATTTTCAGTGGCTTCATCATCTTTTCCAAAAAACCAACCATTTCTTTCTCATTTTTAATCAAAGTGAAGGGTAGCAAGAATGCATACCCATTTCAGAAATTTCACACTTTCATTTCACTTCTGTGAAAAAAGCTACACTAACAGCAAAACTAGCAGAATAATGATCTCTGAATAAAGAAAAGCTTGGCAGCAATGTTTTCTGTTTTCTTTTCATACTTTTACTTTCTACTTAGTAAATTAAAAGCATCATATTCTGATTATTGTTTAATATCTTTCTCTTTGCAAGCAAAGGTTAAATTGCTTACCAAATGACAATGACTGAAATTGAAGGATGAACAGGAAAATCAGAAAGTCGGCTTGTTTTTACAAGATCAATGTCTTGTCTCACACTTTTCATAAAAAATGCTGATTTCTTATAAAAGGTGCATTGGGTTTAAATTCTGCTTCATAAGAAAATAAAATGCATACAGAACAAAAAATAATTTAAAAATGAAGATATATATTAAAAGACAGAACAAAACATTGTGCTGTTATACCTAAACATGTCAGATGCAGTTAGAAAAACAGTTTATAAAGATTTGAAGTACTATTGGTACTATTGATAAAAGTGACTCTTATAGCAACAGCAGAATTTTTATATATGACATATTGCAAAGTAGAAACTAGCAGAAATGAGACTTTTTCTAAATCTGTAATTTAAGAAACACTAAATAATAGAGGGAGAACCACTACACAGACTGTCAGTGTGACATGACTAAATGGTAATTAATCTAGAGACAATTAATAATCAGAAAGGCAATTATACTTGGGAGTCCATATTAGAATATACACTGGGTGCCACTCTCTAGCTAAGTCATTGGCATTATTTATACAGTAATTTGGAATTGTTATGTATTAAGTAATGTTATGAAGTAT
This sequence comes from Cygnus atratus, assembly GCF_013377495.2. Classification (NCBI taxonomy): domain Eukaryota; kingdom Metazoa; phylum Chordata; class Aves; order Anseriformes; family Anatidae; genus Cygnus; species Cygnus atratus. The sequence continues at coordinate 117,274,368 of NC_066363.1, read as the reverse complement.
CAGCTGTACATATTCAAGTAATTCTTACCCATTCTGATTAAATAACTTCTATTAAATATCAATAAAAATGTAATTAGCTCATTTCTGTCTTGAAATATAGCTTTAAATCTACTATATTTTACTGAAGTTTTTAAGTTATGCTTCCATAATAACCTGTCACTGAAATATTTTTTTTAAAAAAAAGGAAATGATCTCTGTTTTTTTAACATCATTACTGTTTAATTGAAGATGTTTACATATCCCACAATATTATCCCCTTTTTCACACAGATAGTAAAGGATTTCAGGAGTCCTTGTATTTATTTCCACAGACAGCAACATTGTCATTTCTTCATTAATCTACCGAACATTCTGTGCAGATAAGAGGGTTACAGTGGTTGATGTTATAATCGGTGCATGACTACAAGCATATGAACATACAGTACATCTGCTATTTATCTACAGACAGAAACATGTCTCTGCAAGGAGATGGGATCTCACTGGACTCAAATAGGGATTACTGATACTTCTGTCCTGTTCTACTCTGGCATTTAACCCTGGTAAGCAAGTCAACTAGCTGTCTAAGGGCAGAGTGTATTTATACTTAGTAATCTTAACTTCCTCACAAATAAACCTCATCATAGTACCATTGCATGCTAGTATGACAATACATACCATAAAATGTTTTTAAACAGCATCCCAGCAGTCTGGCAGAATTTTATCCTTGTGGCTGCACCCTCCCTCCCAGAAGGGTTCTTCAATGTTATGTAGCTCCCTGCCTTTAAAATAAGCACTACTGAAGAAACTTCTCTGACTCCAGGAAGGATAATGTGCCTTTATGACATGACTCCTGAAAAAGCACTCTGTAATCACTTCAGACTGGAGTTGAGAGTAAACATCCAACTAAAAATGCAAGAGGATAGGAAAACAGTTTTTAGGCACAGTCCATCACCAAATACACTGAAAATTAATGCATACACGTTTAAAAATTCAACCAGATTAAAACTAAATAAATCATAGAATCATAGCATCATAGAATCATAGAATCATAGCATCATAGAATATCCCGAGTTGGAAGGGACCCACAAGGATCATTGAGTCCAACTCCTGGCACCACATAGGTCTACCCAAAAATTCAGACCATGTGACTAAGTGCACAGTCCAAACGCTTCTTAAACTCCGACAGGCTTGGTGCCATGATTACGTCCCTGGGGAGCCTGTTCCATATATAGTTTTTTTATAAATAAAAGGAAGAAAGAAAATGAAAGCTTCAAGGTCTAACAAATAGAAAGAATTCTCTGTTGATGAAGCCGTCCAGCCCAAATTACCAAAAAGTGGAAAAGTTACAGGGTTTTTCAAAACACATTACTTAAAACTGTGGACATAGAGTCATAGAATCATTAAGGAAAAGACCTTCAAGATCATCTGGGCCAACCGTCACCCTACTACCAATGTCACCCACTAAACCATGTCCCTAAGCACCAGGTCCAAAAGGCAGGACAGTAGACAGTAGGCTAGATGGATCTTGTTCTGACCCTATGTGTGTGTGTGTTTGGGGAGGGGGTGGAAGGGGGGGAGGGGGGTTGTTTTGTTTGTTTATTTTTTATTTTTTTATTTTATTTTATTTATTTTTTACAGTTTCACGTAGTTTTACTAGCTTAAGAATTTTGGTCACCAAGTATTCCTGTGGATGCAGTATGCCTACTTCTATCAGACTAAGATGTCCCATATAATACCTACCTTCTCTCTACATGACAAACTGTAAGCAAGTAACCTCTGAAATGAACCATCTTGACAATGGAATGAATGAGAAAAAAAAGCATCCAACTGCAATGTTCTTCCTAACTCTGTATCAATTGTAGCATAGAACTACTCATTTAACTTACTCTGTTATAAACCATGCATAGTTTCTAAAGTTAAGAATCTCTAATAATTTGCAGCTAAACTGCTAATAAAATCTTGAGCACTAAGCAGATGTTCAAAGAAATTTGAAAGATTTATTTTTATAAGTCATATAATTATAATAGAGACAATTTAATTAGAGATTCAAAGATATTCTGTAATTGAACCCTGCAGCACAATCTTCCTTCCAAGAAAGAAATACACCCATCCACAGAAAAAGCAGCTTACTTTGCTCTTTGCTTGACAGAGCTGAACCAGTGTAAAGAGGTAAAAACAGTTTCAGCAGTAAAGGCCTAGAGGTAGTTATTTCTTACCTAGAACAAAGAATTGTATTTGAAACACAATTGATTTTCCCATTTGAGCTGGCTTGGTGCAGCTTACCAATGCATCTTTCTCTGAGTGTTCAGTACTGAGTCAATATAAACTGTAATAACTCACATGCAATACATATAATGAAGACTGGAGTGATAACAATGTACCTCTGGGCATTCATTTGTAAATGTATTTGCAGTCCCAAACTGAAATTTATACTTTATAATTTGGGGTCAAACCCAGGAATAAGGAATGTTGGTGGGGGGAACAGGAAAGCCTGAGTTTCTTTGGCATCTATCCCTAAAACCTGTATTACATAGTTGGGAAATAGATCAGATATGGGATGCTCAGTAATTTTTTTTCTTTGTTTTAACCTTTTCCTAAGCATTAATGCTGTCTCTCTCATCTACGTGCAGACACGTGAGAGGACCTAGAAAATGCTGAAAGAAGGAAATATATATATATGTGTAAGTATTAACATACCCTATATCATATTTATATAAATAAAATTATTTTATATGAACATATATTAAACCCTACATCATATAAATAAACTTCTTATATATGAACATATATTAAAAAGTTTAAGCATGAAGAACAACAGAAGAACAGATCCTGCTTCTCTCATCCATGCAGACTTTTTTGACTTTGCGCTATTCAGAAAACAGCTTTGTTATTTACCACACAAGTTTTTATGCTTCTTTTTTGTTTGTTTGTTTGTTTTGTTTTGTTTTTGTGTTAAGCTATGAGGGTAGTTACCTGGCATTTGCTGGTCGTCAAGCAGTTTTAAAAAATACAGTCAGGGTATTGCAAATAAACAAGTAAGAGAATGACAAACAGAAATACATAATAATCATTTGCCTAAATTCAGCTGCATCATTATACCTATTATTCCATGAAATATGCTCCTTTTTAAGTAACACCTGGAGTTGGTTCAAATTGCAATGCAATTGGAAAGTAGCAAACTAACAGAACTGAAAAAGAGAAAGACAGAGATGCAGCACGTAGCTCTTTAAAATTCTCTGAGAACTCAATTTTTTCTTGGAAATGGAACCCTACAGGAAAGATTGATAAAATCTGAATTCAAAGTACTTAAAGGTTGCAGATGGATGATGAAGTTTTGTATCCTGTCAGGTATATTTCCTAACTACTACAAAGGCAGAGTTCTGCAAAAAAAGTAAAGGGCAATAACATTGTCACCTCCTCCTTTCAAATACAACATTGAAAATCCCAAATTAAAAATTTTCAGCAAATTCATCTGAAAGTTCAAGCTGATTTTGGCAAACAAAGGAATCTCAGGATAAGCAAGGCTACACAGTCAGAGCTGGGCCTGAAAACAAGAATAAACAGAGGACAAGAAAGAGAGGAAAAGAAGGACTGCGATAAGGAAGTAGGCTCTTGAGGGTTCATAAAGATAATCTGATTGCAAGATTCTGCATCTGCCCCTGCCCAGCAGAATGATATGGAAAGATGAAAGCATGATATACAAAAAAGGGGAAATGAAAAAACAAAAATCATCAGCAACAACTAAAAATCACTTTCACAAACAGGAATAAGAACTTTACCCCAAATTCAGGGAAAAAAAAAAAAAAAAGACAAAATAAGAAATTATCAGATAAAGTGGATTTGTGAAAGAAACAAGAAAAAGAATTGAAAGAGATTTTTGAAAGTTTTTCATTAGTGGGGATGTTAATCAGTATCAAATTAAGTCTATCCTTTGGGTAAAGGAAGGTAGTTTTAGTGATACTGTAACAGCGATAGTGGTACTGTAAAATGGCAAACTTCAATGCCCACATGAAGAACAGATGACTGATTCTGTAAATATGAGGTGCAAATCTAGAATATATTTAGAAAATAAGTGGAATCTCACTAATGTGAGACTGTTGTCAGTTAGGGAGAAAGACATTAGAGTTTGATCTCTAATTGCTGGTGGATCTGTGGACATGAGCAGCATATCGTAATCTACCAGAGTTTGACCTTGGACTATTCAGTGTCTATACTTCTTTATACTTGTTACAAAACTTAAATTAACCACTGAAAATAGCTTCTCTGATCATCGTTATTTCAGCAAAGCAGGTCAGCAGCCTGTTGACTCTCATGTAACCTTTCCCTTCTTACAATTCTGATCCATCAAGGTAACTTCAAGGATAGTTTCAAATTATTTCTCCCCAAGGTAGCATTATGTTGTCACTTACAACAAAAGCTCAGCATTCTCAAATCCTTCTCCTCCCTTGTCGTGAACAGATGGGGCAATAAAAAGGAACTGTTCCCTTACTCTCAAACTTAAATGAAGTGGAATTTGTTAGGAAAAACAAAAATTAAACTTACACTAGAAACATTTTTGAAGCTGTTTATAGTTTAGTAATCTAGAAGTACAGATTTAACAGCAATATACTTCTTGGCTTCTGACACTATTGTCATCAGTACATTATTGGAAGTTAAAAGAACACAAGGGATTAGAAAATAAGCCCTTTCACCCCAACTTGAAGCCTACAAATTCCCCTTTTTAACTGGTTAAGAGTCCTAAGCAGCCAAGAAGGCCTTAGCACCACCATGAAATGGTCAAAAGAGTAGTTGCAAAGCAGGTGACTGATGAGCCCTGGAGTGTCAGACACTCCTGTCAGTATCAACGCACTCATCATTGCTGATCTGCATTGGAGCTTTTTAAAAGCTGAGCCATTCCCAATTCCTTCTAAGGAAAGCTTTAAGCTGTCTTTGCCACCACTCTCTCTGTACCCTCCACGACACAGAGCGCAGCAGTGTCTCTGCTTTCAAATGCCTGCTCTTCTACCCTTTATTGAAACAAGAAGACACCACTTTACCAGACATCCACATGCTTTAGCACCATCTCCTCTGCATTAGTAAGGAAACCTCCTCAGCCAGTGCAGGACAATGCTGGTGTGTATCCTGCTTCTCACGGACCCTCTTAGAAGACGGACAGAACAGGAACCTGCCCTTAGTTTAGCAAGGTACAAATACAAACTACTTAGAAGCCTCAAGATAAAAAACATTAGTTTCTGTGTTTCTCTGGCACTTCTTCATAACAAAAATATTTTGTCAATAGGCAAAAGAAGAAATTTTTGGCTTTCTGAGTGCAAGGCTAATTAATCAACCTGCCTAGAAAATAACGAGCACAAGAAGCCTCACCACTGATAGGGCAGAAGACTTTTCTCTAATCCTTCTTTCTCCCACTAAAATTTACAGAAATATCTGAAAAGGAATCCCCCACTTCTAGAACTGGACACGGAACCTACATTTACCATTTTTGCACAAAAGCATAAAGGAACAAGCATAGAGAAAATATATTTTTGCACAGCTTAACATGTTCCTGGAGAGAGTGTGAGAAAGGAATAATCTCTCCACCTAGCAACTGAGACATCTCAGTACTCAAACTTAGATGAGATGACGATTCTTAAGAAAAAAAAAAAAAAAAAAAACACTGAAATGTTTTCTCTTGCTATCTGACAAGACAATGAACATACAACTGTTAATGGTGAACTACAGGAAAAAGCTAATAAGAAGGGCTGAGCTGACTAAAGTAATCTAACTGCATTCAAAAATCCACTGGATTATGCAGTGCAAAATCCAGACATATAAGAAGAATATGTTTACACTATACAGCCTGGTCAATATACAGTGCTTTGTTTAGGCATTCTGGGTTTGGGGTTTTTGTTTGGTGATCACATTTCCCTAGGAGTTGCTGTAGAGATCAACAACAACAAAAAAGACCAACTAAAAAGAAAACATTGCTACGATACCAGAAAGAATAGTAACTAGATAGAAGGATGGGAGTAATCTCTTCTTTTTGTTTTGTCTGTAAATAGCAATTAAAAGACCCTACAAGTAAACAACTGAAATACAAAAATCATCATATCTGGTATTTTTGAAGCAAGATGAATACTAAAATTAGACTTAAAAAAAATAGTCTTTTTCATTATGGGATGCAGTAGTATAAAAACTCTCAAAGACATGATTACTAGGAGAAAAATCACCCATGTTAATCAAGGATACTTTCTAAGTTTGCATTTAAAAGAAAGATTACAATATATTTGCATTGACATTCCTATATAGAATATTATTCTGTAGTGAATAACTCCTATATTAATATTTATGATAGGTATAATGGCTTTTTAGTTAGCTACAGTTCGTTCTCATACAAAATACTTCAGAAATGCTACATATCTGCAATTGCCCTGTAATTCCACCAATGATATTAAAACAGCTTTAGAGGTTAGTTCAAATCTTGGTGGCTTTAGGGCACTCCTTAATTCTAATAAAGAAGCCTATGCAAAGAGCAAGCTGTCAATTTAATTACTAGTTGGTCAGAGCTATACTAGGCCCTTTGTAATATGGGCCAAACCATAAGCCAGAGGAAAAAGTCTGAGCTAAAAGGGTTCTGCTACAAATGTCACTCAGTAGTTATAGAAAAAAGCAAATGAATCAGCCAATTACATTTATAGAGCAAGGCAATAGATGCTGATGAGTATTTAAGATTGCTCACCCATGCAAAGCCATTGCAAGTGTTTGGTTCCCCACTATGGGAAAAGAATGCATAGCTGAAATGGAAGAGATTTCCTTTTCCTGTTGATTGCATTATGTCAAAGAGAGGAAAAGGAACAAAATGGTAAATTTCAGAACTGCCACACTAAAATATACCATTAACTTATCTAGTGTTGTGTCGTCCATCAGTGGAAATGGCTAGTGCATATAAAAGTACTGAATACTGTGCAGCATATCTAGTTATATATTTTTGCATTTCCTGTTCACAACTATCATAGCTCTTCCCCCACTACTAATAGTTATACTATAGCATACATTGAAACAAGAGCCTGAAGATATCAGGTTCACGTGAGTGCCATTACTACATAAATAAGCATGATTCTGAATGTTATTTGGCATCCCTTTCTTGTGAAAAACAGTAATTTTTATGACACAATTTACCATCCTTGAACTAACCTCCACACTGCATTACTTTACATGGAATCATAGAACGGCGTGGGTTGGAAAAGAAATTAAGATCACCTAGTTCTAACTCCCCTGCCATGGGAAGGGATGCAAACCACTAGAACAGGCTGTCCAGGGCCTCATGCTACCTGGTCTTGAACACTTCCAGGGATGGGCCATCCACAGCTTCTCTGGGCAACCTGGTCTAGTGCCCTCAACACCCTCTGAGTAAATAACTTTCTCCTAACATTTAAGCCAAATCTCTCATCCTTTAGTTTAAAACCACTCCCCCTGGTCCTGTCATTGTCTGCCCACGAAAAAAGTTGTTCTCTATCTTTTTAATAAGCCCCCTTTAAGTATTGAAAAGATGCAATGAGGTCTCCCCAGAGCCTCCTCTTCTCCAGCTCTCTCAGCCTTTCTCCATAGGAGAGGTTCTCCAGCCCTCTGATCATCTTCATGGCCCTCCTCTGGACCCACTCTAACAGATCCACATCCTTCTTGTGCTGGGGGCCCCAGACCTGGATGCAGCACTCCAGGTGCGGCCTCACAAGGGCAGAGCAGAGGGGGACAATCCCTTGCCCTGCTGGCCACTCCTCTGGTGATGCAGCCCAGGATGTAGTCGGCCTTCTGGGCTGCAAGCATGCACTGCTGGCTCATGTCGAGCCTTTTGTCCACCAGAATCCCCAAGTCCTTCTCTGCAGGGCTTCTCTCATTGAATTCTTCTCCCAGTCTGTACTCTTGTCTGGGATTGCCCCAGCCCAGGTGCAGCACCTTGCACTTGGACTTGAATCTCATTAGGTTTACATGGGCTCAGTTCTCCAGCCTTTCCGGGTCCCCTTGGATGGCATCCCCTCCTTGTATCAACGGCACCACTCAATTGAGGGAGCACTCGATCCCACTGTCTATGTCATTGATAACGATATTAAACAGTACTGGTTCCAGGACAGACCCTGAGGGACACCACTCATTGGTGGTGGCTTTTTTTTTAAAAAAAAAAAAAAAAAAAAGAAAAAAAAAGAAGAAAAAGGTAAAAGAAAGAAAGGAAAAGGAAAAGGAAAAAAGAAAAAAGCATTTGTTATATATGGATACTACATTTGCAATTGTGATTTATGTACTTCTAGGTATGAAGTTAATCAAGAAGTGATTAAGAATACCTGGTAGTCTCTTAGGAACACATAATGTGAATTGATTTCTTCTAACAGGACGTTCCCTTAGCAGACATCATAACAACAAAAGCAAAGATTGCAATTGTGACACAAAATGATTAGTGTTGGATGCTCAAAACTCAAATACCCAAGCTTTGTTTATAATAATAACAATAAATAGGGACAACAATAATAGTTATAATCTAGCCTACAGCCAATGAATAAAAACAAAACAGCATTCTGTTTAAATATAAATCAGTGTTGAAACTAAACTAACCTGCTGGTGGAAGCTATGGAGCCTAAAATTAAAAAAAAATGATCAAATCAAATAAAATAAATCTTAACTTGGCAGTATAAGGCTACCACAAATGTCTGTTTTGCTAGATTTACAAATGGAGCAGACTGAAATAGTACTGTGGACATGATATATAAAATTATGAAGCAATATATAAATAATAAAATTATGATGGCATCACCAGCTGGGTAGATGGGGGGAGAGCAGTGGATGTCATCTACCGTGACTTCAGCAAGGCTTTTGATACTGTCTCCCATGACATCCTGCTAGCAAACCTGAAAAAGTGTGGGATAGAGGAGTGGACAGTAAGGTGGGTTGAGAACTGGCTGACTGGCTGAGCTCAGAGGGTGGTGATCGGCTGCGCAGAGTCTGGCTGGAGACCTGTGACTAGCAGTGTTCCCCAGGGGTCGGTGATGGTTCCAGTCTTGTTCAACATCTTCATCGACGACCTTGATGAGGGAATAGTGTCTGCCCTCAGCAAGTATGCCGATGACACAAAGCTGGGAGGAGTGGCCAACACACCAGAAGCTGTGCTGCGATTCAGTAAGACCTGGACAGGCTGGAGAGATGGGCAGGAAGAAACCAAACGAGGTTTAACAAAAGCAAGTGTAGAGTCCTGCACCTGGGAAGGAACAACCGGATGTTTCAGTAAAGGCTAGGGGACAACCTGCTGGAGAAGAGCTCTGCAGGGAAGGACCTAGGGGTCCTGGTGGATGATAGGTTGGCCATGAGCCAGCAGTGTGCCCTGGTGGCCAAGAAGGCCAATGGGATCCTGGCATGCATTAAAAGGAGCATGGCCAGCAGGTCAAGGGAGGTGATCTCTCTACTCTGTGATATTTCTGATCCCTCTACTCTGCCCTGGCCAGGCCTCACCTGGAGTACTGTGTCCCATTCTGGGCTCCCCGGTACAAAAATACAGGGATCTCCTGGAAAGAGTCCAGCAGAGGGCCACAAAGATGATAAGGGGCCTGAAGCATCTTCCCTGTGAGGAGAAGCTGAGAGACCTGGGTCTGTTCAGCCTGGAGAAAAGAAGACTGAGAGGGGATCTTATTAATGTTTACAAATATCTTAAGTTTGGGAGACAAAGGGGTATAGCCAACCTCTTTTCAGTGGTTTGTGGGGACAGGGCAAGGGGCAATGGCCATAAAATGGAGCACAGGAAGTTCCGCACCAACACGCAAAAGAACTTCTTCATGGTGAGGGTGACGGAGCATTGGAACAGGCTCCCCAGGGAGGTTGTGGAGTCTCCTTCTCTGGAGATATTCAAGACCCGTCTGGGTGCCTACCTGGGCAACCTGCTCTAGGGAACCTGCTTTGGCAGGGGGTTGGACCTGATGATCTCTTGAGGTCCCTTCCAACCCCTACAATTCTGTGATTCTGTGATAAAACAGAAGCAGGTGGCATTCCAAAAAAAAAAAAAAAAAAAAAAAAAAAAGAAGAAACAAGAAAAAAAAAAGCCCCGTTAAACTGAAATGGGACAACATACAATCTACTACTGTATTAGAATTTGTGCAGAAGGCATCACTGTACTCAAAAATTTGAAAGCCTAGATTTATTTAATTTTTATATTAAGTATCAAAGTCACATGTTTAAACTTGAATGCTTTGAAGACTCTTATTTAATACATGTTGAAATACTCTTTGAGGGTATTTGTTCTTTCACTGAAGATAAAGACACAGCTAATGGTCTGAACATATATTTGCCTCTCCTCTGTCTTTCCCCCATTTCAGCTAGATTAATGGGATTCTTATGAATTAATACCCAGAATTTCTAATTCCTGCCTTCTACCAAACTTTCCCAAGTTTTATAATCCCTTTTCTTCTTATCTGAAGCCTTTACAAAGCTCTGTGAACAATCATTAGAAACATGCTCTAGCGTACTCCAGTCATTCTGTGTCTTGGATGTGATCCCATTCTATTGCACATGCAAAATACAAAAAGACTGCCTTTCTGGTGATAAGCATGTGATTCTTCTTCAAATTATTTCTGCAGTAGGAAAGAACACTGTATTTTACATTTTACATTGTTTGCACCCTTCCTCACTCCAGCTATTGAACCAACTAACTCCATGTTCAAATCTTTCCTCTAATGTTTTTATTCCTTTCTGACTGGAAAATCTAGAAGGTTAGAAATACAGGTTATGCTATGTATTATGGAGTAGATGCAATATATTAACAAAGGATGACTGAATGGCTTTTTCCTACCATGTTATTAAATACTTTAAAACAGAAAATCCTCTAGGTATTATTATTAAATGTAATCTATACTCTCTCATTTCATCAAATCTGAACTAATTTCTCAAATTCCATATACTATTAGAGACTTATTTTAATTTTTGCTGCATCATTTTAAAGGCTTTTTGTCCCTACACACCTTTGACTACTCAAGCAGTGTTTTCATGTGTACTTTTTGAAACTGCAGCAAATAAAAAAATACAAAATACATTTTCATGTACACAAAACTTAAATAAGGAGAAGCTGAAGGAGGAAAGTTTCTTCCCTACTGATATTTTCTAGGACATCTCAGATGGTCAGAACTATCATATTGAGTTGTGTGTATCTACTGAGATGTGTATTAGTCAATTGTTTGCAGTATTTTCTTTTTGTCCTGGTTTCAGGTAGGAAGCGGAAGTTTGTACAGAATGCACCATCAACATGGGCCAGCACATTGTCAATAATAACCTGGAAAGACGGTGAAGATCCCACAGTGGGTGACATGGCTAAACAACTCCGGGAGTACGAAGGAAATCTCTCCTCTTCCCTACAGGCCTGCGTCTCGGCTGTGAAGAAACTCTCTGAAGAGTTCCACCAACTTAAAGAGAATTTATCTTCCCCCCCACCTGAACAAACCAGTGGCCACCAACTAAAAGAGAATACTTTGGAGAAACTTTTTGAAGAGGTCCACCAACTTAAAGAGAATTTATATTCCCCCCCACCTGAACGAACCAGTGGCCACCAACTAAAAGAGAATACTTTGGAGAAACTTTTTGAAGAGGTCCACCAACTTAAAGAGAGTGTATTTTCTTCCCCACCTGTACGAACCAGCGTCTCGGCTATTAGGGGTAAACACGCATCCGTGTAAAGAAGACAATATGGTGGGTACACACCCTGCGCCACCCTGTGGTTTTACCTACGTGACCATGGAGAGGACATGAGAAAATGGGATGGAAAATCTACTGAGACCCTAGAGGCACGGGTACGTGAGTTGCAAAAGAAAACAATCGGGAGAAAGGGGTTCTCTGAAAAGTTTGCTGCTCCAACTTCTAGCAGGCAGTCTTTTAAACACAGAAACGAAGATTCTGACCAGGACTAGAGGGGCCCTGCCTCCAGCCAGGGGGAGGAAAGGGGAAACCGAGTTTATTGGACTGTGTGGATTCGATGGCCTGGCACGTCTGACGCACAGAAGTATAAGGCTCTAGTAGACACCGGTGCACAATGTACTCTAATGCCATCAAGCTGTAAAGGGCCAGAGCCCATCTGTATTTATGGCGTGACAGGGGGATCCCAGCAGTTAACTGTATTGGAAGCTGAAGTGAGTCTAACTGGAAATGAGTGGCAAAAGCACCGTATTGTGACTGGCCCGGATGCTCCGTGCATCCTTGGCATAGACTATCTTAGAAGAGGATATTTCAAGGACCCAAAAGGGTTCCGCTGGGCTTTTGGCATAGCTGCCTTAGAGACAGAGGACATTAAACAGTTGTCTACCTTGCCCGGTCTCTCAGAGGACCCTTCTGTTGTGGGGCTGCTGAGGGTTGAAGAACAGCAAGTGCCAATCGCTACCACAACTGTGCACCGGCGGCAATATCGCACCAACCGAGACTCCCTGATTCCCATCCACGAGCTAATTCGTCAACTGGAGAGCCAAGGAGTGATCACCATTCACCTTTTAATAGTCCCATATGGCCAGTGCGAAAGTCTAATGGTGAGTGGAGACTAACAGTGGACTATTGTGGCCTGAACGAAGTCACGCCACCACTGAGTGCTGCAGTGCCGGACATGCTAGAACTCCAGTACGAACTGGAATCAAAGGCAGCCAAGTGGTATGCCACAATTGATATTGCTAATGCATTCTTCTCCATCCCTCTAGCAGCGGAGTGCAGGCCACAGTTTGCTTTCACTTGGAGGGGAGTCCAATACACTTGGAATCGGCTGCCCCAGGGGTGGAAACATAGCCCTACCATTTGCCATGGACTGATCCAGTCTGCGCTGGAGCAGGGGGAGGCTCCTGAACACCTGCAGTACATCGATGACATCATTGTGTGGGGTGACACGGCAGAGGAAGTTTTCGAGAAAGGGAAGAAAATAGTCCAAATCCTTCTGAAGGCCGGTTTTGCCATAAAACAAAATAAAGTCAAAGGACCTGCACGAGAGATCCAGTTTTTAGGAATAAAATGGCTAGATGGACGTCGTCAAATCCCAATGGATGTGATCAACAAAATAACAGCTATGTCTCCACCAACTAGCAAAAAGGAAACACAAACTTTCCTAGGTGTCGTGGGGTTTTGGAGAATGCATATTCCGAATTACAGTCTGATTGTAAACCCGCTCTACCAAGTAACTCGTAAGAAGAATGCTTTTGAATGGGGCCCTGAGCAACGACAAGCCTTTGAACAAATTAAACAGGAAATAGTTCATGCAGTAGCCCTTGGGCCAGTCCGAACAGGACTAGATGTAAAGAATGTGCTCTACACCGCAGCCGGGGAGAATGGTCCCACCTGGAGCCTCTGGCAGAAAGAACCTGGGGAAACTCGAGGTCGACCCCTGGGGTTTTGGAGTCGGGGATACAGAGGATCTGAGGCCCGCTATACTCCAACCGAAAAGGAGATATTGGCAGCATATGAGGGAGTTTGATCTGTTTCGGAAGTGGTCGGTACTGAAGCGCAGCTCCTCCTGGCACCCCGACTGCCGGTACTGGGTTGGATGTTCAAAGGAAGGGTCCCCTCTACACATCATGCAACTGATGCTACATGGAGCAAGTGGGTTGCACTGATTACTCAGCAGGCTCGAATAGGAAACCCCAGTCGCCCAGGAATCCTGGAAGTGATTATGGACTGGCCAGAAGGCAAGTACTTTGGGATATCAGCAGAGGAGGAGGTGGTCCGTGCTGAAGAAGCCCCACTGTACAACAAGCTACCAGAGAATGAGAAGAAATATGCCCTGTTCACTGATGGGTCCTGTCGTATGGTGGGAAAGCATCGGAGATGGAAAGCTGCTGTATGGAGTCCTACACGACGAGTTGCAGAAGCTGCTGAGGGAGAAGGTGAATCGAGTCAGTTTGCAGAAGTGAAAGCCGTTCAGCTGGCCTTAGATATTGCTGAACGAGAAAAGTGGCCAGTTCTCTATCTCTATCCTGATTCATGGATGGTAGCAAATGCCCTGTGGGGGTGGCTACAGCAATGGAAGCAGAACAACTGGGAACGCCGGGGCAAACCCATCTGGGCTGCTGCATTGTGGCAAGATATTGCTGCCCGGGTAGAGAACCTGGTTGTAAAGGTACGCCATGTAGATGCTCACGTGCCCAAGAATCGGGCTACTGAAGAACATCAAAACAACCAGCAGGTGGATCAGGCTGCTAAGACTGCAGTGGCTCAGGTGGACCTGGACTGGCAACATAAAGGTGAATTATTCATAGCCCGATGGGCCCATGACACCTCAGGCCATCAAGGTAGAGATGCAACATACAGATGGGCTCGTGACCGAGGGGTGGACCTGACCATGGACACTATAGCACAAGTTATTCATGATTGTGAAACATGTGCTGCAATTAAACAAGCCAAACGGTCAAAGCCTCTCTGGTGTGGAGGACGATGGCTGAAATACAAATATGGAGAGGCCTGGCAGATTGATTACATCACACTCCCCCAAACCCGCAACGGCAAGCGCCACGTACTTACAATGGTGGAAGCAACCACCGGATGGCTGGAAACATGTCCTGTGCCCCATGCCACCGCCCGGAACACTATCCTGGGCCTTGAAAAGCAAGTCCTATGGCGACATGGCACCCCAGAAAGAATTGAGTCAGACAATGGCACTCATTTCCGAAACAACCTTATAGACACTTGGGCCAAAGAACATGGTATTGAGTGGGTGTATCACATCCCTTATCATGCACCAGCCTCCGGGAAAGTTGAACGATACAATGGACTGTTAAAGACTACACTGAAAGCGATGGGTGCTGGGACATTCAAAAATTGGGAAACACATTTGGCAAAGGCCACCTGGTTAGTCAATACTAGAGGATCTGCCAACCGAGCTGGACCTGCCCAATCAAACCTGTTACGCGCTGTAGAAGGGGATAAAGTTCCTGTAGTGCACGTAAGAAACATGCTGGGTAAGACAGTCTGGGCTACTCCTGCCTCAGGAAAAGGCAAGCCCATTCGTGGGATTGCTTTTGCCCAGGGACCTGGATGCACTTGGTGGGTAATGCAAAAGAATGGGGAGGTTCGGTGTGTACCTCAAGGGGACCTAATACTGGGTGAGAATAGCCCATGAGTTGAATTGTAGTATGTTAATTATCATATAACACTGTATGTCATCACTACCATGGTTGCTATATATCATAGATGAAAATGGTGACTAATTAGAAGGTATTGGAAAGAGTGTAACCTGAGCATGACATAAATGGTATGGAATAAGGGGTGGATATCTGTCCTGGTTTCAGGTAGGACAGAGTTAATTTTCCTCCTAGTAGCTGGCAGGGTGCTATGTTTTGGATTAGAATGAGAAGAGCGCTGATAACATGCTGATGTTTTAATTGTTGTAGAGCAGTGCTTACACCAAGCCAAGGACTTTTCAGCTTCTCGCTCTGTCCTGCTAGCGAGCAGGCTGGGGGTGCAGCAGGAGCTGGGAGGGGACAGACCCAGGACAGCTGACCCAAACTGGCCAAAGGGGTATTCCATACCATCTGACGTCATGCTGAACAATATATAGGGGTGGCTAGCCGGGGTGGGGGGCCGGCTGCTCGGGGATAGGCTGGGCATCGGTCAACGGGTGGTGAGCAATTGCATTGTGCATCACTTGTTTCGTACACATTATTACTATTAATACTATTAATACTATTATTATTATTATTGTTATTATTTTTCCTGTCTTAATAAACTGTCTTTATCTCAACTCACAGGCTTCACTTTCCCGTTTCTCTCCCCCATCCCGGAGAGGGAGGGGGGAGGGTGAGCGAACGGCTGTGTGGTGTTTGGCTGCCAGCCGGGCTAAACCACAACACTTTTTCTCACCAGCTCTCCTCAATTCTTTCTTTTCTACTCATTTGGCTGCTTTTGTAGTTTAAGAGATAGTTATTCTCATCAGACATAACAACAGAGATCTCAATTCCAAAACTATATTGTAAAATGCATGAATATAACAAGATGCTTAGTATTTATTTAAACTCTTCCCTTTTGTCATCTGTTCCCCTCAACATTTACTTGAGTGGTGAAATATTAATTGCTTTAAGACTTCTGTCAACATTTCCCTCACAAATTACCTGGAATTGTCACTACTTTAAAAGCAATATCTGACAGATAATAAGTACTCTCTATTTAGTTTATTTGAAATTCCAGAGATTGGATTTTAATTTCAGTAGTAATTTGATAGTTTATGAGTAGACTGTCTGATTGCTAAGTTTATGCATTACTGCTTGCAATTGTTCTGCAGCTCTTCCTTATTAAATAGTTTAGTAGGAAACTATCAAACTATCACAGTTGAATTAAATCTAATAGGAAACAGATTTTTTTTTGTAAAGCAACACATTTATATCTTTTTTTTTTTTAGGAAGTTTTTCATGCAGTAAGCCAATGTGTTGTATTTGAAATGACAAGTTAAGTTTCACAATTTAAGTTTAAATTTAAATTGAACCTGGGTACACTGCTGGCTCATGTTCAGGCAAGCATCAATCAGCACCCCCAGATCCTTCCTCTGCACAGCTTTCCAGCCACTCTCCCCCAAGCCTGTAGTGCTGCATGGGGTTGTTGTGACCAAAGTGCAGGACCTGGCACTTAGCCATATTGAACCTCATCCCATTGGCCTCTGCCCATCAACCCATCCTGTCCAGGTCCCTCTGCAGGGCCTTCCTACCCTCTGGCAGGTTGACACTTCCCCCCACCTTGGTGTCATCAGTAAACTTACCGAGGGTGTATTCAATTCCCTCATCTAAATCATCAATAAAGATAATAAAGAAGATGGGCCCCAATGCTGACCCCTGGGGAACACCACTGGTGACCGGTCGCCAGCTGGATTTAACTCCATTCACCATGTCACCTGCATGTCCTTGGCTTTTATCTAGAAGTGTAGCAAGAAGTTCTCATATGAACATATTTTCTGTTTGACAAGAGAAATAAAGAGATGTTTTCTCATAAGAAAATCCTGCAATAGCTTGAATGATCAAAGGGGGTAACGCTTCCTATGGACAGGGTCTGCACAGCATGTTGCACTCTGATCAGGAAACCATTTAATGCTGCAGAACTCAAGGCTCCCAGCATTTAGAGATGTTAAATTATCTATACTACTCTCTCTTTATAGTGTTAACTCCAAGAACTAGTATTTTAAATGATACTTTACAGAGTCTGAGTGCTTTTCCTACTGGGATCATAATGAACCAGTACCCCCTTGTGCAAAACACACATCCATAATACACTATTCCACAGGAGCCACAAGATGCAGGGAGCTTAGAAGGCTTCTTAGCAGTCAGTTACACAGAAAAAGTTTGAGTACAGTTTCTTCGGGAATCTATGGATGTTACTGCAATATTCCAAGACAAGTCACACCTGATGCTTGTATGAGAAACAAACAAACAAACAAAACTTATTTTTCCAATTGATATCAGTGGAAATACATGTAAGTACACCTTTATATATTTATATATTGTGGTTTGCAAGTTATTTGTATTGCATTGATGTATTCATTCAATATTAAGAACCAATAAGAAACACATTAACTTAAAAGACTGTGGGTTTTACTGTACTTAATTTCTGTGAATATAATGGCTCAAAGTTATGAAACATTAATATTTCTCCTTCACACTTCTGTCCCCAGCCATTTCTACAAGTTTTTTATTGATTGCACTTAACACAAGGGAAAATAATCTTGTGTTGGCAGAGGCTTCTGCTGAGTCATGCTGACAAGCACCTCCTATTTACAGAACATCGGAAACTTGGATGGTGAGATGATGATTTGTCAGAGCCACAACTTTTCAGAGTGGTAAATCCTTCTTAACAAAACCCCCAGTAGAACAAAAGGTATGTGTTGTTTCATGCCAGCTCATCTGCCTGGTTCATAATTGTCTATGTGAACCCAAGTGTAAGGGTTACAAGGATTCCAGATAACTGGAATTTATAAAAAGCATAATGTTGGATTGAGAGCGAGAGAGAATGTGTGTGTTTGGTCTAACCTAAGTGAGACGGAAAGTTTACATGAAAGATTATGTTATGTCTATGATTTCCATTAAAGATAAACATTATTTCCCTGCAGAATGGGAAAATTCCCCATTCTTAAAACTTCTGCATTTTACATTTTGTGGGCTCACTTTTACAGTCAGATTCTTCAGAAGATTCCTTTCTTTTTCACTTTTTTTTTTTTTTTTTTTTTAGATTATGTTTATTTTCTTACTTTCACTCTACAATTCAAGTTTCCAGAATAACCTCCTCCTCTTCTTTCAAGGCTCTTTACTTTTACTTTCCCTTTAATGGAAGTAACACAGGCAGAAAGAGTAGAGGTCAACTACAAAAGCAGTGCTAAACCACAGGACTAAAAGAGACATCCTTTCCCACCATATAAATTCCCTGCTATTACAAGAAACTGAAACTCTTTTTTTCAGGAGTTTATGCCCAGGAACAAGGTTAGGAGACAGTTGGATTATTGATATATCTATTTCTCTAGAAAGACATTACAGCAATATCAGAAATGCATGAAGTACCTAACAGTCTTTAGAAAAAAGATCACTATTACATTTTCAGATCGACGATTTTAAAAGTCAAAGCCTGCAAAGTCTGTGCATGCAATGTTGCATGTAAGTAAGGATTTGTATTCAAAAGAGTTTTCAAAAGGAAGAAATCATAATTTCTTAGTCAGTTTCCAAATTTTCTATCATAATCACTTCCAAACTGTCAGTTATAAAAACTAATTATTAAAATTGCAATTTTTAAAAACAAAATTGTCAATAACCTGCATTGAAATAAAACCCATGCTTTTATTGTTTCAGCTAAAAATACGTGCCTGAAATATTTCAATAGTTTCCTCTTGGAATCCAAAAGGAATTTTCACCCTTTTTAATACAATGATTGTAACAAACGTAATAAAAGTTATTGAAGTGGCAGATTATAACCATCTTCAATGTCTGCATAGGCTGCACATTTTCTAAAGAATTAGTTATTTCCCATTTGTCAAAACATTTTTTTCCTCCCACTGTGAAATTGTTGACCGTGCTTTTGAATACAGTCTTTGAAAGTGTCAGTCTTCTGTCAGTCACAGAAGCTCTATGCGTAGCCTTGGCATTTCTTCCCATTGAAAGCACACAGTTTTTCTTCAGAAGCTCTATTCTACACCCTTCCAACGCATTCCTCTCCACCACTCCAACAAGACAAATCAGTCTGGGTTTAGCTTTCGTTGCTATAGACTTCACTGAAATTCTTGTCCTAAAACTGAAACTGAATAAAGTTAATGATCACTTTGGCTCTCAGTGTGCTCTATATTTGGTGAGGGTGAAATATAAAAGCTAACTTAAGTCTTCCTTAATACATTGCTTGGGAAAAGAAAGAAAAAGCATAACTTCATTCTTCCACTCACACATTCCCCAGGTCTACATGAGCATTCAATTCAATGAACAGTTGTTGCCCAGATGCAGTAAAAACACCTGAGCCAGTGCAGTAGTTTGTACTCAGAAGCAGCCCATCCTTTTTTACAAGTACCATGTGACTTAACCAGACTAACTTGGTGCAACCTAGGAAATTCTGAGCACCAGTTATTCTTTTTTTTATTATTATTTTTTTCCCATATGTTAATATGAACAAATGTGAACCCTGTAATACCGGGTTCTAAGGTTCCTTCTCTCCAGTATATCAATAGTTTAACAGGTATCCCTAGTAACTTCTCAAAATGTTACACATACCACAGATCAAAATATGAGCCATATTCTAAACTGGTCACGGTTACTGCAAACCAGTAAAGTCTTATTTCATGTTGGCTGAGAGTTGAAGACAAAATGCATTTCCAGAAAAGTGATTCTCAAAGTGACGTGTCACTGGGTATTCTACACAATTGTGAGCATCAGTCAACCGAGTAGTGACACACCTAGCATTACATGTTGTTTATATATGAGAAGCTTCTGCCTATAAAGAAACCAAGCTTTTAAAATGTGCTACCAAGGAAATCTTTTAATTCCAGAAGAGTGTTATAACAGTATAGATGCAGACTGAGACACAACTGTTGAATTAAAGAGGGCTTATGCTGACTGCAATATGAGCATCTCGAAAAATCAAGGATTTTTTAGCATAAGAACATGTAATGCAGATGATATGAAAAAGACAATTTTCCTTCTGCAACATTATTATTCTTTTTCAGTGTTATTCCTCCCCATAACCTAAGAGCTAGAACAGAAGCCACATATTTTTAGATACTGACTTGACAACAGAAAAAAAAAAAAGAAATGAAAGGGACTCTAGTTTACCTCCTATATTTGCATTAATCCGCAGGTGATAGGACAACATGTCTGCAAGATCCACCATTCAGATGAGGGATGTGTTTTGGTTTTGAACCAATTCTGTTGACTAAGGATCACAGGAATTTTGTGAAGATAGAACTAATACTGTTCTTAACCACTTCCTCATGGCCTTATTTATCTCTGATTCTGAAACAGTCTTTTGACCAGCAGTCAATGAAAAGAGAAAAATCTGTAAAGTGAAGTCTATGAAATTCCATTCCAGCTGTAGTCAGTGATCTAAAGAGATCTTTCCAAAACACATTAATTTTACCCTTAGTTAAATCCAAACAGCTGTCATGGGGACATACAACAGATCTTTTTAAGTCAGTTTCACAAATCGTTAGCTATCATCTGAAGTCCCCATTTCCCGAATGGAAATTTAAGCTATTAAATCATATCACTGTCAATTGAAAAGATGATAAAACAATGCCTCCAATACACATAATTCATTCCACATTTCTGTGGATATGGAAAGCTAAAGCAGGGACTTAAGAGGTAGTTTCTAAGTTTGTACTGAGTCATTCACGCAAACTGATAATTCAGACAATTTTCAGTTTATTAAAATTATTTTAAATGATCCATTATTTTACTTACTCAGAAGAAAATAGGTTAGCTTTCTGCTCCATTGTGTAGGGACAAAAGATAAAAGGGACTGCTACTTGTTTTTTTATTGGCGCTAGTGAGGCAGAAATTGGTAGCTCATCAATGCAGAAAATTATGAAAGGAAACATGCTGATGGATGCAGAAGAAATGCGTGAATCTAGCAACAAGGATGGCTGGGAGAGACTGGACATATTGACAGTGACATGACAAGAACCATTAGGCAAGTGCAGGCAGATAGGAAGACAGGGAAGCAGAGCTCAGTAGGTCACAAAAATATGCAAAAGTTTTCAACTCTGAAATCGTAAACACTTGAGAGAATTTTAAGATAATATTTGGTACTGTTTAGAGCCATCAGTAGAGATATAAAGCTGATATATTTGTATTTCAAATTCCAAAAGAAGGACACAATGTAAGAATTCAAATTAGAGGAAAGGGAGCTTAGTATTAAACTGAGGAAGGATCAAAAGAAGAATGAGAAATTTTAGAAATGCTGTATGGAGGGGTGAAATAGCAATGTTACATTCTAATGCATTGTTTCTAACTATTTAAATGGAAGACGATAGGGGAATGAGAAGCAGAACAAAGATGACTCCTAGACCACGGGCTTCAGAGGCACCAAACAGGCATCGCTTCTCAAATTAGAAGGGTTGAGAAGTAATGACACCACATTCTTATATAAATATGCAATAAAAATTCAATAAACAAAAACAAACCCCAAAATTTGTAAGAAATGGAGGCCTTGATCCAGGACAATATGAACTTAAAAGGGTGACAAACTTTGCAAACACCACCAACGAAACAAGATAAAGATGGAAAGAAGTCTATATCTTTCCAAAAGAATGGCCAAAAATCTGTCCTTTTGTTCTCATATTGCATATTGACTCTGAAATCCCAAGATCACATTCAGAGTCATAAAGCTGATACACTCACATACGAAGAACACAATACTTAGGTAGTATTGAGCTACTGCAATAAATTTACTGCTGGGTCATGGAGCCCTTCTGTGCATATATCAAAAGACTGCAAGATGACAAATTGAGAAAATTTATGAGGAATTTGCATTTCCTGCAACGAACTGTTTCTCAAGCACAAAATTTAATATGATCAGCAGATTCACTATATAAGGTAATAAATACTCCCTAGAGGAAACTTGCTTTCTGTTTTCTGTGTCCCTTGTAATAACATTACAACCTTTTAGACAGAAACTTCAGAAGAAACTATGCTTTGTAGCTGATAATCACTGTATTATTGGCATGAGCTTGTGATATCTGGCCACATGCAAACTGTAATAAACTACATAAAATAAATCAAGAGATAGGAGCTTCTGGAATGAAGTCTTTCTTTATTGAGCTCTCTAAATCTTCCTTTTTCCTTTATACAATAACCTACATCGTGAAAAAGATATTATACATCTGATTCCCCCTCCAACCTCTTCATTTTAATAATGATTTCACAAAATATTTTACTCTACAGACATCAATGAAGAAGCTTGTGAAGTGTCAGTGAGCAAACCAGACAGCAATCTCTGAGAACTACTATTCTGGGAGTCAAGAACTTGAATCCTATTGCTGATTGTATAATATACTGTGCCGAAAAGCATCAGACAAAGAATGTATTCCTTCATTTACAAAACATCTGCACAATGGTCATATTTGCAATGGTCAAGAAGTAGATTTGAATTTTTCATTCCATGCATATTTCAACAGAGTAATAATTCAAGCACAGAACTCAGATGCGTGCTTACAACACTAACATTTCATCAACTATCTTCACATAATCACAGAATGGTTTGGGATGGAAGGGATCTTAAAGATCATCTAATTCCAAAACCCCCATCCATTGGCAGGGACACCTCACACCAGATCAGGTTGCCCAAAGCCCCATCCAGCCTGGCCTCGAACAATTCCAGGGATGGGATCCACAGCTTCTCTGGGCAACCTGTGCCAGTGCCACACCACGCTCTGAGAGAAAAATTTCCTCCTAACATCTAATATAAATCTACCCTTTTTTAGTTTAACACCATTACCCCTTGCCCTATCTCTACACTCCCTGATAAAGAGTCCCTCTTCAGCTTTCCTGTACACCTCTTTAGGTACTGTAAGGCTGCTATGTCCACAAAGCCTTCTCCTGTAGGCTGAACAACCCAAACTCTTTCAGCCTGTCTTCGTAGGAGAGGTGCTCCAGCCCTCTGATCATCTTCATTGCCCTTCTCTGGACTTGCTCCAACAGGTCCACATCCTTCTTGTGTTGGGGGCCTCAGAGCTAAACACAGTATTTCAGGTTGGGTCTCACAAGAGCAGAGCAGAGTGGGAGGAACATCTCACTAGACCAGCTGGCCATGCTTTTGATGCAGTCCAGGATACAGTCGGCTTTCTGGGCTGCAAGCACACTTTGCTGGCTCATGTCGAGCTTCTCATCAACCAACACGCCCAAGTCCTTGTCTTCAAGACTGCTCTCAATCCACTCATTGCCCAGCCTATATTTGTGTTTGGGATTTTCCCAACCCAGATACAGGTGTAAGACCTTGCACTTACAAAGTGTTATCAGCGCAAAGTAACACAAAGTAAGGTTTTTTATAAAAACCACCCGTTTACAATAAAAGGAGAAAAATATATATATATATATCAGATTTCCAACCATTTAACACTTTCTACATTGGAACCAAGAATTTGAAATAATTGATTCTGATTGATAAGCAGCCAAAAATATTGAGAGTGGGAAGAAAAGAATAGTAATGCCTTAAAATCTTTTAAAAATCTTTAATACCTGTTACATTTAATAGGATCCATATTTAAGACTATCACCAAGCTTCAGGTGCAAGCTAACAGCAAAACTGCAAGGTAAACACACAGTTTCTAAATATCTAGCAGACCTTAGCTGGATGTTTATTTAGAATGACAGAATCATAGAATGGCCTGGGTTGGAAGGGACCTCAGGGATCATCTAGTTCCAATTCTTCTGCCATGGGCAGGGATGACACTCACTAGATCAGGTTGCCCAAGGCCTCATCTAACCTGGTCTTGAACACCTTCAGGGATGGGGCATTTACCAAGATTGTTGAAATGAATGAAATTAAGGTTTTCCATGCTGTTAAAATAGCAGCTAGCCACCTGAAACAAACATGGGACACTGTGGAACAGTTTCTCATGCTTTTTTTCAGGATGAGGTAAAGTAGAAATTATATGATCACCCTGAAATGACTTCTGTTTTCAAACAGTGTCAAAACAGGGCTTCAGTAGTATGAGATAACATCAGCATAATAACTATGAGTAGATTTGTGCCAAGTAAGAAAAGATAGTGTTCTACTTAGCAAGCATGGCCGAGTCCTAAAAAAAATAAAAAATAAAAATGAAGACAGGAATTGATTCATTGAATCATGGCGCCAGGGATACCTCATTGCAGTCTTTCAATAATTAAAGGGGGCTAATAGGAAAGATGGACTTTTTACAATGGCATGTAGTAATAAGACTTGCGATAATAGTTTTAAGGTGAAAAAGGGGAGGTTTAGATTAGATATAAGGAAGAAATTCTTCACTCAGAGGGTAGCGAGGCACTGGAACAGGTTGCCCAGAGAAGCTGTGGATCCCATCCCTGGAATTGTTCGAGGCCAGGCTGGATGGGGCTTTGGGCATCCTGGTCTGGTGGGAGGTGTCGCTGTCCATGGATAAGGGTTGAAACTAGATGACTTTTAAGTGTCCTTTCCAACCTAAACTAGTCTATGATTCTGTAATCATCAATTTCCGTTTTGCTAGAATTAGCTATCTCAGGAGGAAGAGAAGAATTTACCATGTTAGGACTTTCAAATATTTCCTATATATCACTGATGGACAAAAGTACTTGGTAAGGTTTTACAAGAAGGTCCCTCCAGGCTTATCCTCTCATTTAACAAAGTTAGTTCTTCTGTAAGACACAGCTAAGTTTGGATCTATTGCATTCATAGAAGACAGCAGTAAATACTTCTTTCAGCCAAGCTCATACATACTTAGGTTGAAAGCATGCTTCTTCATACTCTTACCTGTGCATAGAGGTAGGCTTAAAAAATCTTTAATAACCATTGGAGATCTTCAAATTAGTGAAAATGAAAGGAAAAAAATGAATGACAAGATACACATGAAAGAAATTATAAACCATCAATATATTTGACTTCCCCCAAAGCCTGGAATTATCTTGAGATGTAAAGACTCACTATATACTATTTTCTATGCAAGTCTTAGTTTCTCTTTCTTATAATCTTTCAAGGATATTAGAACAGACATTTAACTAAAACTCAGAAGCAAGGCCATTACTTGAATTAGACAGCAAGTGGATAGAAAGTTAGCATTTGGGCAATGTATTATATATAACCCATAATGTTCACAGTGCTCTTAAGATTATTTTTCTAAATCTACATGTTATTATTCTAATATTTAGATTCTAAAGAGATTAAATTCATAGATGATTTCTAAGAAAATTTGTTCTACTCTAACCCTTAGTAATTCTACTGTGTTTTATGGTGTAAAAGTCACAGTGCTTACAAAGAGCAAAGTTTGGGGAAAGAAATTAGGAGAAAATGAGTTAAAAATAATGTGCAATTACAACTTCTCAGCTACTGCTTTTCTTTTTGAAAGCATTTCAACTCACAGAAGATAAAATTTAACAATGAGTCATCTCATAAATTTGTTCCAAGATAACTTACTTTTTAGAAATGGAAGTAGTGATTTTGATCTTAGGAACTAAAAATTACTTTGTGGAAGATATGCAATTTTACTTGCTATAAATAACTTGCATTGTCAGCTACTAAAGATTATATTCATTATGAACAAGAAAAGTACAATAGATGAAAGATGTGACTGCAAACTGGCCAGTTAACCCTCAAGCAGGCTATGGAATAACTTCCAGAACTTTAACTATCAGATAAAGTTTGAGTGTTCTTCGTATTTTATATAAAAGAGCTGTTATGGAAAAAAAAATAATTAGTGTTTATCTGTTAGATCAAAGACTCATTATCTACTGAGGCACAGTTTAGGTAGTCCATTGTTACTAACATTCAACAAATTTTATTTTATTCAATAAATTTATGGAGAAGAAGTCACATTAAAATCAATAAGGGAATCAGACTTAATAGTGTCTGATAAAAAAAAAAAAAGGTGAATCACATTTAATTGTAGGTGCCAAAAATGAACCCAAATAAAATGCTACATTTTAAACATGAAAAGATATCTTATGAAGAACTACAAATGTACTTCCTGAAGCTGTTATAATATATGGTCAAATGTATTTATAACTGCTGTCATAATGTGATGAATTTTACTTATACCAAGAAACAAAAACAAAACTTGGATGATAGCAGCAGACTTATGATCAAATAAGGAGAATGTACGGAGACAACTGCAGCAGTTCAACCTTCAAATATAATTTACTCTAGTTGCAAATGAGTCTCTTCATAGGGCTATTTGACTATAAATTTTAATTTTATGATTATTTTATGTATCTATTGTATATAAAAAGGGAGGTATTTGGTCATTATCTTTGTTTTAGAGTTATGGAGCCAAGTAACGGAGCTAATGTGATTTGCAGGATCTCATCCTTCTTTAACCCTTAGAGAACTACTGCAATCAGTATTAAAAAAAAATCACTATCGCACATCTGCTGGTTGCACTGGCTAGCTCAGTGAATTGACAGAGTTCTGGACAACAGAAGAAAGGATTTTTAAAGAGGGGTCTTTAAAACTTACATGTGTAGGTGACAGCTGGAACCACTCCCTTTAAAAAATATATATCAAAATGATAGCATACAACACCATTGAGTGAATAAATGATCGCCTATAACATTATTTGTTATATCTGCTATGGTTCCTTCTATCTTTCACATCATGTGTATGTCTTCATCTCCAAATAATCAGCAAATTCTTGAAGCAGCCAACATGTTCTGATACAGTTGTTATATATATGTCAGCTTCTCTTGAATTGCAAGGCAGTACTAACATCGCTTTAAAAATGAACTGGCACCTGTACCAGATACTCTGAACTGGCATAGTATCTGTCCTAATGATTAGTGTATGATCACAGGATATTTTTGTGAAATAGTAACAAAAACAGCACATCCTAAGTGACTGATGATCACCAGTCATTCTTTTCTAGTATGGACAACTGAAATGGCTACATGTCTCTCATTCAATATTCAGTATGTAATAATTATCAGTAATAACACATTATAAATCCCAACATATTAAATTCCCCAGGATTTATGAAAACCTGTGAAGCTATTTTCACAGAATGTTAGTATCTTTTAACAAACAGAAAGCACTGAGGGGAGAATTAATTAAGAATAAAAATCTCAAGAGACTTGAATTAAACTTCATGCTCATTTACATATCTTGCTTTGTGTTTTTTTTTCCTAGCAAGACACACTTCACTAAAAGGCACTAGCTCATCTAAGGACATTACAACACAGAAACAGCAAGCAAAGCTGGTTAACTCTGGGAAGAGCACATTGTGCCCAAAACATTCATCAAGCCTCTGTAATCTGCCACCTGGAAAGTAGGACTTAATGGAAACCTTCACCGGTTCCTAGTGTTCTTCTCCAGTCTCGTAGGCAGAATCCCCACCATTTGGATGATTTCTGTGACAGACCTCCTTAGCAGTGGGCTAAGGATCCCACAGATCTTGCTTTGAAAATAGCCAGCCATCCTTATCTTTTCACAGGCGCACACCTAGAGATCCTGAAGAACCTCCCACTTAAACAGAAAGCCATCTTGATTTCACAGAGCAGTAGCACAATCTGTAGCTTATTTTATAACAGAAACACTGGGTGTTAGTATTTCCAAAAATATTTCTTCTTTTTTTTTTTTTTAATGAGGTTTAAAAGAGTTTGACTCCCATTCACATACAAACCACCCTGAAGTTTCCATGAACAGAAATTCGAAATAGGTTGTTCAGAAATTTACAGCTTAGTGGAAGAAATGTATAAAGATTCCCATTTACATCAATTTTAAAAAGTTATTACACACAAGCAATAGTGTACATTTGCTCATAAGCAACATTATAAATTCACGGTTTTAGCCAAGAAATATCTTTATGAAAATCTGACAGTGTAGCATGGGTGTTAATTGTTTACTGATGCTAAATTTTGATAAGCAGTTGAAACTTTATGTATATTGTTCTAATATACCCACCTAATTGGCAAATTCCTGTTTATCTTCTAGCTGTGTATATTGCTTTTACATGTTTTATTACTCTAATAATGTACCATTCAAATATGCCTTTAAAAGGACATTATAATAAAACTTCTTGACTAGCTTACTAAAATCTTAATGCTTAAGTCTAAAACAATAAACTTAAATAATATTTATTACATCTAACATCACTATGTTGTACATTTTCTATAATGCATGTATGTTACATACTTTGGATAACAATTGTACTGTTTAATGTCTACTTCCGTTTATGATCACTGCAGTCAAGTTTTATTTGATTGGCACAGTACTACTTAAAAGACTTACTATCTCAGGTAGGTTAATTTCAGAGGAGGTAAATAATTGTTTTGTTGAACAACATTGCTTTAGTAATTACAAGACTGTGGATTTGGTTAATGTTTACCAAATAGTTTACATCAGAAAGAAGTTTCACAAGACTGGAATGTTTTCCTCCATTTTCATCTAGCAGTTCATTTTACAGGAGTTCCTGTCTAGAAGATAGAAAATCTGTATTCAACTTTCCCTTCTTTACAAGAGTATGTGAATGTGATAGTCCTACTGGGTACTCAGAAGCTGTCACAGATGTCAATCTCTTCTGCTGACCCTATCATGTTCTGTATAAATAATCAGATATTCCTGTAAGCAAGGGCTATAATCCATTTTTATCCCTTTGCATTTACCAGCAGCCAGACTACAAGATGATTCTTCTTCCCACACATCTTGCCTAACATATTCAACTCATGGCATAATACTTGCCAGAGGAATGAACAAGAGAAAATCATGGTAAAATCGTTTACTGTTTGACTGCTCACTTTACTGACACCTCAGAAAAAAACTGACAAACACAAAACTAGATCCATCCAATAAACAGTGTGTTTGACTTCACAGATTAAGTCATTCAAAATACTTTTAAATCCTGCACGTTTTAGAAACCTAAGACATTTACTAATGACCCTTCAAGTCACTTAGTAATTTCATTCTGCCTTAAGATTTGTTAAGAAATTTTTGTTATTTATAGAAGGGTACAAGATGATTCTTTTCTGATTCATTCTGGAGAAAACAGAACATTCAGGAGCCCGGTGCTGGGACAGGACAGGCTGATGCAAAGCCAGAATCATAACTGTGCATAGGCAACATGGGAGAGACATGACCTGTTAGACAGGCTCTATCTGCTGATGAGAGAGAGGCACATTAGCTGCATTAGGCAAATTAAAAGAAACTTTTGGGAGGAGGTTCTATCATCCCAAGGGTAATATAAAAAATTCTTCAGGATTAATAGCTCTTTTAGGGTGTTCATTTCTTTCTACTGATCATAAATGCAGTTTATATGTACAGTTTATTGCAGATGGTTCAAATAAGAACAGATGGCTCCTAGTCTTATTCTCTGGTCTTATTTTCTTTTAATCCTGCATCCCATCATGTAGGATTTATACTTGAGTATGAGTGTAAGTACACTAGGCCACCTCTTGTAGAAGAGAGAGTAGCTTTCTTCTGGAGGGTGCATTCAGATTTCACATGTAGGCAAGGCTTTTTGTTTGTTTTAAACTACTGAAAATAATAGTTTTCAGCTTCAGTAAGTCACCCAGTTCTTTGCAAGGGGTAGTCAGACAAAAGTATGGACACAGAAATATTCAACTTCCAAGCTTTTGCTGAAAGATGAGGAACCTCATGTCTCCAAAGCACAGAAATTAGCCTATTTCCTTTTCTGTTAGTTTACATACTCTTAAACATAAGTTGTAGTACAGCCACCATTTGTTCATGAGTACTGTCGGTATTCTGTGGAAGCCACTGCATATCATGGAGCTCTCACTGAGGTGCTGGAGGGAAAGCACAAATGGGCAGAGGCAAAAAGGCGATCAGTGCCTTCTAAAAACAAAAATGCATTATTGAGAGGTTTATCTTCTAATTTTATGGCCTCCAAATTACATTCTTTTCAGCAAACAGAAGAGTAATTAAAAAAAATAATAAAAAACAACCTTCTAAAAAGCAGGTCAACATGCAATTCTTGCATACTTTATACACAATTTTTCTTATGCAATATATTTACTGTGCTGTCATACTGAGCTGTCTTTTCACTTTGTCTGGTTCAATGAAATGTTATATTTGGAAGAAACTAGGTTTTAAACAGTGACAAGGGTTATTGAACTTCTGTAGGCTGTGGAAGAAAGTCAATAAGGTATAATAAGAGGAATAAGATGACAACGGTGTTGATAATATAACAAATCCTTGAATACAAGCAGAGGAGAGATGTAATGTAAACACAAGATAAAAAATTCAATTTACTTCTATACAACACAATTATGTCTAGTGAATACATTGGGGGAAAAATGCCATTGAAACAATTTGAAATCACAGGAAATGCGTACACTCCATAGAGAGATATATATCTTACCAATGATTTATAAGGATGTAAGGGTAACTTACTTCTCAGTATTTTAGCAAGACAATTATGAACCCATTCACGGTATTTGGGGTAGGAGATACCAAAAGTAAGTTTGTAATTTCAAGGACCTTTCATGATTACCAGACCAGGTGGAAACTAGTACTGATACGAGCTTCAGACCTGAGCTCATTTTTCACCAGTATCCATCTCAAAGGTGTTACTGAGCCAAGCTTCTCGCAGTTGCATTAAAACAGAAGTGTAATTAGAGGAGTTCCTGTTCTCTTCCTTCATCAGCTTAAATTAGGAGAGGGATGGAGAGATGATGTGAAATGTCATTAAGCTTTTATACAGAATAGTGACTGCAAGGAAAGGGGGTCATCTCAGCTGCAAGCAGAAAACAAGACTATAAATAACTTCCTAGACAAAAATGGGGACTGACCAAACTTGAAAGTGTGACAATAGCCTAACTTTATTGTCAGCAGGCTATGCTAAATAACTTCCTAGACAAAAATGGGGACTGACCAAACTTGAAAGTGTGACAATAGCCTAACTTTATTGTCAGCAGGCTATGCTGTGTGGGGAACAGCCAAAATTCAGTAAAGTGTATATTACTCAGTTAGTGATAAGTTACAATAAAAATGTGTAAATATAAACTTCTTATATATATCTTTACCTGGACAAAGATCAGTAGTTTATAGAGTCTTTGAATACCCATCAATTCTTTTCAGATACATATTTTATATTTGATTTCCAACCTACTGCAACAGAAACTTTGTCTTTTCACACTGCTGCAGTTGAATGTTTTATCATATTTGTAGAGAATTTTGTTCTTTCAGATTAGCAGTAGGTTTAGTTGAAACTATAATTAACATTGATCTGTGAAATTGAGTTGTAACTGTTGCCTGGTTATCCCTTGAAATCCCTAGGGCATACTGAAGAAAATGGGAAAATTATATATATAAAAAAATAAGATGACAGAGAACTTTAAAGTTGTTTACCAGATATGCAGCAGTTCTTCAGCAGCAGAAATATAGAGAGAACCTTAATTACCAGGATTAGACATCTTGCTGTTATTTTATTTTATTGCTAAAAAGAAGTGTCTTAAAAATATCACTTCACCCATACTAGCATGTAGCTATAGATAAAACACAGTGGTTTAAATGCACAGAACATTGCCCACTAATATGGAAAGGAAGTTTCTCTTTAATGTTGCACCCGCCTGAGCCCCCAGGAAAGATTTTAGGTAAGAAAAACACCTTTTCACAGATTAAAATTTTGGGGAAATGGCTGGATCAATATTAAAGAAAAAAAAAAAAGAGCAATGCAATTAAAAAGACAGAGATATGTATCTGTCACAGGTCAGATCTCATCTAAAGGGAACAAATTCATTAAAACTGCATCCCATGGAATGGTATAATAAGTAATTCCTTAGTTTAAATATTTCTAGACATCTAGGTTTTCTATTTACACAATGTCCAGAACCAGTCCTGTACAGTTCCTGTCTCAAGGGTTAAGATGTAGTCATTTCCAACAGCCAGAAATGTATCAATTTTCTGTAATTCTGGTTTTATAGAGTTTGTTTCAAATAGATACTTGTTTAATGTAGTAGATTTATACTGCACTGTACTATAAATTCCTCTGATTTCTAGGTTAAGAGTCAAGTTATGCATTAATTAGATTATGGACAACTATCAGAAAACAAATGGACTCAGAATGGCCTAATAAACAAACTGTGTGACTGACTAGATATCAGACATTACACTGACAGTAGGTGACCATTTGGCACAATTTCCATCATTGTATAGGATTTATGACTTTGCTACCTATAAATTCTCAGAATTGTAAATGCCAGTAATACACTCGTAAGTAGGTATTATTCTGATATCTGCTATTATGACAATAATTCATTTATGAAGGCAGCTACCTCGTCATAGTGAAGTTACTTCCACAAGAGTAACTTACTCTGTGAAATCATGTTTTTCAACCCACCCAACCTCCATATAGTACAAACAGGTCTACTGCTTTCGTGCTGTATTATTTTGATTGAAGTGGTATGAGATTCTCAACAGTGCTGCAGCCTTACTGTTTCGTGGAAGACTGACATTCTGTACTTGTGTACTCCTACCCTCCTCTGTCCCCTGACCGGGAAAGAACAGACTTGGACATGAAACAGTGGTGCAACAGCCACCATACTTCAAAGGTCAACGCTGAAATACGACCGCATCACAAGAACGAAGCTACTCTTTCCTGATTATTGCCTGCCTGTAAGAATTTATCACTGAATTAGGGATAAAGTAAGAGCCTATCTTCTGGGAATAATATTAATATATCCATCTCGTACTTTTAAAGTTCAGATGGGTCTTTTAGAGTTCAGATGGGTCTGGAAGGTAAGGAAAGGAAATATCAACCCCCTATAATAATGAACTTGTTTTACAACATGAGACTCCAAAACAACCAGTTTTGTACCATGCAGTACTGAAGAACACAAATAAGACTGAAGACTCCTACAGCACAAGAAGGCTTCCTGACAAACTGTGCTTACCCTTGGCACAACCCTAACATAGGGACTTCCTAAGTGATCATTGTCTGATCACCATGTCAGAAGTTTGGAGCAGCCTCACCAGAAAAAGGACTTTCTTTTCCATGGAATGGGGGGCTTAGAAGCCTAATCAACAGTAACAAACTGTTGTAGTTTCACTGTTTTCACATCTGGCTTTCACATCACCCCTGTCCAGCAATACTCCTTTCTCCATATATAAAGCACTTGGTGAATTCTAGTCTAAGGAACACAATCTATAATGTATTTTATAAATAGCCACAAGGATTCACATTCACAAGGATTTGTTAACATATACATTTATTTATGTGACAGAATTATTTTAATCTCTTTTTTTTTTTTAAATCACATCAGTTAGGAATTCAGTATTTGTTTATTATTATTATTATTTTTAATCTTCACTGATAACTATTTTAGAATGAGAACAGCTTAATTTTAAATGTATAAAAAATAAGTTTCTGATTTTACATGGAAGCTAGCAATTAAACTGTGAGTTGAAGCCAAATAATCTCAGAATTATTAGAACTGTAAATGACCTACAAGTGCTGTAAGATAAATAGTACTGCTACTTCTTCCTAAATGTTAAACACTATAAATCATTAAGATATTTTTTCCCCTAATGGAAATACTTAATTCCAAATGTTATTTTCAGCTGAGTGATGATTTTTCTGTAGAATTTAAAATAAACATGTGAAAGAGAAATTACAAAAAGGAATTATTTTTCCAACTGCAGAGGCTTTTGCAATAATTTATTTGGAAAACCATTAGCTTATTCTTATCGGGTTCTCCAGCATTTTTCCACAATGATGTCCTTTCTAAATCACTCCTCTGCCTGCAATTGTTTCTAAGACCTAATAGTGAAGTATTTCCTCAGTGTTCATTTGTAAAACAGAAAATTTAAGGAATGTGATGGTATAAAAGCTGACAAAAGAATAAGCTGTAGACCAACAAAGAATACAGATACCTAACATAAATTTCAGAGTATATATATGGCTTGAAACTATACTTCTATCATTAAAGCTAAATTAATATACTTTTTATAAAAGCTGAGAAATGCACTGTTAAACTACAACAAAACCCTTCACGGACATTGTGATTCCATCCAAATCTGGGTCATATCAATACAGCTTAGTTTAATTTCAGTTGAAATCAATATCGTAAATCTGTCTTAAATATCCACAGGGCTTTGCAGGTGTTTAGCAAAATTATTTTAAAATACCTTCTTGTCAAGCTAACATGGCTTCTGAATACAGTCAAGGTGAAGCAAAGATGCTTGAAACAGTAATTCACAGGGTTTCAGCGCTCTGAGATGAAAATCAAGTCAGATTCAATATTCACAGAAACAGGCAATTAAAAAACAGGAGAAATAATTGGTGTTGTAACAGCATCAGCTCTAATACCACTGCAGAGTGGTTCAGCATGTGACTTAGAGCAGGTATAGCAAGGAAGCCTGTGCAAGGAAAGAATCACCTCTAACTCCCATCACACTCAAATGCCAGAATCCATCTTCTGCCATTCCTCCTCCTCCTCCCCTGCATCACAGAATGGGGAAAAGTGCTCAAAAAGCAGACAAAAAAGCTGGGCTAATACACTCACTGAGATATTGGGAAGCTCTAAAAAGCTTTTATCTGTTCAGAACCATCACCAAGAAAATCCATAAAGGTCCATTTTAGGAAGGGCAGAGAGAACAAATCATATGCAGTTGAGAGATCTTTAAATATATATATATATGCGTAGTTTTTCTTCTGTTCAAGAGAAAAGTAACACATTATGTCTAAACTGTTTTCAGCACAGCATATTCTACCGAAGTGTTAAGAATAAACATTAGCAGCTCATCAGCTGGAATTCATGCTGAGAGACTAGTGCAATGTCCATTGCAGTTAAGCCACAAAGAATAGTAACACAGAAATTGTTAACTCGACATTTGACTGTGCTCACAGTTCAGTGGAAAATCCCCAGTGCTAATGATGGAGAATCGCTGTAGCAACTCACCCCCCTACACACACTTCTTCAGGGTCCCAGAGGCACCACTAGTGAGTTTGCCTTACGCTAAGGATCATCTTGCATACAGACCGTGGGTGTATCACATTCACTGATGACCATCTGAATGGCACATAGGGACCATGTCTGTATTAGTGAATCTGGTCCAGAATGTCTAAACAGTTCCAGGCTGTCACCTGTTTTGACTTCATAGAGCTCCACTGATATGGTTTGAACTGCTCTGAAACCTCAGGCTTTGCTAGTTCACAGTTTCAGGATTGTTTATGAAGAACTGACACTCAAAAATCTGGTTCTTTGACTTTGTTCATTTTAGTAACTCTGGACAGACTTCTTTGGAAGCTCAATTTTATACCAGTGTTTCTAATGAGATAGTTCTTAAGTCAGCATACCCTTTGCAGATGGTATTTATTGTACAATAGCTCATCCACTGATACTCAGTGATTAGAGACAGTACTTACAGTGCCTTGCCATGAGCTCCAATGGAAAACTTCATAAATGTAAGTATAGAAGCTAATAACCTGAAGATTAGTTGCATAAATCCACTGTAAGGAAAGCTAATAAAAAGGTTCAATAAAATCATGCTACAAGATAAAGAGTCTTTTAATGATGAGGGATATACTGCTGTAACCTAAACGCTAAATACCTTTATTAAGGTATCTAACGTTAGATCTTTTTTAACAGCATCTAGGGAAACTTCAAAAAAGAACACATTCCTTTACATAAATTAATAGCTTCTATTGTCCTTTTTTTCAGACTATCTTCAATGTACCTCAGTACATGCTGCCCCTAATTTCCCAACAACAAAGCTCACCATAGCTCACAATGCATTTGCAATGAACTACTAATTACTAGGGTAACATTATGTTAATATCAAAGTAGATATAAACACTTTGCTTTCCTTCCAGGAAATTAAAATTACTTTCTGCAAGTAAATAGGGAATTAAAACTTATAGTTTCTGGTTTAGTTCTATATTTTTTGATTTTGTTCTTGGTTTTCATTTTTAAAAAACTATTTCTTCTAAAACTCTTCTTAACCCAGGCAGATAAGGTATGTCTTTATGACTGTGGTATAACATTTCTTTTTCCATTTTAGAATTCATCTGACAGAAGAACTGTGTCCATCTGAGAGATTTTCTTCTAATAGCATTACGACTCTTCCACAAAACATATTTAAGGTGTGCCTAGGCTGTATCTCAGCTAGAATGACAGCAACCCTTTTAGAATTGTAGGAGCCAATTGCTAGCCCAGAAGGACACCCCTCAGTCATTACACCAAGAGATTGCTTGCAAGAATATTTCTTTAAACTGACCGCTCACGCTTCTCTCTAAATCCTTTATCTAAGCATTTGGAGAAATGACTTTACAAAAGATACTCATTGGTAGTTTGGATTTAGAACAGTTTATAAGCACTTGCAATATAAAGACTAGTAACAAAGTACCTATACAGAAGGTAATTTTGTGTATCTACTATGAAAAAAATAATTTGAATTTACCTTTACGCAAGTATGTGTACACATTCACTGATGGTATAAAGAAAAAGAGATTTAAAGCAAGATTTTTTTTGCTATGTTGATGTGAGGCTGAGCAGTACCCTTCACAGTTTCTTGTGTGAGATTTTACAATCATTTTCATCAACATTTAGCATGAAAGTAGTTAGTATTAAGAAATTACTAGTACATTCTGTATTTAAAATTCTCTAGTGAAGGAAGCTCCATAATTAGCCAGGAAATCATACGCTACTTGACTGGACTTCAGTTTTACAGACAGAAGATTGGGAAATTGCCTCAACTATTCTGTCCTCTTTGAGGACGTAACAGCAGTTGGCTGTAATTTACATTTTCCCAGCTGAGTTCTAGCTCTAGGTGGATTCTAGTTGAAAACAAAGAAAATAAATGAATTTAGCTTAATTTCAACCAGTGATGAAACCAATAGCTCAAACTATTCAGTTAGATTTTGCCCTAAAATACATAAAGATCAACCATGTCATCAGTAACAGCTGAGCACCTCTTTAGGCGATTAAAGGCATTCAGCTGAGGCTGTTTCAGAACAGCAGCAATAGACTACAGAATAATGGACAGGTTTACTAAATTGTTGGCCATACTGAATGATGGCTACCTTTGAAAAAGGCAAATACACTACTATTTACATCGGGATAATTTAGTTAGGCTGGTGCAATCCTAAAAAGTTCTTACCTTATATACCTATTTTAGTATTTGGATGTGTGAATTAGCAAAATGATGATTATTTGACTGGTAACTAGTTCTGTACCAGCAGAAGAGAAAAGCTAAACCATGGGCACCTAATATCTTTGTGGAACTGCTATTAAATCTTTTATCAAATGTTTTCAGTGTGATTATTGGTTGTATAGTTAATAATTAACTTCTTCATGAGGTGACACTTGCGAGATACTGTAATGCAGTTTGGATTTTTTGCTTCCTATGACCTGAATACCTTTATATTTTTCCTTCTAACGCTTTCATGTGTGGTGTTACATTGCCTTAATACAGTAAATTAAAATTCAGCTCCAACTTTTCAGCAAATAAAAATTGCACATTACTTTGCTATTCATCAGTCTTTTGATTGACACAAATTGTTGGCATTCACATAGTAACAGACTTGAGCACATGCCAAATGCATATGACAGATTCACTGACTTGGCAGGAACTTTATTGCATTTCTTGAAGGCCAGACTGGTTCTGGGAGCTAATCCAGTCTTGGACCCCAGTGCCTAAATTTCCTTTTAGCAACTGTTATTCAGCAATAAATTTACTGGACTGTGAACAACAGGTTCGTATTGCATTAATGTTCTCAAAAGCACTGCTTGGGAATTTGCATGTGATGCATAGCTGAGTACTTCTGTGGCTTAAGCTGGCAGGAATCACTTTCATCCTTTGACACAGGCAACTTGAAAAATACTTTCAATGATATCAGCTGTTCCTTTTACACAGGTATGCAGAGGACAAATTTCAACAGTCCCTTAGAATAGCTCTGGCAAAAGCTTCAATATTTTCTTGAAAGCAAGTCGGTTGATTTGCAAAGAGAATACAGACAAGTTATCATCTAGCCTGAATTTCTCTAGCCTGAAAAATGTCAGGTATCACAATCAAAACAGTACATAGGCCATCAGTCATGAAGAGATCATGCTATTTCACTAAGGCAGTGAATCCAATCTGAATCTATATTTCAGATAAACTGCAAAATATACTGTTTTGAACCTTAGTTTGAGCACAAAGTTATCAGAATCTTTGACAGATATTGTGATTGCTTTGTACCTATTCATTTGAATCAAAAAAAAAAAGTGTATCTTTGTCTCCTCATGGTACAATTTGACAAGATAAATTTCCTCAAAGCAGCTTGATTTACTCTTTAATTATCAGTATTAAAATTTAAATTTTATGTTTTTCTATTAATTGTGTAAGAAATCAGGCTTGATTTGCAGGGTGACTTCATAGAAATTTTCTCAGTTTTTCATTTCAAAGATATAGCCAAATAGTTTCCACCTCACACTTGTTGCTATGTCTTGCTAACAAGCACTACAAAAACATCAAGAATTTCCAGCACCATCAGGTTGTACAAAGCTGGAGATATGCATTTGTTTATAGAGTGAAGGACCTGATACATTTGGTTTCGTTCTGGTTTTCAGTATCTACTGACAACATGATTGAGGTCACATCCCTTTAATTTTGAAAATCCAAACGTCTTTAAGCCACAAGTCCAACTTCTTCCTCCTTTAACACTCACTGCCTGGGTTTAGCACCAGATTTTGGTGCAGCTGCTTTGGTGCAGCCCTAGGTCAGACAGCTATGTGGAAAAAGCTGTGTCAGAAAGAGCCATGAGAAGTTAGGCCTGGCCCCCCTTTGCTTCGGACATGCGTTTAGCTGGGGTGCTTGCTAAGCTGTCCTGGGTAAGCTGTACTGCAGCAGTGCTGGTGCCTCTGCTACAGACTTGTGTGTTGCTCTTTGCTCCTGTCTGAACTCAGGTGCTGACACCAGACCTGCTCTGCTCACCT
Source organism: Cygnus atratus (assembly GCF_013377495.2). Classification (NCBI taxonomy): domain Eukaryota; kingdom Metazoa; phylum Chordata; class Aves; order Anseriformes; family Anatidae; genus Cygnus; species Cygnus atratus. Next base: position 117,235,379 of record NC_066363.1, on the reverse strand, counting down.
TGCGTAGGTGAGGGGACTGTGGGGACTGAGCTCAGTGGTTGTACCACCAACCCTCTCCCTTCCCCTCCTCAGCAGGACTGTGGGAGGAAATACAATGAAAAAGCCCATGTGCTGAGATAACGACAGGGCTCACTCATCAACTACCATCATGGGAAAAACAGACTTGACATGGCAAAAATTAATGATAGGGTAGGATAGAGAAGGTCACTAGCATAAGAAATCCAAATTGCTGTTAGGTAACATTTCCTATGAACTCTTCAGTAACAGATGTACAGCACAAAAAGACATCAAATATGTGAAAAGGGGCAAAGGTCTTGGCAGATAATGACACATTCTCAGTGCTTTTTCCAAATGGGCAGCATCAGCAGCAGAGTTATTCTGCAGCCAAACCACCTTTGCTTCTATGAAACCTCTCCTATGATTTTGTTGAACTGAACTGATATTGGCAGTGTGGAAGCCTCAACCCAAGAATGTTGGAAGAGCTCCATGTGTGCAGAAGTTGTCCCACATGAACTGTCCAAAGCACAGTGAACAACACTGCATGCATGCGCCCCTGAGGCAGGGTGGGAACAGGTACTTCAGATGTGCTTCAGGGACACCATCCTTCAGAGCACTGTGTTCCCTGAGAGCTAACACACAGAACACAGCCTGCAATTTACTTCCTGTAAAGCATCCCTGAGTAGGGGGATTTGGATGCTCTCTTTCACTGGCAAGCTGCTGAACCATCTACTGACTCTACTGGCGATTTATGTTAAAAAATACCAAAAAGAGTCAGTAATAATTGAGAATACAAGCCTACAAAGACAAAATAAATGGATTATCTTGTGAAACTGTATTTCATACATTACTGTAAGCTATTCTATAGTAAGCACAAAAACAAATAGCCCTTAAGTAATTTAAAACAATAACGTGTTTCCATAGGGAAACAACATATCACCCAGAAAATACCTGCATTCATATTTATTAGGAGTCATTTCCAAGTTTTAATACAAGTTTTCTTTAATGAAGTCTTAAGCTTTGATGAGTGGTGAAGTTGAACACCTCAAATCACAGTACTCAGTGAAATAGCTTTCCTCCAGAATGTAACACGAGGGCGAAAGACACAATATATATTGAAAAAACAGTTTTATTACTGCAGCTATACTGGTGAGAGACTTACTGGAGTCTGGAAAGTGACAGTTGCTCACAGAAGTAGAATACACTGAAAATTTGTGGTGCTGACCGGAACAGAAATTACCTCCTTCAGAGAAATTGAAGAGAAAAGCCACTACGAGGAAATCATTGCTAAAGGAGGAAAACATGTGGTTCATTACTGCTGAAATTCACAATATTCCTTAAGAAGAGACATTATTTTTTTCCCAGACATTTCAGATCTCTTCAAGTGTAAGCAACTGACTTTTCTCTCTCCACTGAGCCTACCAAACTCTTTTTTACAACCCTATAGTGGTAGCTTTCACTTAGTGTGCTCATAATTCCCACTAAACTTTATAGGAGTTATGTACATGCATCAAGGACATAATAGATATCTTTAATCCTATGTCTACACTTCCTTTTTTTTTTTTTTTTTTTTAAGACTATAAAACCATCCAGACGATAAACTTTGCTAGTTCTGTAGTTTGTTCTCTCAATCTCAAATGTGGTAAGTGCAAATATATTCACATGGGGAAAGGATGAAAGCACAGAAAAGTGAAATTGAGACAGCTCAATGTTTTACAAGTAAGTCTGAACTATTAATAGATGTTGATTGTTAACAGAATAAAAGTATGGTTCAAAATGTTGTTGGTTTATTTTTCTTGGTTTTGTTCTTTGTTGTTGGGGTGGAGGTGTTTTTGCAATTCAGAGGCAAGGTCACAGAATAATTAATAACTACTATTTTAAATAAATAAATAAATAAATAAGTCTCCAGATCACTATGAATTGCTTTTGTCTGTTCTTAAGCAACATTTTGCAAAAGCCATGGAGTTGGCTCACTATATAAGCTGTAAATACCAATATTAAAAGTTATCAAATCAAAGCTGATGGCTGAAGAAAGTCAAACATGCTCTATACTAACAATCTACCTTTACAGGGGAAATCTGACGTGCATGAGCTAGAAAAGCTATTATCTAGACAGTTAAGTTCTACCTCTCAAATGATTAAAAGGTGGTCAACTTCAGCTTTTTCAAAGATAATAATGCATTTCCATCCTCTTGTGTGTCATCTTTTTCTACTACTCATTAATCCCTATTTCTACAATTTCTCTTGAATAGTGGCATATAGTTTAGTAAAGGACTGAAGTATGTAACGTTACTAACACAAAATCAGAAAGCTTTGTTTCGTACAGGCAGACCATGTTTAGAGGAAAATCATAAAAAACTTTATTTTATACTTTATTTGAAAGTAAACTCTTTTGCTTTTTAAAAAAGCTTTTTTAAAAACTGCTTTTTGTTGTCAACATAAGGAGCCTGATTAAAATCAGCAAGAATTTACGTTGTTGTAAAGGAGTGTTAATGGAACTACCCCTGAACACTGCTGAAAGGCCAGAGTAGATGCTGCTAATGTAATGGTTCCTATAAGTTCACTTGTTCCTGCTGTTTTGTGGTGGTGTGTTTTGTTGTTTTTTGTTTTTGTTTTTGTTTTTTGGTTGGTTGGTTGGGTTTTTGTACAGGTAGGCTAAGAAAGTGAACAGTTTTAGCACAGGCTTTTAAGCTCACTTATTCATTCTCATAATTACTGATCAACATGAAGAACAGGAAACTAAAATCCAAGTAAAAGAGTAACCTTTTTCGAAAGTACATTTCTTAGGTTCTTTAGCCAAGCACATTTTAATACAAAAGAAGGAAGCAGTAGGATGTCAGTGGTAAGTTCTATAATAATGAAGAGAAGTGTTTTTCTCTGTGAAGAACAGCCAGTTTAGGGAAAGATTCAGAACTACATTACTTCTAAGCAACCTCAGTGAAGGAAGTCAGGGCAGCTCAGATTATTTGACAAATTTATTTAGAAGTAGCAGTTATTTCAAATGAAAAATCTTTTGTAGAATACATAACCAATTTAAAACCTTTTTATATCTGTTTTTATCTACTAAGCAAACATACAGAAAAAGGTTCTTGATACTTGCAAGCATGTGATACAAGAGAATATCTGATAACTAAAGAGGTAAAACATACAAATATTATGTGAAATTTGTGGGGGGAAAAAAATCTTCATTTTTTTCTAGAATATTCTCTTGTCTCCTAGTTCAGTGTTGGAGCTCTTCTTGGGTTTAGTATTTACCAAGAGAAGAGCATGGAATGTCCTGTTGTGGTACAGCTCATCAAAAATATTGCTAAACTTACTTTTCTAAAAAGGCTCTGTATTTTTTGGGACTAGTTGCATGCTGAATTGTTAAATACAGAAAAGTGAAACAATAAATTACTTTTTATAAAAATAAGAATAATTTTATTTATATCATTTTTATAATTACTATTTTTAAAGTGTTATTTTTTAATTAGCATACAGTAGTCTACTGGTAGAAAGGAACTCTATGAACTGGTACTAGAAAGGAACTGTAAATGGGAAACTATTTTTAAATTATTTTTTAAAAAGCTAACAGACTGAAACATGTTCATTACTGCTTATTTTTACTAAAATAGGAAGCAAACTTCCTTTTCAAACACCCTAGTTAAATATGACTTTGTATATACATGCTATTTTATTTACAGATTAGAAGGGGATGTTTACTTTGACAACAGCTTCTAAACACTTAATTCTCTTTAAAAGTTATTTATTTCCAGAGTATCTAAAACCAAAGATATGGCTAAAGTCACGTTTTAGAGATTCATTAGAGATTCATTCAATAGAGATTCATATATGCAATAAAGTGAAGCTCTAAACTGAGAGCTTTTGAGACACTGAAAAATATGGACATCATTTATAATTGTCTTTTCCATGTGTCACCCAAAGGGAGAGAGAATTCATTGCATAAAAAAGCACATTGAAGTGGTTAAGGTGGATGGATTTCTAACTGTCTAGGAAAAAAAAATCCAAAATTCCTAGATTTACATAGTGGGATCAATGACAGCTAAGGGTTCTCCATCTAGTTATGGTTAAATCACTTGTTTAAACTAAATTTCAATTTCATACATTTTGAAAAAAATCCTCCCATAAAGGATTTTGTAGTTATTACTGCTTCCTCCTGAAGGTTTCACTGAAGAAAAAAATAAGGGAAGGAAAAGGAAAAGACTGTCAGGGTGTTTTACAGCACTAGATTAATATTAAGCAGTTCAAATTGATATTGTTGTCTTCAGTAGCACTCCTAAGAGTCACAGAACGTCATGCATTGTGTCAAATCTTCTAATACGGCTAGAAACAAAAGTAGGCATTGTACCAACAATCTCCTATTACTGTGAAAAACATTTTGTAAAGGATCTGACTCATCTAGAATAAATTGATAATTTACACAAAGTGTTGGAAATAATTAGCCTTAAAAAAAGAATCAAAACGAATAAAACCTCCAATATAATAATATTCAATATGATATAAATTCCATCAGCATAGATAATTCACAGCAAAACTTGGCTGTACTGAAGACAGTAAAGCAAATGGCAGGAAAGTGATAATTTTAATTTGAAATTTTCTACAGTTTCAAAATTAGTGACAGGTAATGCATGTAAAGCAATTTCATCTTTATAGTAATTTGTTACATTTCCTTAGGTGTGAACATTTGAGAAACAGAAATCAAAAGGATAACCATACCCAGGAAAAATATTTCCATAGTAAATTACAAGAAAACATTTTTTTTTTTTTAGTTTAACCTTAAGCAGTAACAATTTTACTAGCTTCTTTAGGGGTTTAGAGTCATGTTAGGTTGCATAAGCTGTGTGGGTGGATAGCCTTAGCTGAGCAGCAAATTAGAACTACCTTCTTCCTCTCATGGTCACTTCTTCCCTAGAGAAGAAGCCCTCCTGTGTACAGCAAAGAAGCAGAGAGATTTCAGTGGCAGGTAAGGAACTGCAGTTTGCTGCAACTCTGAAGTCAGTAAGAGGGGGAATAAACCTATGAGATGGAATGTGCAAACAAGGACACAGCTAGGAGAGGTTTATTGACAGCGTCTTTTATTCCTGTTTTATTTCACCTTGAGTTCTCTTTTTATAAGCATTTTAAAAGTGGACTTCTTAGAAATATTACTCGTGTGCTTCTGTTCTAATAAAAACTAGATTTTGTGGGTAAGAGCTCTTCTCTCTTCAGCACTTGCTGTTTTAAAAAAATGCATGGGGGGAGAGGGATAAGTTATTCTAAAGGGCTTTTTTCCAAATATCACCATACAATTTAACAGTTTCCAAAAGGCTTGTTTTATTTGCTTTTCCTTGTCTCCAAGATTACAATTCCTTTATTCTGTTTAACTACAGAAGGGGAAAAATATGTTCCTTTGTAGTAAGACAAGTATTAGCTGTTTCTGCCAGAGCTACCCTGATACATATTACTAGCCAGACTCCAAAAAGCCAAAAGAGAAGGAAATATATTATGGAGAAACAACCTCCTCTCTTTTCAATCTTAAATCAAATATAATTTGATCAGCTTACAGACATTTACATATAAGAGCAAATAGTATATTTTTTTTAATATACTCACGGAAATGTATTGTAAAGGTCAAACTCAAAATACTCTGAGTTAAGTTATATTATGTATTTTAGTTATATAAATGTTTACCTGTATCTATCAGACTGTAGATAAGATGGACCTATTACAATGAGGAAAAATTTTGATGAATAACAACAATGAAAGACAAGTTAACATTAATTACTGTTATGCTCATTGTTGTGATAAGTTTGTGGGGGAAAGGCAGTGGAGATTTTTAAACAGTAGTGTTGGACTGAATTTCCTCTAGAGGCAGTATATTAGAAGATGCAAACAACAGATCACTACAGCAGAGCTATTTCTATTTGTTTATTTTTGGATGCCCAGGAGAATTAACTTTTCTTAAGAAAAAAAAAAAAAAAAAGGGTAAAATTTGTCATTAAGCCTTCGATTAACAGATCTATTATTGTAATTAAATATTGGAAGTTCAGTCAAAACAGAATTGGATGACTGATTTCCACAGTTTTTACAAAATCAATGAAAGGGCAAAAAAAGTTTAAGTTTTGTAAGATTAGAATTGGTTTGGCTCATTAGAGGTCGCTGAGGGTATTGCCAGGACTGTTTTAAACCTCTGGTTACATCTACAACTTCAGACAGCTGTGTCAGTCATCATGTTCCTTGCTCAGCTCCATTAAATCCATATCGTCATTTGGAGAGGCCTCGGCTGTAAATGCACCACTATTCACAGGTTCAATCAATGTTAGGGGTACTTGCAAGCTGTCTGCTCATGGCACCAATACTGATTGCCTTTCTCATGTAATACTCTCAACAACAGTGCCGTATAACCAAGGGGTTAGTTATATCTGATAAACTTGTTAGAGTGAGAGAAGAAATTCTTCGCCCTGGGAAGATGATGAGTAGGGGAGTAGAAATTTGTTTTTACACAATTTCTTTCAATGTATCTGAATTTTCTTTACTTAATATTTTGGTGGTTCCAGTGTACATGTTGATAAAAATTAGTCCTCCTAATCAAATTTCCTTCTTAAAGCAAGTAGAGCAAAAGAAAGCAGAACTACCTCTGAGCTTTGGACAACCTCAGATCCCATGCCAACAAGAGAAATACTAAATGTTCCACAGTCCCCAGTCTCCCGTCACCTTCTGCACTGTCAAAGAGACTCTTGCTACTATAGCTGCCTGAAGAATAGGAGATCAGTGCAAACTCAGAATCAGGGCTATGAAATTAGGAATCCATGATGGTAATATATCACCCATTATCATCGTATAGTTTTAATAGTTTCCATTTCTGGAATTCAAACTCAGAATTCATTCAGGAATAGCAATAAACTGTAATGAGTCAAAAACTACCTTTTTTACATCAAAGAAGAGATTCATTTAGAATATAGAGTTGCACGAAAATTGGATTAGATGGGTGTTAGCCTAACTCCTAGTTCTTGAGGGCAGATGAAGAAACAGCAGTCCTTATTCTAAGTGTTTAAAACCCAGTAAGCATCCTCAAAGACTCTGTTTCATACTAAATTTCGCAGAAGTTATTGTTCTTTTATAGTGAAATGTATTTTAGGATGGGGTGTTTCAATTCTGTAATGGATTTATATTTTCAAGGACAAGTTCATAATATGCACATGTATGAGCCCTTGAATATTCTGCCTCATTCAAAAGAGAGATGAACATGCAGAAATGCTCCATGACCTCATATGAAGCTGGCAGGTAATCATCAGCTGTGTTTTGGACAGTTAATCTCTGTAGCTGAATGAGGATAAAGTCATGTAAACATAAAGCCTTATGACATCTTCATTTTTAGGGGTTTTGGCAACATGTTCAGGCAACCAGTACTGACTACAAAAATAAAAATAAATACAACAAATACCTACAAGTGTTTCTTATTTAGTTAGGTCAGTGTGTGCTTCACTCATAAGAGTCATGACCCATACAACTTGCCAAAAAACAGAGAAGAATAGAGCTTTATGAATGCAAAGAGGTCATTGGTTTCCATTCTTCACAGTGGATCTAAAGAGAACAGAACAGAACTCAGACTAAAATGTAATTAATTTTATTGCCAAGAATGTTCCCACTTAGTATATTTTGACTGCTTGAAAAGTATATTTGCCTTCATTTAAGAATGCAGTAATCATAATATTGTCTTAGACAAGACACAGAAGACCAAATTTTGATCTTTTTCACTACCAAAGAAGAAATCTTTCTGCATTTTCAAAAGAAGTATGGGAATTGGGACTTTTTAAATTAAAAAACATGGTAAGGCAAAGTTTGCAAGATTTCCCTCACAGAATTGCTAAGGCTGGGAGGGAACTCTGGAGATCATCTGGTCCAACCTCCCTGCTCAAGCAGGGCCACCCAGAGCAGGTTGCCCAGGACCATATCCAGGTGGCTTTTGAAGAGCTCCAAGGAGACTCCACAACCTCTCTGGTCAATCTGTACTTGTGCTCCATTACCCTCACAGGAAAGTAGTGCTTCCTGGTGTTTAGATGGAACTCTTGTATTCCACTTTGTGCCCAGTGCCTCTTCTCCTGGCACTGGGCACCACTGAAAAGAGCCTGGATCCATCTTCTTTGCACCTTCCCTTCAGCTATTTGTAGACATTGATGAGATTCCCCCTAAGTCTTCTCTTCTCCAGGCTGAACAGCCCCAACTCTCTCAGCCTTTCCTTATAGAAGAGGTGCTCCAGCCCCCTTGATCATCTTGGTAGCCCCCTGTTGGACTCTTTCCAGTATGTCCACGTTTCTCTTGTACTGAGGGGGGCAGAACTGGACATGGTACTCCAGTGCTGACTAGAGGGGAAGGATCACCTCTGTTGACTTGCTTGTGGTACTTGGCCTAACACAGACAAAAATAGTATTAGCCTTCTTAGTGATAAGAGCACATTGCTGGCTCATTCAATTTGGTGTCCACCAGGATCCCCAGGTCCTTTTCTGCAGAGCTGCCTTCTAGCTTGGTGGACCCCAGAAAGTACTGATGTTTCTGGGGGAAATTCCATGTACTGGGGTTGTTCCTCCCCAGTTGCAGGACTTTGCACTGTTCCTTGTTGAACTTCATGAGATTTCTATCAGCTCACCTCTACAGCCTGTCAAGGTCCCTCTGGATGGCTGCATGGCCCTCTGGTGAGTCAGGCACCCCCACTGACATGTAGTTTCATGTCATCTGTGAATTTACTCAGGGTGCACTCTATCTCATTATCCAGATCATTAATGAAGATGTTAAACAAGACTGGACACAGTACCGACCCCTGGGGTACGCCACTCATTACAGGCCTCCACATACTGAGCTACCTGGTATGAAGAATACAAAGATGCTATTTTAAAGCTACTCTTTTCAATTACAGGTAAACTTTGTACTGTAGTAATTTTAACTGTTTAGATATTATTCCTCTTGTTCCACATTTAGATGTATAATGTAAGCAGTAACAACTAGCAGTACAAAAGAAACTTGATCCAACTACATGTATTCATCCATACCTGTAGAAGTTCATCCTGTGCTATGCATATAGTTACACACAGTACTACTTGAGAGAACACTTGTGTTCTCAAGGAACTGCTCAGAAACAGTGCAGTCTTGAGGTCATTCACTTCTGCATGATCATTAGGATGTACAGTTTATTCCATAACCACAGTGTACAGTCTAGTAAACCAAATGGATAATGCTCAGTTAATAGTTACTTTCATGTTCTTTCTCATTTTTCAGCTTGCAAACCTCAGATCTTACTACTTTCCCTGTTAAAAAATCATGCTTCAACAACAACATTCTTTCCTATTTGAGTGTTTTTATGAGATAATGTAGCATCTTTTTCTTTTTTGCAGATGGGTCCAAAGGCACAAAAGACACAGGTCTTTTAAGGCCTTCTAAAAGGAAGAAATTTAAGTATTTTATTTATTTCATTGTTTGCTGCCAAAATATGTTTAAGGGTATAGTCACTGAATTTATTGCTGCTAGTCTCATATAGGGCAAAAGGCTGGGGACTGCTGAGAACAGGTGATAGCATAAAAAAGCATTTTCCAGCATGATATGAAGATACATAACCCTATATTTTGTGGAGGCATTGTGATCATTTTATCTTTATAACTCTATCAGAGACCAGCTTTTCTGTCCTCTCAAAGTTGCTGCCTCCTGGGTAACTATGTCCTGAAAGTCTCTCTGCACAATGAGGAACAGCAAATGTAGGAAAGGGCATATCGACCAGCACCATGTAAATGGAGTGTCTTTAGAATAGGTTGGAGGGTGGTTTTTTTAAGTTTTGTTGTCAAACTAAGCAGCACATATAATAGGAATTTTCTTTCAGCCTTAAAACTCATATTTTTAGTAGCCAGTCCATAAGATTAATCTTGCTTCTTTCAAATTCTTGTCTGAAGTGTGAATCCCCTCCAGCTTCCCAGTGCTTGGAGAATTGTACCATTTTCCTCAAATGATCTAGTCCACAGAAAAAGCATATCCATTTTTGGTGAAGCTGTCTTCACAAACATTTAATGCAAGGCTGCCATCTCACATAAGATGTTTGAGATAAAATGCTTTTATAAAAAAACTGATACTAAGTATATGCAACACTACCAAGTCTGCCCAGCATCATCATGGCTAGAAGGGAGACAAAACCCACAGGTTTTGATACTGAAGTGCTAACTTCAAAAAGATGTAAGCAAATATTCATCAATAACCTGTTTCAGAATCAAGAAGTTTGAAAAAGTGTTATGAATGTGACAGTCTGGAAGAAACAAAGAAAAAAAAATGCCTTTGCCTTATGCAGAATCATTTTCTTTGGTATGACAGCATGCGAAGGTCACTGTGACAGAAAGCTTTAGAAAACAATATTGAGGCACGTAGTATAAAACAATAGGTAAAATTCCTGCTCTTCTTCATACTATTCCTGAAACAATCCTTTGGTTTTAATTTTATATCCTAGAAGACTTAAAATTGATATTTATAATTAGATAGCATTTGCATTTAGAGCAGCCTGCACAGTAAAGGAAGTTTCGGCTCAGAAGGTCAAGGCCCAAACTGCAACAGAAGCAGATATCAGTTTCTTCTCATTTACACAAGGAATATTAGATAAACAACTTAGAAAAGGGGATTTTTCATACTTGGCATGTTGTCAGATACTTTAAAATTGTTCCCATAGAGCTAGTCAAAAGGCTTAGGCCCACAGAATCTTCAAAAGCCATGTGTAACTGCAGATATGCCAGGTTAGTCAGAATAAAGTCACATCTTAAAAAAAAAAAAAAAAAAAAATCAATACTGTTTTCATAGCCAATTATTTATTTAAAATATATCTGTAGAACATTCTTGGGTCCAAATCAAATTTGTCAGTGACAAGGCTGGCACTATTACTCACAGATTAATATAATTCATAGACTCACAGTATATCCTGAGTTGTAAAAGACTCACAAGGATCATCAAATCCAACTCCTGGCTCCACACAGGACCACACAAAAATCAGACGATTTGTCTGGGAATGTTGTCCAAACGCTTCTTGAACTCCAGCAGGCTCAGTACCATGACCAGTGCCTAGGGAGCCTGTTCCAGTGCCTGACCACCCTCTTGGTGAAGAACCTTTTCCTGACACCCAGCCTGACCTCCCCTGTCCCAGCTTCACGCCGTTCCCTCGGGTCCTGTCACTGTCCCCAGAGAGCAGAGCTCAGCGCCTGCCCCTCCACTCCCCTCGTGAGGGAGCTGCAGGCCTCCATGAGGCCTCCCCTCAGCCTGCTCTGTTCTGGGCTGAACAAACCAAGGGACATCAGCCACTCCTAATACATCTTTCCCTCTAGATCCTTCAGCATCTTTGTAGCCCTCCTTTGGACAGTCTAATAGTTCTATACCCTTATTGGATCATCCAACTTTATTTGAGGCACCCAAAACTGGGGAATATCAATGTACACTAAAATACATGTGAATATGTACACACACTTATAACTGTATACATGACATATGCATATTATCTATATCATTATTGTATGTATATATAGTACAAAATATATGTGTACTATAGTATGTAATAATGATTACATACATATAAATATGGCATATATTATGCAGGATCTAGTGGGTATTCCTATCACATTTACGTACAGCAAATATGTACTCAATTTTACTCCCATACAGGACACAAACCGTATTCGGCAAATAAATTCCCAATTTACAGCAAAATTTAGTTTTATTATTCCAAAACAGACCAACTTTGCACTATATGCTAATTAACATTAATCAATTTGTACATCTAAGAATAACAATAGACTTGAACCAGGATGGGATAGCCGGGCCTACTGAAATATCTGACTTTCAGGTTCTTCTTCACATTCCCGGCTTCTTGGAATTCTTTCTCCTTCTTAATTTCCACATGGTGATATGGAAACAAGATTCACATGTTAGGCTGCTTTATTTGTCCCTCATATAATTCTACAAGCAGAAGATTTTCTGTTCTGTCACCTTTACAACAACTCCACTAAAGCTTTTGTATGGGTCTGTGTTTTTTTTAATTTTTCAGGAATATCTGTGTGGTATCAATTAGTCCCTGTGAGTTTTTAAAGAGTGAGAGAATAAATATTACACTTGTCCTGAAGAATATTAAAAACAAACATACAAAACACAACCACTACTTCCCTTTGCAAATACGTTTTAAGTGGTTTAGAAGTCATTACTGCATTAAGGTTGGACAACAAATAGGTTTCAGACTAGGCTAGAAGGGGACCACATTTTCTGCCCATTCCCTCAGGTATTCAGTATCTTAAGTAATGACTTTGAACTCTATAAAAAAAAAGGGGGGGGGCATAAAAGCATCAGATTGGATTGGTAGCCCTTAAAAAATATATATATAAATATTTCTTTTATAATTAATTCATATGAACAGCAACAAGTTCTGTCCTCAGGCCATACCAGAATCCTCTGCTTTAAAAAGTTCTCTTCCTAGCATACTCTGTCATAGTTCAGTTGTTTATAGAGCTAATCACACTAGAAACACACAATACAGACTCATTCTTTTTGGAAAATAAGCTCATTATGTGAAGATTTACTTATAAACATTAAAAAGAAGTGATTTTAAAAGAAACGTAATTCATTATCAAGTTCATCCTTCCTATAATATTGATTGTAGCAACAGTATCTAGATTAGCTACATGCTAAAAACAAACACGTGCATGTACCACCCCCAAAAAAGAGAATAAAGACCTTATAGCTAAACCCCTAATAAAATAAATAAATAAATAAATAGAAGTCAGTAGGTTAAATTGTTCCCACATTGTGTTAATGAGACTCACCTGTTAAGCCATTCAAACTGATTAATACCTACTGGCATTTGAGTAAAACACATCTCTAATGTTTACCACAGCTAACTTTAATTTCTTAAAACTACCTTAAGGTAGTGGTATTGCAATTCCTTAGGAGAATTGAAATCATCCCAAAATGTGATGCATGTGGCCTGTTGAATATATCAATGAGAGAAGGGAGAAATCCTTTACTTTCTTCTGCAAATCTTCACTGTATTTCATTGCTGTGAAGAGTTTGAAAATACACTGCTTAATGCATTTGTCATGTTATAACAGATGCATCTAACACTTTTTTTCTCCTGTTATTTAACATACACAATGCTTAATGCACGTACCCCTCAAATCTCTAAAGCAGATACTTTTCTCTTCTTCAACAGTTTTAGAAAAGCTGGTTTGAAACTCATCTAAAGGGGAAAGATAAGGGTAAATTTCAAGAAGAAGGGATTACAGATAGGTGAAAGGTATAGAAAGACTGAGGGCATTTACTGCAGAACATGGAGTTTCTTTTATCCCTCAGCTGATGTATTGACCCAGAAGACCCAGGTGAAAGCACTTACTAGTATCATGAGGGTGGATGGGTAAGTAGGGTAAGGACTGGTAGGTTATTGGTAAATCCTGTTATCTGCTTAGCAGAGCATGGCAATAATGCTACTTTGTCTAGTGAAGTATTCTGATTACAAACATATGTGCTTTTAAGATGTGAATGTGCCAGGGCAAACATGTATGCAGTTTGATATTTTGGGCATGCACTTTCAGTTGACTTTTATGATATACTATAATTGTGTCAATGTGACTTCCGTTGAGGCATGACCAGGTAGGATGTTCATTTTGTACTCTACAGAAAAAAAGCTTGTTTCTTTCAGATGTTTTTTTCCATGGATATACCTGTACAAACACGAGAACATGAGAAAATTCAAAAGCTCCTTTGTATTGGAGATAGTCCAAATTTACAGTATCGTAAACCCTGAGTTTCTGCAAACATTTGCTTAAAGGATGTCCAAACAGATTCAACATCTATACAGCCTCACATAGTTAATTTTTATAGAAATTTAATTTAACTAATTTGTATGTAGTGATACGTTCATTATGATGCACCCAGCCTTCTGTCTTTTTCCTGATAACGGGTCAGAGAGGTCTGTGAAGGACCGCTGACAAACAGTGATGTCTCTTTTGGTCTATAAGCAGAATCTTTATTTAATATATTATGGTATTAAAAATAATAAAATAAAGTAGCTACTATATATCCATTAGACTTCACAAAATTTCCAGATGCCATGCACTTCATTGTATTTAAGTCTATTAAATTCATGGCAAGTACAATTGATATATACTGAAGGGTAAAAAGTTTCTATGGGCTCCTCATTCAGTTTTGATTATTTCTTGCCTAATACTGAGATAGTAACCTCTTTGTGGCTGAATTATGTTTTTATGTTTATACAGCAGTTAACAGAAGTCAACTTTCGTTCATTAGTCATTTTCAAAGGATAAATGATTAGGCAGCAATACGTAAATGATGCTCTTTCCCTTCCTTATGCAGGTGATCTGTTTTTTTACTATGTATTCATTAATATTCTGGGGGGAAAAATAAACAAAACAATCAAAAACAAAATATTTCAGCTCCACCATTGTTTAGTCATAGCAACACAGATTTAAGCAAACATATACCAGATATACATAAATATTTCACTTTTAGCCATCTATGGAGTATTTGGTTATTGTCCTCCATAAATAATACCCAGATAAACTTCATCTGTAGATGAAAGAAGATCTGGAGTCTTAAACTGACAGTAATAAAAGAGGGCATGAAGATTAAAGAAAGACTACTTCTGCTTATTTTACAGAGGCCAACACCTGATTAAGCTAAAAAGAAGGCAGAAAACAGGGCAGAGGGCAATTGCTGAAGGTTGGGGACATAAGCAAGCTTTATCTTGAAGGTGGACAAATCCTGTTCTTGTGACAAAACTATCTTAAATGTAATTCCATCATGAGAACATTTTAAGTTTTCCTGTCGTATTATTTTGCATGAGTTCTCCCTAGACTCTTGAATTTGATGATGAATTAGTGTCACATCAGAGATGGCTCTCATCAGTTTATTATAGTTTTTATTCCATTAGCAAAAGCTGTAATGTATCATGAATGGTGACTTTCTTACTAAAACTTTGTTAGATTTTGCATTTATTGCAAACAACTGTAAAGACAGAAAAGAAAATATTAGTTCTCATTTAGACAATTTTCATTTCAGTTCCCAGGTTTGAGAAAATTTTAGACTCTAATATGCTGTTAAGAGAAAGGATGCACTATATTTCATATGTATGAACAATATTTTGATTCAAGCATATGTTCTTTTTTCTTTTCCTTTGTGATCCTAAGCAAGGGGAATTCTGCTTCTTAGATGACACTGTCAGAAAATGCTTGAGATGATCTTTTGCTGTAAAGTTGGTCTGTTGGATAATAACTCAGGACTCCATAACAGAGTTCTCTGAAGTGTCTGACATGGGCAGGTAAACCACTCTTCAGATCTCACTCTTGAAGATAAAACAACTGCTCTGCTTGAGGAACACAGCAGCATGTCTCCCCAGTTAATGCTTACAAGCCATTTTTAGATCTATTTCTGTTCAAAGCTGCAACACACGTTTCTCTTCTGGCATCACACCTTGCTCATTTGTCTCCTCAGGTGGAAATAGCCAGTTTTAGTGCCCAAAGCTTTCTGAATGCCATGCAGTCATGACTAATTTATTCCTGTAGATAAGTACATTTGACTACAAATTCCAAATCACAACTGAAAATCTACAGGAACTTGGAATAGTTTTCCCCCAATTTTAATGACAATTTCCAGCACAAAGTAATCAAATAGAAATCTTTAGAAAAGCAGTTGTTAAGTAAAGTTATTCCTCCGATTTAATAAGATTTAGTCACTTAATATTTGCATTTTATGTACATGTTGAATAGTGTGATGGTGTGAATATATACGCCTCCCCACACGTGCACAGTCCACATACCATATATGTACATAGATATACACACCCACATAAATCTAATATATATATATAAAAGCGTGGGTGTTTTATATATAAAACATGCAGAAAATGCTTTCTCCAACTATGCTTATGGGCTCATTTTGAATATACAGACTGAAGAAAATATAGTTCAAGGCAGTTTTATGATTTGTGTTGCTCTACCTCCTTTTTATTTTTTCCTCAAAACCTGTGTTTTGAAAAGAATCAGAGGTAGCAAATGAGAACAAGAAAGAGAAATTCAGTATCTCAGTTCTAGATCCTCACATTTAGCGCAGCATAATTAAAGAAGTTATTTAATATAGACATCTCGGAACTTTTTTTCTTTTTCTATTTTTTTTTTGTGAGTCCCATGTGATGGTGTTACATAAAGAAGCCAGTATGTCTGTAACTCATACCAAAATAATCTTTACCTTTAGCATTCCTCACAAAAATCACTTCAAATAACAAAAGGATTTTGAAGTCTTCAAAGATTAACCACTTTCAAAGCAAGACACCATACCAGCCTATAACAAAAAACATTGATTTCTACTTCATTCCAAAGCATAGAAATGCATTCTACCTGTCTGATGAGTAATTTTAAGCCATTAGTGAAACATTGTGTTACATGGAATTGAAATATCAATTTTACATGTTGCTGACATAAGATCTTCAAAGCTCTCTGAAAGCTGAAACTGATTGCTGTTTAGTTTTCCAGTAAATATAAATACAATATTAAAAGGATGTCAATATAATTGAAAGCATCCAGAGAAGGGCAACAAAGCCGATAAAAGGGATGGAAGGCATGTCCTGTGAGGAGAGGCTGAGGATGCTTGGGTTGCCTAGTATAAACCTCATTGCTCTCTACAACTTCCTGAGGAGGCAAAATGGAGCGGGAGGTGTCAGTCTACTCTCCTTCATGACCAATGATAATGATGTGCAGAAACAGAACAAAGATATACCAGGGGAGGTTCAGGCTGGATATTAGGAAAAATTTCTTCTCCATGAGGGTGGTCAAACACTGGAACAGGCTTCCTAGAGATATGGTTGATGACCCATGCCTGTCAGTGTTCCAGAGGCATTTGGTTAATGTCCTTAATACTATTTTAACTTCTGTTTAGCCCTGAAGCAGACAGGCAGTTAGACTAGATGATCTTTGAGGGTCCCTTCCAACTGAAATATGCTATTCTATTCTAGAGGGGAAATGTGATTTGTGAAGTCATTGATGAGTAGTATGTAAAACATCCCCATAATGAAATTCAATAGAAATACATACAAGAAACGGCAGTTATGTTATAGCATTATAAATACAAACTTCCTTGAAAAAATAACTTACATGCAAAGAAACTATTTAAATTTTTGCTTTCTGCAATACAAATTTAGAACCTGAACAGAGGTGAGAAAGGAAGGATCTAGGTAATTAACTGGCTGGAAGTGTGTCACAGGACTTGAGAACCTACGTATCATGTCAGGAAATGTTTGGTGAGAATGGAAAAGAACCAGTCGCTGTAGTTCTGTCTTAAACCTAACTTTGAAGAGTCCCCATTCCATATTCCTGATGATTCCATATTCCTATTCTCTGAAACATCCCTGCTGTAAAGGTTGTACAAAGTCAACAGAAGTATTCATGAAGAACGTTTATTTTCTACTTCACAGCTTTGAACAGATCGAGAAAAGCAGATATCCTAAGACATTTTTTTTGACCAGAAGAATATATTGTTGTTATGACTTAACGCTATATCACTTCAAAGATTCTGCACCTCAACTTGGCAAAATGGTTGAGGATACTCTCTTTTAAAGACCTCGTAAGATGGGAACAGTGATAAAAAAAAATGTTTTATAGGCAGCTGTCTACTTTATTAGAAGAGCAGAAGTTAACAGAAGTACTTCTCTTTAGTAGACACTGACTCACTGTTACGGTATGTAGAAAAGTTATGCAAGCAAACAACAGCGTGAACAAGATGCAATGAGAGGAAAAAACATTCTACTCTGTAAGCATTTCTTACACTACATAGCTGTTCAATGTTGACAGTAAAAAAAAAAAGAAAATCAGATTTGCATAGGCAGACTTAGTCATAAGGAAGCATTTAGACTGAGAAGAAAGTTGACATTTCTTGCTGTAACTCTCTCCTGAGAAGCAGAAATTGGATATACACTAAGTTTCATTTCAAAAGTTTTTAAAAAAGGGGGGAGGGTAGCTAAACCATAGGACTACAACCTCAGCTGTGTCTTCATAGACCAAAATAACATGATTAAAGGCACAGAAGAAATACAGGAATGCTGCCATTCCCACTTCTCGGCAGGATCAATGTAGAGGGAGAAATGGCAAGAAGGGAGTTACAGTGTGAGAATCACTGCTTCCTCTTCCATTTTTTTTTCCCCATCTTTGTCATCTATTTATGTTATCATAAGACTATGTAAATAAAACTGTTCTATTTCTGTTAGGAGACCCTGTACACATTTCAGTGTGCCGAATGAAATGGCAACATCAACTGGAAGCTCTCATTCAGCAAGCAGTCAAGGAAATGCTGATTTTTATCCTCTTTTCCACACCTAAACAGACAAAGCATCAGGTTTGGCTGCAATGCTAAATGACAATGTGTTGCTTATGAATAAATTGTATGTATCTCCATGCCATAAATTCTAAAAAGAAAAAAAAAAAAAAAAAACACTATTTGGGGGTTGAGGGAAGGACTGCTACCCTTGCTGGTCTCTGAAGATCCAAAGAAAGTGTCCTTTGCAGAAATCAATGGAAACTAACACAGGATTTCAGAATGAATAATCTTCTATTTTGGGCAAGTTATCCTGTAGAAGTCCCAAGAAAAATTACACAAAACTATTCATGTGCATTTTTAGTAATCACAATGCCATGAAAAACAGCTCTTTTCTGAGCAGTAATGACTGCCAGTCTCTGGATTGTAAAACACACGTTTGAATCATAAATATAATATCTGAGGATAATGGAAAGAAAAACTACAAGCGAGTATTACCAGGAATATTTGGTTGAGCTATGGCAACTTTTCTGGTTACTGTGATCATGGATCTGGTGCACATCATGGGTGCACATGGAATTTGTGTTCCTTACTGTGTTCACTTATGGTTGCTTAACTTGAGTGAGTAGACAACTTTTCAAGAGATCTTGCAATAAGATATTTTTACGACTACTCCATTTCATCTCAGTATCTGTCATCAGCTGATGTTTCATCATCAGATATAAGAGGTCCATCAGACAGCTTCTGGTGTGAAAATATCAATTCTGCCACAAAATATTTAAATGCTTCCATTAAGGATTTAAGAGAAATGTTCTCACAACTTTTATCAGGGCTGTTATTTTATTGTTGTTTCTTTTCCTTGTGATATTTCAGAAAACATTATCCAGTCAAGATTTAACCTTTCACAGGGTTTCATTCAGGAATAATATTTCAATTCTTTTTTATCACGTATTTTAAGTTGCTAGGAATAATAAAATTTCCATTCAGCTGAGGAGTGATGAGGGACAGGCATTGCTACTGAACCAATGCATCCTAAGGCACACTGACAATGAAAGTAATTTCTTCTGTGATACAACCTCCTTGTCAGTTACATTGTTGCTATTAGAAATAATGCAGCTTCGGAAAAAGTTTATATGAGAATACTGCCTTTTTATTCTAGTGCTATGCATTTGAAACCAAAGTGCTTAATTAGGTACAGATTTGTCCTGAAAACACAAAGGACAATCTCCAAGTATACTAAAAGAAAAAGCAATGGTATAAAAGATTTTTCCTTATAAAGTTTGATGAAATCTATAGCCTCATTAGGTACAGGACACTGACTGAAAATCCACGTTAACAGTTTTAGTCTGCTGTGTTTTCTATTTAATACAGTAACCTAGAGTGATTTGAATAAAATTTGACAGCCTGTATCTTTTCTTTAATAATTATGAATGCAACTACAGCAACCCAAGATACCTTTTACCCAAATCACTTTAGTTCAGAATGCCGATACAAAAGTCATTTTCCCAGTCCATAACATTGCTGACTATGTCAGTTCATTTGCCTTCTCCTACTGATTTCTCCTTCTCTGCTACATTACTGTTACTTGCCTCCATCTATGGTGTCCTCAGAGGTATGTCCCATTTTACCCAATATCTCTCATTCATTGTTGTGCTGCTAGCTCCTGCTCTGCTTACGCCATGTTGCCAAACTTAATTGACCAATTCATAGTTTTTTAACAAACATTCTCCTGTTTGCTCTCTCTAAGCACTCTAACATATTAAATCAGTGATTAATCAGAATTTAAACTCTTAAACAAAAGAATCATGGATATGATGGTAATTTATAAAATAAATATCATTATTCAAATTTTTCAATACCAAGAGTTAAATGAATGTAAGAACTGGACCTTTGGTATGATTTCTGTTTTTTTTATTTCTTGCACTTTACAGCAGTAGAAACTATTAAATCAATAATTATATAAAAAAGAGAAGATATGAAATTTCATTGGGTAAAAGATAGATTTGTTTTGTAACTAACTGTTTCTTTTATTCTCAGCTCATTGTTGATATGCATAGAAAAATAAAAGCAGGAAAGTGTATTACCTTTGGTTTATGGACTAACCTTACGTTCTAGAAGCCCAAAACCACTAACAAATACATACAGAAAGATGTTTAATGTTCTCAGAGCCTGTGTAACCATGAGACCTCAACAGCAGATAAGTAAAAGCCCTTGACTAACACCATTTAGAAGACTACCTCCCAAGAAATATTAATAGTACACTTTCTAAAACACTTTGCAGCTAGTCTTTTTGCTGCCAAATTCTAAAGAATCTTTTCTGTGAAGTCAAGTAACCATTTCAAGATTACAGATAACACAATAAAAAAAACCTTTGAAACATTTTTTGCATTAAGCATAGAATAAAGATGTGTAGAAAAATATACTTCACATTTCTGTTTTACAGTGGAAAGTGTGCCCAATAACATTTCACCAGAGGTATTATGATTAACACATTGATATAAAAAACTAATAATTTTTATCATAGATATTACAAAAATAAATTAAGCATGCAATATTTAACTTGCATTAAGAGAACATTGTGTCAACAGAAGTGAGAGATACTATCATGACACAGATAAGCTTTTGATTAGTAAATCTAATAAGCAATATAAGAAATGTTTCCTAAAGGCATAATGGTGTTACAAGGATACTTTACTGATACTTTTTTATATTTAGAATACATATATATCTATGTAGTAATCAGCTTATACAGATACAATTCTTATCTATGTGTGCCACTAGCTTGTATAACCCACCTCCTAATTTTGGAATTATTTCATGTTTCCATGGCCTATTCTGCTTTTTGAGGTTTCCCTATAATGTAATACAAGCAATTAATGCTTAATTATAGCATTCCATGGTACTTCTGTTTCAAATAAGTCTTTAGGTGCACAATGTCTTCATATCTAATATAGGACGAATGATTTAACTCCTTTATGATAAAGGAATAGCTGAAGAAATACATTCTGGGCAAAAGTATTGTTAACAAGCAGGTGAAGACTTCAAAGAGGATGTGAAAATAAAAACTAAAAAATGCTTTTAAAGTGCATCATTTTTCTACGTTTTTATTTGGGCTGTGGATTGTTATGACTGCAAAATTATTTTCATTAAGAAATAATTTTATACATTCAACGATTTGAGAAAAATTACACTTGAGATGCCACAGATGTTGCAATGATGTTTTTCCTTCTATTTCCTCTGTAGCCCATATTAAGATAACATTGTGGCTCAGGACATGCTTTAGACTACTGTCTAGCTTTTGCCATAACTGTTACCTGATTCTGTGTAAGAAATTTAAAGAAGTATGTTAGTATCATGCTAATTGTATAATAAAGTAACTAGAATGAGTGCCTTACTCACCATGGGTAATACCCTTATTATTCAACACGAGTCCAGTCTTATTTGGCCATATCATTAGCTTACTGTAACAAAGTCACATATGTTATTTATGGCAGCATGCTTATCACTAAAATATAGACAGTAAGACTTTACATGGGCATGAATAATTACACGAATGATACAACTTCTCTAATGATATCAATGAAACCTCATTACTGCTGCTAGACAAGGAGAAATGAGGAGAGAATCAAGATTAAATTATCCAAGTATAATCGGAGTTACCTCACTTCATACTGAATTTAGACTGAAAAGGTATCCTGTGTATCTACACTCATTGTACTGAGAAACTTATAAAAACCCTTCCCTCCCAGTCATGGGCCTCACCGAGTGAGGCCCACCTGTGGTCCCAAGTCCCAGTCCCAGGATGGTACCCAATATCTGGGGCTGGGTCTGCCCCAGTGTCCCCTGACTGCCATACTTGCTGGCTGAGCTGTTATGATGCTGAGCTCTTGGTCCCCAACCCTAAGGGAGCCACTGCCTTTATGGCACTTTGACAGTACCTTCAGTTTTCTGTGTCCTTCTGGAACAAAAGACTATCTGGAAGATAAACACTCCCAAATGAATTCAGGTAAACATACATCAACATGGCAAGCAACATGGGGAGTCAGGACTTCCTTACAAATATATGAACAGTTACAACTCTGTTACTTGCATTTCTTAGTTTGATGTGAATTTTCCTCAACCCCATGGTGAATAATGAGCAGTCTGCAGACACAGGCCCAAGGACAGGCTGCCCTGAAGGTATGTTGTCTCTTTAGAGACCAAGCCTCGTTTTAGAACAAGGAAGAAAAGAACACCAAATATGTTCAATTTAAGTAACAATGTGAATGAAAAACATTCCTAATTTCACTGTGATTCAGCGACTCATGATAGCTCCTACACTTCCCCTCATCCATGGTCATCACACTGGAAGTGGAAGCTGTTTCATCTCCACCTTGGAATGAGCTCCCTGGGGAAATGATAGAGTACCCATCCCTGGACATATTTAAGAGATGTGTGAATATGGCACTAAAGGACATGGTTTAGTGATGGTACTCTGTACGTCAGGTTGAAATGAGAACTCTCAAATGATTGCTCTTCAATGACTATGCTGCAATTTTAAAAGCCATGATAAATTTAGAACAAATATTTTCAACGGTCTTTTACATTTAGGGAATAAAATTATTTAGGCCCTTTGGGGAAATTTAATATTGCAATAGTTTCAGTACAACAGTGCCCTCTACATAGTGTATCAAGATGACAATTGAAAGAATTGCCCTTGTTACTCCTATTATAAACTGATCAGTAGCCATGCATTGCTAAAGAAAAAGTAGTCTTTTCTGAGCTTCCCATTAACTGGAGCATCATTAAGAAATTTTTTATAACGGATGCAGATCACCAAGTCAAGAGGAAAGCAGAACTTGGCAGTCAGTAAGATAGTGCTCCTAACATTCCCCCTTGCGAGTTCATGTACAATACACTTTCCCAATCTCACAACAATCTTGAGAGAGATAAAAAGAGATTCAATCCTTTTGACAAAAAATGACAGTGAAGCATGAGGATTAAAAGTTGTCAGAAATAAAACACGATGAAATCCCCCCAAAAACAGGATAAAGGAAACCAAACAACAACTAAGCAACAGATTGTAAGATCATGAAAAATATCATCATCTTAAGGATGATGATGCACAAATAGGAGAGACAGCCACACTTAATTCCCTTCAGAGAAAACACAGCCTGCAATGTGATGACTGGGGAAGCAGAGTCACAATGGAGCCACATTCTGGTAGCCCCAGAGCCAAAAAAAGAGCACAGCTAACAAAAATCCAGAATAGAAAAGGCTGCTACATCCTCAAGGTTCTCAGTGTTTGCAGCAGCACTTGCCATAAGCAGCAGAGAAAAATAAACAGGACATGCCAAGAACTGAAGGACTGTAGAAGCATATTTCCTGTGATACCTTTCTGGTACGAAGGAATGAGGGAAAGTAAGGAATAAAAAGGACCCACTTCCCAAATATTATCGTAAATACATAAAAACAAACCACTTAGAATACTGGAGCTAATACTATTATGTGTTATACTATGGTAGAAAAAAACACAGAATCCTGTAATTACAAAAGAAAATCAGAGTGGAATAGAAGGCATAGTTTCTGTTTCTCATATGGTGACATGAGACACAGGTGTTCTGATTCACACAATAACAATCTTCCCATCAACCAATATTCAAGCCAACTATATATATGAACTAGTAGCAGAACAACGCACACACACACACAACTTGCACAATATTTCTGCTAATCAGATAATGTATGTAGAAACAAGAAGCCTTTTGAAAACCAGAGTTGTGGTCTTGTTTCTAAATCCTTCCTGATTCAGACATAACAGCTTACAAAATTGCGAACGATTGCTGAATAGCAGGTAAATTTCCACTTTAGCTTCTAAGAGTGCTATTTAAAAATGAAACAAAACAGAAGTGTCACAACATTGTCAGTAAGAGTTATTGTTAAGCAGTTCTCTGTACAGAAACTTTGTATATGAGGGAAAGGCTGTGGATGTTGTCTGCCTAGACTTTAGTAAAGCTTTTGACACTATTTCCCACAGTATTCTTCTGGAGAAACTGTCTGCTCATGGCTTGGATGGGTGTACGCTTCACTGGGTAAAAACCTGGCTGGGTGGCCCAGCCCAAAGAGTCGTGGTGAATGGAGTTAAATCCAGTTGGAGGCTGATCACAAGTAGTATACCCCAGGGCCCAGTAGTGGGGCCAGTTCTCTTTAATATTTTCATGAATGAGCTGGTCAAGGGGATCGAGTGCACCCTCATTAAGTTTGCAGATGACGACAACAACAAGTTGGGCAGGACTGTTGATCTCCTTGAGAGCAGGAAGGATCTGCAGAGTGATCGGGATAGATTGGATCGATGGGCAGAGGCCAATTGTATGAGGTTCAACAAGGCTAGGTGCTGGGTCTTGCACTTGGGGCACAACAACTCCATGCAATGCTACAGGCTGGGGGAAGAGTGGCTGGATAGCTGCCTGATAGAAAGGGACCTGGGGGTATTGGTCAATAGCTGGCTGAATATGAGCCAGCAGCATGCTCAGGTGGCCAAAAAAGCCAACGGCATCCTGGCTTGCATCAGAAATAGCTTGGCCAGCAGGACTAGGGAAGTGATTGTCGCCCTGTACTCGGCTCTGGTGAGACCGTACCTCACATACTGCATTCAGTTTTGGGCCCCTCACTACAAGAAGGACATCAAGGTGCTCGAGCATGTCCAGAGAAGGGCAACAAAGCTGATGATGGATCTAGAAAACAAGATTTATGAGGAGTGTCTGAGAGAACTGGGTTTGTTTAGCCTAGAGAAGAGGAGGCTCAGGGGAGACTTACTGCTCTCTACGACTACCTCATAGGAGGTTGTAATGGGGTGGGGGGTGGACTCTTCTCCCAAGCAACAAGCGATAGGACAAGAGGAAAATGGCCTCAAGTTGCACAAGGAGAGGTTTACACTGGATATTAGGAAACGTTTCTTCACTGAAAGGGCTGTGAGACATCGGAACAGGCTGCCCAGGGAAGTAGTTGAGTCTCCTCCATCCCTGGAGGTCTTCAAAAGACGCGTAGATGTGGTGCTTAGGGACATGGCTTAGTGTTAGACTTGGCAGTGCCTGGTTACATGTTGGACTTGATGATCTTAGAGGTCTTTTCCAACCCAAGTGATTCTATGAATCTATGATTTGCCTGGAGAGTCATCTTTATTTACAATTATATTCCCAGTGTTACAAAACTTTTATAAAACCTGTGGTAAAGATACATTTTTTTAAAATAATGTTACAAAATGAATTCAGCTTAGTAAACACTGATATTTGGAGAACTATATAGATATGAAAAATATATTTGTGTGCATATATGCATTTAATGATGAAGTTGTTTAATTTATTTTCAGGCTCCTTTGTGAGGAGGACTTTAATTGTATAAATTATCAAACAAAGCTTGTATACAGAATAGCTGGAAACTGAAATCACAGAAACAAAAGACCTAGACCTGCCGTACATGGCAGGTGGACTTGGCAGTGCTAGGTTAAAGGTTGGACCAGATGATCTTAGAGGTCTTTTCCAACCTAAATGATTCTATGATTCTACGTGTGTTAGGAGAGAAGAGATTTTTTTTTTTTTCCACCATTTATAGAAACACTTTTAGGCTTTATTTTTTTTCATGTAAAGGAATACCTAAGAGCATAAATCCCCCAGTGCCATCACATTATGGTGAATAACAGTATTTATACATTATATGACAGTGATATAGATGATAGATATAGATATAGATATAGATAGATATAGATATAGATATAGATAGATATAGATGAGAAATGAAACACTGTTTTGCAAAATCATAACATGGAAAATATGGGACTCGTGTAAGAAATCAAAAGTAATGCTGCCATTAAAAATAGAATACATTTTGTTCAGAATATTTACAAATAAGGAAGTTCTTGCAAATGTCTTATGAAAAACATCAACAACATTAAGTACAATAGAGAGGTTTGGGGAATACTCAACAGGAAAACAATTGTATAAAAGACAATCAGAAGTGATACTAAATTAAAAGAACATAGTACCATATGCATTAGTAAAATATTAAACAAGGAACAGAATCACTGGGGTAGAAACCAAAGCCAAATAATATTGCAAAAAGAACAAGAAGGAAAACAAACTAGAAGATCTACAGAGTAATCCTTCATCTCCAGGCCAAAATTGAATAAACAAAACAAGAAACATCTTATTATGTCCTGCTGTTTGAGCATCCTTTTCCTTCTAAGATGGTACCAAATTCTACCCTCTCAGAAAGTTCAATGACCATATGAATCTTTTAGTTACGTTCTACAGTTCTAGAAAAAAATACTGTTGGACTGAAGAGAATGTCCTAAAGAAAACATTATGTCATCCTGCAACTGCTAGACTATTCTTTTCATACTGGATAAAAGGAAAGGCAGAAAAAGATTATGATTACTTGCAGTGTGAATGCACAATGGGATTCAGGCATATTTGCAACCAAAAGCTTCTTTTCTGCTTTGATGGCAAACTGGAGAGAATAATAATTTTTTCATTTTAGAAGACAGGACATATATGGGTGTGAGCATATATTTAATGTGAAATAAAGACAGGATGTAGAGTAGAGTAGAGCAGAATGGAACAGAACAGAACAGAACAGAACAGAATAGTTCAGATGGAAGGGACCTTCAGAGATCATCTAGTCCAACTGCCTGTCCACTTCAGGGCTAAGCAAAAGTTAAAACATAATATTAAGGACATTAACCAAATGCCTCTGGAACACTGACGGGCATGGGTCATCAACCATATCTCTAGGAAGCCTGTTCCAGTGTTTGACCACCCTCATGGAGAAGAAATTTTTCCTAATATCCAGCCTGAACCTCCCCTGGTATATCTTTGTTCTGTTTCTGCACATCATTATCACTGGGAGAGTAGACCGACACCTCCTGCTCCATTTTCCCTCCTTAAGAAGTTGTAGAGAACAATGAGGTAGTGATTTTGCCCAAGTTCCAACACCTACATTCCAGCTAGGTACCATCTCTTTTTTAGAATCAATGGAGAAAAGCTGGTTTACTAAAAGGCACTGCATCTTACTATAAAATAGTTACCTAAAACAGATAGTATAAATTATACTATATAAGTACCTACTGTATACACACTTACTATAAAGGAAATAAATGTAGGTGTTCACACTGTGCGTTATTTAATGTGACAGATAAATCCCACACTCAGTTGGTTTGAGTAGCAGTAGAGGTTAAAACTGTGATTTAAACAAAACAAAACAAAAAAGAAGAAACAAAGAAGAAGTTGTAAAAGAGAGATTATTGAGACAACATGAAATAATCCAATTTGCATCCTGGTACTGTTTGTTAATGGGGTATTGGGCAAGGTCTTTCCTGGAGAGAAGAGAGTATGTGGCTTTCAGAGCACTGACCACTGACCACAGTTCTCCTTTATTGCTTGATAAAAACATCAAGTTAGAGAACATAACAATGCCTTTTCCAGATGCATATGAAAAAAATTGGTGTAAAAGAGAACAAGACCTGTATGTGCTCAAATTTCTCACTAAGGTGTATGAAGATGTTAACAGTAACAGAACAGAAGCCTAATGTGTTAAAATCTGGCTCAAATCCTTTGTTTTTCTTCCTGCAGTATTACCTGTTTACAGCAGGAATTTTCCTATTGAATTAATTAACTCTGTGTTCAATGAGCTGGAAATGATGTCTTAAAACGCAAATGTATTTCCTTTACTTAAATTATTTACATTCACTCAATTTTTATCAATCTTACAGATTGTCAGGACTACTTACTTGCTCTGGTAATTTCTATCTTGAACATTTCATTTTGCCAAACTTTTTTTTTTTTCATGTTTGTCAACTTGTGGTTCATTTCATTTGTACTCTTTAGTCTTTGCTTTCGTTTCCATCAAGTTATCTGAGGGATTTGACTTCATTTAATGCATTATTAAAAAACTCATGCAAAGATTTTCCTATGAACAGAAGCTGTAAGTAGTGTCACTGCATAGGTCTGGCAACACTGGAGATGAATTCTTCTGTTGACCATAGACCTATCAATGGCCAGGACTGCAGCACTACTAAGCTTTCCTATTGTAATATGGTAATATCTACTACTCTGAGGACAAACATTTAACCCTGAATAGGACACACTGCTTACACAGCCAATAGGATAATTATTTTGTCCTCAGAATTACTGCTGATTCTGCCAGTACTGAAGACCATTGCTTCTTTTGTGGACATTGTGTTATGAGCTTTTTTCCCACCTGCAGTACAAATGACTCCACCATGTATTTACTTTCTACTACCTGGACCACATGCCTCATATGGTACAGTTCATAAACTGTTAAAATCTGCCCCCCAAAACATGCTTATATACTTTAGCAATTTTCATTTTAATAGCACTTTCTCTGATGTGACAGGAAGTATACATTACTGATTTCTTGTAAATCTTGTATATAAAAGAAATACAAGAACCAGCCATTTGTGGATGTTCTATGTCTATGTTCTACGTCTCATAGGTAAAAGGAAGCTGTTACCAGCAGCACTTTTTTAAGGACCTTGCAAAAAGAACAAGGGACACCAGTAAATTCTGATGGATACTAATGCTTTCTACAGTTTTGCTCACTGAAAAAAAAAATGCAGTTATGTGAGAAACTCTTAAGCACAATGTTCATTGAGGAAAATCTCTGAAGCTTCAGAAGCAGCCATGTAAACATCATTCACTGCTGACTCATTTTTAGAGTTTGCCTTTGCCTGCTCTAGTGACAAAAAAGAATACTAATGCTAATTAAGACTGTTCTTGTTGCAGCCTTTATATCAGATGTATCCTGTGACACCATCATGTCGACTGCAAGGGCCATGACTTCAGATGATATATTTACCAGTACTGGCATGGTAGACAGACAATTAAGATAAGAAAACTGCCTGTCAAGAAATTTGGGGAGATAAAACTTTTAAGACATTCTGTGCAATGACAGAAAGGTAACATCTGCCTGAAATGAAAACACTTATAGCCAGCAGCTATCTCCCATCAGGTGCATGTGGAGATAAAAGAAGCTTGGAGGGTTTCCCTCTTAAGTAGAAGTGGGGGTGGAAAAGAACAAATGAATAGTAAAGTTCATTTGAAGATACAACCTAAAGCTGCTGTGACAACAACAGAGAAATTCTATTTATATCTTCCCTATGTCCCAGGGTAGGAGAAGAGAAATGAAGAATGTGGAAGCCTCCCTCTAGCACCTTGGTACTCTAAAAAATGAAAGAAGAAATTAATAGTTTAAAAATACCTCTGGTCATAAAATAGCAATATATGTATGGTCTGTACCTTATAAAGTTCAACAGACTAAAGAAAGAGAACTGAAGAGGACAATGTCACTCTCTTATGCTGCTAGTCTAAAAGGAAAAGCACTGAAGATAATGATCTATTATTATTATAGATCATTCCTTTGTGGTTACAGCACCGACGGAGGGTCAGGACATGTGCACCGAGTTCTAACACAAATATACTGCATACTGATGTGTAAGTCCCTCAGTTTCTCCCTTGAACTGTTTAAGATCTTTAGCAGGATACTGAAAAAAACACCCTAAAAGGGATTGTGAGCTAGATCAATCAATATCTGCCACCTGTCTGCTAAGATTCACAAAAAAAGGCAGAACAGAAGTTCAATGCTGACAATGGATGCACCATGATACTACATGATGTATAAAAAATAGCTTTAGATCAAAAAATAACTTTTAATCAAAAAATCATAGAATGGTTGAGGTTGGATGGGAACTCTGGAGGTCATCTGATCTAACCTCTTACTCAAAAGCAAGCCAAGCTGCTTGCTGAGGACCACGTCCAGATGTTTTTTGAATATCTCCAAGGAGGCAGACTCCACGACCTCTCTGGGCAACCTTTGCCAGTGTTTGATCACCTACACAGTAAAAAGAGTTTTTTCTTATACTTGTACTCCCACAAGTATCAGTGTCACTGACTCTTTTTCTGAACTCATGGTTTAGTATTTCCCTGTATTTTTTTATTGAATTTCTGAAGATTACATTAGTGTTATCACAACTTTATGATACTGTGAATTGTTCTGAAATATTGTTTGAAGTAACAAGGCTCCCATGGGCATCCAGCCATTCAGTTTGTAAGCTGAATAGTTCTTCATGTTATTTTATCTGTTCATTTCACTCTACAGTGCCCTAGGCTCTGAAAATATAACTAACCCCTGCACTGTCAAGTAACAGAAATTTTCACCGCAGGCAGCTAGAGGGAGGAACATCTGGAGGACATATTCTCACACCGTAATTTTATCTACAGAGTGAAAAGAATATACTATTACAATGCTATCTAAAATAAGTAAATAAATAAATAAAAGCTATGTATTGGTCAACAAACTAACATCTAGTGCTCAAAATGGATCAAATAATTATGTAGCAGTGTCACAAAACTAAAATGAAGACAATTTCTCCTCAAATCTTTTGCAGCAGAGAACAAGTTGCAGTGTATTTTACATAATCAATGGGAGGAATTGTTATTCAGAGGGTATTCTAGAGCCCAAAACAACCCAGCCAGGAAAGCTGCCAAAAAGACAAGGAAATGGGAAAAAAAAAAAAAAGTCGACATTGTAATAAAGTATCAGATTATCAGATGCTTCCATTTAATCCTATTCAGTGGTAATAAAACACACACTGAAAAGGTCTGAAATCTGCAATGAGAAGGAGGAAACATCAAGTGACTTCTGGCTATCTGCAGGAAACAATCATAGAATTCTCTGGGTTGAAAGGTAGCTTAAAGATCATCTAAGGTGATAATACCCCTGATCTGTTGAGTTCTGCATAGCACCTGTGAACCTCAGGAGAGTGAATTATGTGGATAGCAAGCAGTGAAAAAAACTAATCAAACGAAGTCCTGATCTAACACAATTGAACAGCACCAGAGCACAGGAAGTACCACAAGAATCATGACACTCCTAGGGCAACACTCAAAATCTGATCAAACTTACTTTATACACAGCTCTGCTTCTCTTTAGTAGATGTAGAGTCAATCTGACATATACATATTCTGTAGTTCTTAATAATAAAATCACATTCATTGTATCATTCTCTTAATACTTTGAAGCATCTTGGTAGGGCAGAATTACTATTCACACTCTGTGTAGGGCCTCTCTTGTCCACCTCCTCTAAGAAGCAAGTATTACAGACCACCTATTACAGAACAAGCTAAACTGGATTTCCACCATTGCTTTTGAGCAGAATGTCCTCATTTCAGATGGAATAGAGTTAATTTTCTTCCCAGTAGCTGTTATAGTGCTGTGCTTTGGATTTAGGAAGAGAGTAATGATGATAACGCATTGATATTTAGTTGTTGCAGAGCAGCGCTTACACAGAGCCAAGGAATTTTCAGCTCCTCATGCTGCCCTGCCAGTGAGGAGGCTGGGGGTGCACCAGAATCTGAGAGGGGACACAGCCAGGGCAGCCGACTCAAACTGGCCAAAGGGATGTCCCATACCATAGGGCATCATATGGAACAATTAAACTGGGGTGAATTGGTTCGGGGGGGCTGCCATTGCTCAGGGACAGGCTAGGCATCAGTCAGCTGCTGGTGAGCAACTACACTGTGCATCACTTGTTTTGAGTATTCTTTTATTATTATTATTATTATTCCCTTCCTTTTCAGTCCTATTAAACTGTCTTTATCTCAACGCACAAGATTTACTGTTTTTTCTAATTCTCTCCCCCATCCCACTGTGGGCGGAGTGAATGAATGGCTGTGTGGTGCTTAGCTGCCTGCTGGGTTAAACCACAACACAGAAATACAATGCCCTTTTCAAATGCAAGTATTTTCACTGTTATAGTCACCATAACCCATGTGTTCTTTTCATTTGCAAAACAACATGCAGAACGTGTGATGCATCCAATGAAACTAGAAGGACAAGAGAAGAAAAAAATATGGAGCACCACAGGCAAAAACATTGTTAAACTATGGTTATTTTAAGAAGTGGAAGCTGCTTATCCCTCTGATTTTTCAGATGATGTCTTTGGTTGCATTCAAAAAGCACAAAAATACAAAAGCATAAACCTTTGCAACAGTTATTAGCAAGCAGCTCTTCTGTTTTTGCAATTTTGAGGTTTCTTGTGATATTTGTTAATCACCTTCTATCTTTGCAGGCATTCCTGGCTGTTGACAAGTTTCTTGCATGAAATTACATAGATATATTTGTGCAAGATGGTTTTATTAAAGTATCAATAGACCAAATCAATTTGATGATTAAATTGTGAATTTCCTGAGGATCATGACTCATAAGGATAAAAATATTTTTTTTTAAATGGTAATTCGCAAAACAACGAAACAATGTACAAATCAAGAAAACCTATGTCCTATGCAGACTAGAGTATTAACCTGGAATAATACTCACTAAACCTACAATGGTTCTGTCCTCCCAAGCATTCTACTTATTTCCTAGGTGAATATACAAATTTAAAATAAAAATAATAATAATACAGCTGGATTTATCATTAAGCATAATCAAGAAAGGAACACAAGCATTTTCAATCAATTATTACCTTGTATCCTTCTGCATAACTCAGCTGCATGTACATGTCATCCTTAATAACACTCTCCCTTGAGCTTGTATTTACTGCTGATATATGTTCCTTAGAAAACCTGACAATGTCCCATGAAACACTTGCATCTAATTTAAAGTGTGCTTGCAGGTAACCTAAATTCATGTGAATGCACCTATATGACCTTGAGTGATTTTGGCAACATCGTCTGCAGTCTTCAGCATGCAAATGCAATGCAATGGCAATAGTGTTTTCTTTCCCAAGATCCAACTGGTCAAAGTAAAGCTCGACTATCTATGTTAAGAAGTCTGAAGCCATGAACCCCTACGTTTCCATGAACAATATAGTTCGTTCATGAAGAACTAAATCTACACACCTGAAATGACTGTTTGGGCAGCAGTTATAGCCTCTATCCCATCTACTCAATCTACTTTAGATTTCTCGGTTCCTGAGATCAGAAACTCTCTATGTTTCAGAAGACCAAAAACATGATCAAATTTCATCTGTTCCCAGCACAAACAAATCACCTACAATGAGGAGAGGCTTATCTAACAAAATCATGACTCAGTTAGTATCAAGAGACAGAAGTCAGGTACTTGCAGATTCAGGAGAATCCCATGTGATAGCTTCTAAAATTTCATAACTTAGAGCCATAAAGGAGGGACAAATTATCCAACAATAAACATAGTGTTGTTTCTAGAAAGACATAATCTGCTGCAAAAATAAGAAATCAGAGACACTCTTTAAAAATCCACACCTCATATACTTACATGACAGAAGCAATTGTGTGGATGCAAGTTGTAATGCATATATAGTAATGAAACATGAGCAAATGGAAGCTATTTGGTCTGTCTAAGGTCTGGAATGACATAAGCCAGAAACAAGTACTCACAATAGTACAGACGGAGGATACCACCAGAGAGACAGTCTTTTCTCATCTGAATATTCCAATGCATTATTGCTCCTAATGGACAGAACAGTCACAGTATATTCTTACATTAAAAAAAATGTAAACATTCCTTTCCTTGGCAGTTTATTTGCGCAGCCCCATGGCTGGCTTTATTGAAATATATTTAAATACAATTGCATTTATTTGTACAGCACATATTGGCAAACTGTTGTGATAAAATATAATGATCTTTTTAAACTGACATGAAAGACAGAGTGTATGCATCATAAGTAATGAAATATTATTCCAAGTGGTGTTTCATGTCATTCTCCCAATCAATCTAATCCAAAACAACCAGGCCATTCTTTTGTGATACAGGTTATAAAACAAAATGTTTGCAATACAGTAATTTTGAGCCTTGTTGTTTAAACATATATATAAAAAAATGATTGTACTTCAGAGCACTCAATGAGTCATTTGACAATGTTTCTTGTTATTATGTCACTTTGGGACACGGGATATTTGCAAACAGCTCACTGATATGTGCTTAAAATAGCTTGTATTTTTGTCAGACATATCTTTGACTTCCGCCTTCCCTACTGAAGTTTGTCCTTGAATATCTGCATAGAACACATCCACTACATTCAGATTTCCCTATGTGGGTGACAGAGCACTAGCACAGGTTGCTCAGAGAGGCTGTGGATCTCCCTCCTTGGAGATCTCCAAAAGCTGCCTGGACATGTTTGTGGGCAACCTGCTTTGGGTGGCCCTGCCTGGGCAGGGGTTGGACCAGGGGTCCCTTCCAACCTCAATCATTCTGTGATTCTGTGAAGGTAAGATTTATGAAACAAATACTTCCAGGGGCTGCAGATGAGCACTGACTCTGACTCTTCCACACAGCAACTGTCTCTTTCAAGTGACAAGTCGTCTTTTCTTCAACATCCAAGCTCTATGTAAGCAAAATCCTACTGTTTCTGTGAGTGACCGTTAGCATGGTTCTCAGTTCCTGGCTTTCCCACCTGCCTGCAAGGAGATGACACTGACAGTGTGTGTTCACGGCTGCACAAGGTATCATTATTTCTTCCTCTCTGCAGCTCTTTTTATCTTTTTCTGGAGAACAACAGACTTCACAGGACCTGCTGAGCATTCTGTGCAAAACATAAACTGTTTTTTGGACTCCTAGAAAACAGTTTCATCCAGCATACGTGAAGCATGAAGCTCTAGTGTGAAGCCAGTACCGAGTCCAATACTTAGCCCCTAGTGTTATCAGTAAAAGATTTTCCCCCCCTTTTTCACACTTTAAGTGTAAATATGACCTCATATGTAATTCAGAGGGAAAGAAACCAGCAGAAAATAATTCCATCATCAGATCTTCTACACAGTGCTTACTGAGATAGGCATAACCCAGTCTGAATATTTCATATAAAAAAGAATCACATAATAATCTTTTACTTCACACTGCCAATGAACTGACTGGACTCTTCATTGTACCTCACTCAAAAATAACAGCACAACTCTTGTATTCTGGTGAAAAAGGCTACATACATGATTAGGTTGTGAAACTAAAGAGAGATTACAAACAAATTATAAGCAAAAGTAAGCCATGTAACTATTTTACAGAATATGTTTTTCAATTAGATTTTGTTTCTGAATATGTTTTCAAGAGATGTAAAGTTAGTCCATCAGCTCCAGGTCTTTAGGATCTTCTAAATTCCTAGCATGCATCCAGAAATAAGAAATAAAAACAGCCTTCTATTAGTAAATAGCTTGCTTTCCTCAGGCCTTTCTCTTGCAAAACAGTGTCTATTTAACACTACTTTACATTAAAAAGTCATTTGTAGCTGTGAGCTGGCATATCTCATCACAATCCTGCTCTAATAAGGGAAGCTTCAGGATGATGTTTCTAATGTTTTAAACACCTTATAATTGTCCTAAGTGTCTACACTCAACGTACTCTCTCTCTCAGGTTAATGTAGTATACCCATTTTGTTCTTCGATTATAAATTGGAAGACAATGAATGTTAATATTTCTGTCAGCAATTCAAAATAGCTTGTGGGTATACCAATGTACAGCACTCTTAACAGCAATCCAAATGTCTATCCGTTTCTGCTTAAATTTGTTGCAATTCTGAACATTTATACTGAGACTGAAGGGTTTCATTTTTCCACTTTTTCATTACATTATATTTTCAGTTTTCCAGCTGCTTACTGCAAGTTCTGATCAGCAAGAAAGTTTAAATTCTGTTCAGCTCTCCATCTTTCCTTTTTTGTTTTATATCCTGCCTTTGGTCTGACTCAATTCTAATTACATTTTTTTTTTTTTTTTACAATAGGAAGAAAAAACACAGAAAGTGTACTGTTGTTTCTATACAATAACCTAATAGCAATACCCTTAACTCTATGGGAAACTGCCCTAAACTAAGTCAGAAGCCCAGTTCCTGATGCTAAAAATAAGAGAAAGGTTATTCCCTTTGGTATACAAGCAGAAGAGAACTTTGCGGTCATGTTCTTGCAGCCTTGTCATATGCAACCTGTTCACAAATGTATCAATTTCCATCGAAATGATTTAGGTGGTTTGCTCTTTGTTCTTCCCATTGGAAGATTATTACATAATTTACTGACTCTGTGTACATTATTTATTTCTAATTTGAACATATTCATGTCCACTTCATGAAATGCTGCCCTTATCCCAAACTCATCTTTTTATTGAACTAACCTTTGCACCTTTATTTCTGCAGGTAATAGTCCAAAGCCCCTCACACTTCATTTTTGCAACGTTAAACATTTTTGCTGCGTTTGCTAGTCTTCTGGGTAAATCTGCTCACTTGTCTCACTTTCTGTGACTGACTCAGATTCCTGATTCTGGAAAACGCAGAGTGAATATGAGGAAATGCATGGAAAATACGAAGTAAATTAAATCAGAAATTATTGCCAGTATAATCTACACATCATTAGTTCTTCTGTAGCCAAATCTCTGCATAGTTGAAAGGAGAGAGCAACTGTCACAATCCCTACAGCTAAGTCATAGTTTCTTAATTCAAGAGGAGTGGACCTAACGTTCTGGTTATTCTTCTGTGATGACTTTACTATTAACAGCTTGCGCAGGATATAAGTATTTTGACCATTGGTGAGTTACAGGCTTTCTCTTTTCAAAAGATACATATAAGGAATTTATCAGTCTCTGTATATCTTTGGTGTTTTTTGTATGCCTCTTTCACAAATACTCTGAAGCTGTGACAGTTCACAAGGGCAAAACAAAGATCTCCAAAACACGTTCTGCAGGAGGCTTCATATTAGTGCCTCATCAACTATTACTAATGGAGAAGGACAGGCTTACGTTTCCTTTACTGCTGTTGCATCTGTGCTTGAACACAAAATGAAAGCCTATTTTTTTCATTCATTGACAGACCTGTGTTTTACCTCAAGAAATTCCTACTTTAATCACCCATATGTTATCCAAAACAGCAGACATCATAGAAGTATTAACTTCTTCTCTCAGTGGTTAAGATTCTACATGAATGGCAGCAAAATAAACATTGAAGATGTTTAGGCAAGAACATAAGCATGGTATTCCTAATACTCATTCCTCAACCAAGAATGTAATTGCAGACTTTGTATTTAACTTTCTCAAAAGCTTCATACAAGAACAACGTGATCAGCATCATATCTGGCCAGCCATAATGTCCCTTTCAACCTAAAAATTCACGTACCCACTTACACATGGGTTTTTGCTGTAGACCTTTAGATGCAAATCCAAAGCAAAATTTAACCAGATACTTTCAGTCTATCACTCAGAACTAACTTAGTAGGAATTCAAGTGAAATGTAGTTTAATAAATGGCCTACCTGAATATCTGAACAGACTCTCCAGAAATTACAGGAAAACATTATTATTTACTGAAGTTGAGAAAATGTAAGGTTAAAGAAACTACTGAAAAGAAAAGCCATTGGGCAGGGAGGGGAAGAAAGCATTTAACCAAAGAGTAATTAAGAAAAAATGTTCCAAACATACATCACATTCCAGAAACAAATAATTCTTTCCAGAGACGGAATAGTTTGGATCAGAAGGAACAAAGGATTCTGTATGGTAGTAAAAGCCTGAGTTCCCAATCTGTAGGGAACCTATCTGGTACATAACAATATTCCAGGAACAGGTTATCAGCATACTCAAAGCAGGCACAAGGGACTAATTTTGTTCTTCATAATCAATATACAATGTTACTCTTTCTTGATTTTGTTTCTATTAGTGAATATTCATTTCCTGTATTTCAGTAATACCCATAAATATAGAAAATTAATACAATTTAATAAAGCACATATGCTTCTTTCACCTATCTGAAAACCCTGTATGAAGTTAGCCCCCTTCTTCTTCCAGTGTAAGCTGGAACTTCTTCCCAAAAAATGTTGCTGTTAAAAGTGAGATATAATAAAAGTACTGAAGTGACTCAATTCTATAAATGGGTCATGCACTTGGTGTCAGTTTCAAAAAATAAACATTTCAGTCTTTTGGAACAGAGGAATTATTTTTTTATTATTATTTTTTTAACCAACCAGAGAAAATGGTTAAAGAATCTTTTTTAAAATTCTAATCCCTAAAATCTAATTTTAACCCATAAATTGTCAAATAGTATATCAGTATTATTAAAAATAAAATAAAATTAAAAAAAATAAGAAAACTACCATCAACAGCAAAGTATCACAAACCTGAAAACTGGTAGTTTAAGTACACAGTTTCATTCTTCTTTACAGGCCAAGCTAATACTACATGAACTATAAAGAAATCTGACAGAATACTACCCACGATGCACTATGACACCTTAGCAACAGAAGACAGTGAAATATCATGGAAAATGAAGTTCAGCATAGTGAGAACAATACAAAATACATAAATATTGTTTTTTTTGTTAAGAAAAACTCTAATGAAATTGAGCTTATTTCTAGGCAATGTAAAAGGACAGTATCTCCTTCCTCAGAAAAAAAATCGTGAAACATCCATGCTCCAGACTGTGCAGTTACATTTTATCATGTCTTTTTTTTTATTATTTTTTTATTTTTTCTGAAATACAATGTTTCTAAATATTTGGATGAGTAGACTATTCTCAGCATTAAATATTTCACTTTATTATTCTTGTCTCTCAAATAACATGGCTTTGTAAATTGGAGTTACTAAAAGGCTAACAAAGCCGGCTGTGGATTACTGATTGGGGTTCAATGGATAACACATTTGGTATGTACAGCTACTGCGATTTTTTATTTTTAATTAGTAATGGACTGAGTGTAGATTTGCAAATTTTGTCAGTGAACATTTTACTTCTCTTTTAATTCCTTCCCTCTTCAGAAAGAGTTTGTTTACAACAAATCAACATTTCCTCTCAAAGAAGTATTTACACCTTACATGCTTGGTATAGTATAAATCTATTTGTCTGTGTGTGTGTGTGTGCATTCTATGCCCAAATACAAAATTTTAACATACTGATACACTGATGTTGTTGCTACAAAAGTAGTGAGCTATTTTATGAACCAGTGTGGAATCAGATGACCTTATTTTAACACTTAAGTATCATAAGATGCCATGTGCATTCAGAATGTTTATAACTGAAAAACATATTAGGCATCTGGCAATGCTTTAGAAAATTCTTTTGCTAAGCTCAGAAATGCGAACCTACTTCTCCTAGCACTGTTAAAAAGGAGAAATATTTTCTTTATAGGCTGTTTAAGTTACTTTAAAGCTGAATGACTTTTACATGTAAGTACACGTAAAGTAAACCACTTGAACCAGAAATTCAACGTGTATTGAGTTCTGATAGAGCTAAATAAATCCCTCAGAAAATGAATGAAATAAAAGGAAGTGTTAAAACCTACATTCAGAAAACTGACATGAGAAAGGAAAGGGGAACATAAGCATGAAAATTAAAACTTGCAATTCTACTGAAAATGTGAACATACACTTTCTTAACAGAATTCAATCAAGACTACCCCACAGAAGTGTGGTATTAATGCAAAAATAGGAATAGTCACTTGGAAATTAAAGAAACTAAGATAAAGTATTTCACATCTCTGGACTGTGGTTTAAAAAATGGTTTATTATTTAAAAAAACCTTTCTTGAAGTGAGAGAGCCCATATAATAAAGAAGAAACAGGCCAAGACAGCATTTCAGGACAGGAATATACTTTTTTCACACACAAGATTTTGTTTTCTGCTCAAAATTTTATGCTACTATAGGTTGATTTTTTTCCCTTTAGTCTTCCTTCAGAAACCATTAAGGATATTCATTAAGGTGTTTCCAATCCTTGTAAGAAAAAGAAGCTAGGGATATGCCTCTGAAGAGACAGGTAGACCAATGCCATCAGCTGTGGGAGGGAGTGATTTTCAGTATGGAATTAGCAAAAC
Source organism: Cygnus atratus (assembly GCF_013377495.2). Classification (NCBI taxonomy): domain Eukaryota; kingdom Metazoa; phylum Chordata; class Aves; order Anseriformes; family Anatidae; genus Cygnus; species Cygnus atratus. The sequence goes on along the minus strand of NC_066363.1, from coordinate 117,195,282 downwards.
AAGGCTGGAAATGGCAAGAGCTTCCACAGGAACAAAACCCCTGGGACAGAGGGACCATTGCAGAAGGAATGGAGCTGAGTAGGTTGAGGTGGGTTGCGTGCTTAACTGGGAAAGCAAGAGCTTCCAGGTTAGAGCTGCCATTCATACATTCATACTTCATACATATTTCAGTGATTTTTTCTAAATGAGTATTAAGTCCAGTAAGCCTGTTGCTTTATTATACAGTATTATATCATATGCAAGATACAAGTGGGGGACAAAGTATTTTTGTCATCACAAAAGAAATATTAAATATTAGAAATATTTAAGATATCAAGTCCTTCTTCTACTTTTCAGAAGATTTTTTTTCCCCTTTCAAGAAATAATCTTATTTTTCTAAGGATGAATGAAACTTTACAGTTGTAAAAGACAAATCAGTGGCGTGAAACAGATTCTTAATCTGTAACTGAAATTTAGAGAGAGAGCCAGAAATTACTTCTATTCCTTCTACACACTTCTGAAACACATAGCATATCTTAATTATGTGTCAGGTTTTTCCTTTTATTTTGCCATAAACATTGAACAGTTATTTTCCTAGTCTTTCTTGGAAGCTTGGACAACTGGTAAAGTAGCAAGAGAAAATTAATTCAACACTTCAAAACTGAAGCACTTCAAATGTGTGATGAGGTCCTTTTTCCTGAATGGCATATCCCTGCAGTGAAACAGAGAAAAAAAAGAAAACTGAGGGGTAACACTAGCGTGACTATTTAAACCTTATCATTTTATTTGGTTTTGTTGTTGTTTATGTTGATATTGCTGAATCTGAATACTTGCCCAGCTTCTAGGAGAAAGACATTTGCCTCTTTGATATTCAGTTCCTAACCTTTCTACTTATGAGTCTAGAGTCTTTCAGCCATGTTCTTTGTATTTCTGAGAGTCCTATTGAGATGACATTTTTCTTTCTACATATTTTGAACTAAAATAATCAAACAGATTTGCACAATGTAACTCAAACACAATACAGTCTCTTCCCCTTTACTCCTTTCCTGACTACTTTGTGGTGAAGAAGTTCACATACATAGATTGCTTTCCTTTGCAGGTCAGATTTCATCACAGCAGGATGGCAGAAGGGTGTGAGGTGTGTGTGTGTGTTTTTTTGTTTAAGTTTTTTTTTTCGTTTTGTTTTGGGTTTTTTTTTGGATTACTTCTGAACTATAACTTGTGTTTTAAACAGATCTAACAAATCTGATTTATATTTTCACTAGATCAATAAACTCAGTTAAAACATATGTTTACATCCTGTGCCCTTTGGCATTATTAAATTACATTCCAGGATTTTCTTACATGAAATAACTGAAAGCAAAATAAAATCCTGAATATGTAAGAAACTAAAGACTTTCTAGATACAAGGAATGAGGTCCTCCAATTGGGCCAAGTTTAACTATGTTTTGGTAGATTCAGGCACTTTATAGTAAAACAGGAAGAAATCTGTGCAAGTATTGACCAGGAGCAAATCTGTAGCATGAAACAGCTGTGCTGAGATTCTTACAACCATATTAAATGTTCTTCAAGGAGTTTTACTAAGGACTAGCTCTGAACTCATCCAAAGCTGAATACTTCCTAGCAGTTGAGTACAGTTTCCAGTTGGGTTTCATCCAAATGAAATCCAGTTTGTGCACTCTCATACCACACTCACACAAACCAAAGCACAGCAGGCTTTCTTAATTGGTGTCAGGAGTTTAACCTCAGAAGTGCATTTCTGGATGCAATGTAGATATACCTACATGGCTGCCATAAAGGATCTACTTTACACCTCCCAGAGCCTTGGAAAAACACTGGGATATGATCTCTCCTTCTTTCTTCTCAGACTAAATATCTGAACTCAACAAGCAGCCTCATAAAAATTAAAACATTCCTTGAGATAGAGGTAACCCCAGACTCGGTTTTGAGCTGTCTAAAATTGAGATCTACTATTGCTCTTCTTACGTAAGGTTCTGAACTGCAGCTCCTGTCCAAACTGGAAATTGTAGGCTGACAATTTGCTTCTCCTGTGCCTTAGGAATATAACAATGGGCATGCTGTATTCCTAAAAGCACCCTTTCAGCTTCAGAGAAATACAGTTCTAGTAGCTTCAAGAGCCACAGGTTGCATCCATTTGACAGATAATTTTTCATGAATTTCACAGATGACTTTCCTGTTGTGCATAACTGCAAGTGAATACAACAAAGCATCTGTGATTATATATATATTCATAACATGTATTAGTAGTTTATACAAGATTTCAGCAATTCTAAAGCCATGAAAAATGTAAGCCTAACTACACATACTAGTAAGTATTACAGAATGGGAATTAAAATATTACAGAATGGAAATCAACATTGACTGAAACAAATACCATGACATGGCTCTACATTCTAATAGGACTTGTTGCTTTTTTCTTTTCCCTACTCAATGTCCTACAGCTAGTTGTTTCCATTTACAATTCTCCATGTGATAAATCGGAGCCTTTCAAATTGAGCTGCTATACAGTGCTGACAGAGTGCTGACAGCAAACATCTCTCTGAGCAAAAGGTTTCACATTTTCTAGATGCATCTCAGATTAAGCTAACGACCATTACTATACTCACATTTTCCTACATAATTCTAGGTGTGTTGTTTCTTTATTCTGATCCTTGTGGTTAAATCATGTAAGAATTCTACTACAAAGCAATATTCAGAATATACACAGGAACATGAATTCATACAAATTCCAAAGATGCTCCAATTCACACGGTATTTTACTCTCTCTACTAATTACATGTACAAATACTTGCTTGTTTCAGATGTGAGGAAATAGCCTGTTTAATTTGGATCTTTCACAGAACATTTTGGCATACAGTTCCCATAAACAGGGACAAGTTTTAAGGATACCTTAATGTCATCCTGATTAGGAACATTTCTATGAACCCAGACCCACTGTTACCAATACCTCAGGAAAGGGACCGGTATATGGCATGATAACACAGGTGCAGATGAGCAGGATACCGTGGAGAGTTTGGATGTAGTTCATTCATGATGATGGAAAATCTAGGCTTCCCAGTGGTTTGAAGACAACATGGTGCTAATATGCACTGCATAACCCTAGCTCCCTTACTGTCTACTTGGTTTCAACAGTGAAGCGAAATGTAAGTATGAACGGAGTAGTATATGTAGTCCTAACAGAAGTTTTACGTAGTCACAGTCTAATATACACGTGCAAAACATTTATAAGTATCAGTATACATGTATGAGCAACTGTGACATCAAAGTTTTGATAATTCTTGATGTACAATATTCCAGTAGCTAAGCGCTGATCACGCTGTTGCACAACTATTTATAACACAAAGTTATTCCAAAAATGTGCTGTTCTCTGCACTTTGCGTAGTCCATTGCTCCAAATATCACACATTTCCTGCAGATGTGATTGTAAAACTTACTATTTTATTTTCCTCATATATAACCAGGCTGTTTTGTATGCAATCCTACATCTTTGCACAAAATAATGTTCCTATTAAGGCAATATCATGTATGTTTTGCTACTTGGATTATCTGTAACATTTTTACTAGGATTAAAATTATGCTGCTGCTTGATTTGTAAGCTGGGAACAATTAATATTTAAGACATCCAAAACTTCTTTGGATTTGTTGTTTTTTGTTGGTTTGTTTGTTTAATTATTTATTATTTTATTTCAGGCTATAAGAGGTAGGTAGTGAGCCTTCTCCTCCTACATATTCTCTGTGCATGGTGTTTTATTGCAACACAGTCCTGGCAGTTAAGGAAGTCTGATCACATTTATCCCTGCCAACATCACAACACGTGTCATTGTTTCTTTCCCCTTTTTCTCTGTGATCATCTATTCTGACTAACCATTCTCAAGTTCTCTTATTTACTTTGAAATGCACCTGCTGTCAAACTGACAAGACTTTATGTATACACATTATGTTTGTTTTTGAAATGTATGAAAGGCAGTATCATACAGCAGAGAGTCTGTCTTGTCATTTTATCAGACTCAATTTTATCTGATTCCCGTATAATTCAGTTCCCATATAAAACAGTCCCCCTTTTCTATCAGTTTCCCAGTATGCCCAATGATCAATTACCAAAGCAAAGAATAAAATTATAGCTAAAACTCCTTACAATTAGTTCTATGCTGTTTGTTTTCGGTGATCAACTTTCAGAGGAAATCATTTACCAAAAGAAAACACTGTCCTTTTTATTTTGGTATAGATTTTCCTATGAAGGCTAAGGAATGAAAATATATTGGAGTTCTGTGCTACCATTTTTGGTTTTAAACAACAACTTTTTGTAGTGAAATTTATAATAGGACATCAACATGTTCTTTTGAGGCTGAGCTTTGTTTATAGTAAGAGGAGTTGCTGACTTATCTGCAGTAACCATGTCTCTACCATGAGTATGATTCTAAAGTGAAGATGTCTCTGAGGCAAGAATCAAGAGCTCTTTTCAAGTTTACATGTTGCTTCCTTGTAACAGGAAGAAAAATGAACTCACACAATTTGTACTTCCAACTAGAGTTAACACAGTGAATGGCAATTGTAAATCTGAGTATCTGTACTTTGAATTATCTGGCCTGTCCCCCAAAAGGCAGGCTCTGACCAAACCTTCCTTTCCAAGGCTGTGGTAACTTGTTCTAAAGCAGAAAATTCACAAGGGGTTAGTCTGACAATAGCAGCATCTAACAGGATGATACAGTAAGGAAATACTACTACTAAAAATCAAAGCCTAATGCAATTTGTTACACAAGCTGACTTGTCCAAGTGGAAGACTACTTTTCATTAAAAATAAATAGAAAAAGGAGATCAATTTGACTTAAGGTAGCCAGAAAGAAAAAAATATGTAGTGAAATTCTTTTTTTAACTCATAAGAAGCAATTACTTTGGCATTTCATAGAACAATAGCAGTAAATAGCTGCACTTTTTTGTGTGAAACATTAGTTTTTGGATGATGTTGTGGTTTAGCCCGGCTGGCAGCCAAACACCACACAGCCGTTCGCTCACCCTCCCCCCTCCCTCTCCGGGATGGGGGAGAGAAACGGGAAAGTGAAGCCTGTGAGTTGAGATAAGGACAGTTTATTAAGACAGGGAAAATAATAACAATAATAATAATAATAATAATAATAGTAATAATGTGTACAAAGTGATGCACAATGCAATTGCTCACCACCCGCTGACCGATGCCCAGCCTATCCCCGAGCAGCCGGCCCCCCCACCCCGGCTAGCCACCCCTATATATTGTTCAGCATGACGTCAGATGGTATGGAATACCCCTTTGGCCAGTTTGGGTCAGCTGTCCTGGGTCTGTCCCCTCCCAGCTCCTGCTGCACCCCCAGCCTGCTCGCTAGCAGGACAGAGCGAGAAGCTGAAAAGTCCTTGGCTTGGTGTAAGCATTGCTCTACAACAATTAAAACATCAGCATGTTATCAGCGCTCTTCTCATCCTAATCCAAAACATAGCACCCTGCCAGCTACTAGGAGGAAAATTAACTCTGTCCTACCTGAAACCAGGACAGATGAAAACATAGGTACTGTTTTTCGATAGCTCTGCCACATTGAAGATGTAATCAATGGAGCTTTTTCTAGAACATATTTAGGATACTCCTGATGAATTAAAGCATTTTCTGTCTGCCTGAAAAATAGTAAATCCCTCCCTCGACCCTATATTTATTAGAAATGAAGTGCAAAGGGGTAACATTTTCTGCAGCACTGTACCTTTTCCTGGGCAGACATGAGAGTAGGCAGACAGAAAGTGGGATTGGGATGACTTTACTGAAAGATCCAATGTAATACAACAAAAAAGTAATCTGTGACAAGTAAGAATGGGTGGACAGTATTTCCTATGGTGCAAAAGGGAAAAAGAGTGAACGAAAGGAAGGGAAAGAATCCTTAAACCTAAACCGATTGTCTCTTAATGCAGGATTCATAAGGTTCAGAATTAACACATTTTCAACAAGCAGAGATGTACTTGACATGTATCCCTAACAAATAAGTCCTGAAAAATAAAATGGTGTTAGTCAAAATTTAAGAGAGATGGAATTAGGTCCATCTTAGGAGTTTTTAAGACCTTTTCCTTAACAGTGTTAAGACACTGTTTTCCTGATATGTATTTCATCACTGAAGACAACATGCATAATCAAAACAGTCCTTTAAATGTATTCCCTAAAATGAATGTTTTAATTATGATCCTATCTTCATGCTTTCAAGCTTTCAGATTCAAAATAAATCCAGAAGAAAAAAAAATCTTTTATTCAGTGGATGTTCTAGGGCCAAAGGATAGTTGGATGAGACAATGAATTAAGCCTTGGGAAAGTCTTTTCAGAGGTGGAGGTGTATATAAAAAACAATGGAAACTTCATAGAAAAGTAGAATTTGCATCTGTGGGAAATTTATTTTTGACATGCAAAACTGTACCTATTGGTCTCAAATTGCACATCAGGAACCAGCTTCTTATTATCTAGTAACAGAAATTTATTTGTGAATGCACACCATACATTAATGTCTGTTTGTGTAAAGTATAACTGATGTCTATTTATAGACTGCTAAAAGTCTACATATGCAAACTGTGTAGTCTGGTCAGTCTGAACACCTGGGACTCATTAGCAATAGCAAGCTCAATCCCTTTGAAGGTAATGTTTTTTAACACCTTGTCACAGGTTAACAACAAAAATGAAATTCTGTAGTTACAAAAATCAGGCAGCACTCAACAGTTCTGCCTAGCAGCAGCACCATTTATATACTGCAGTTAAAATGTATAAGGATTACCTGAAGTACTTGAGGGTGAAAATAATGCATGCAGAATTGTAACTCCTAATTAATTTAGTTCTTATTGAAATTATTTGAAAGTGAGATTTTTTAAACAATCTGGCCTTAAAATTGGACAGAGGTTCCCTATCAGCATTTTTGTTTAGTTTAACAGAACTAACAGAACAGAGTATAGGAATTCTGCCTGTAAAAGAATCACAGTTTTAATCATCTGCCTCTAAAATTGGATAGAATGACAAATAGAAATGGTAAGTAAAAGAAAGAAATGTCACATGAGGACAAAAGAAAAGGAACACAGGGGATGAGTATTTTAGTCATATGCTGCATGACAAAACATTGTCTTTAACTAATATGAGAAATTAGCTAAGCAGATAAGTATCAGTGTTCTCAACAGCAAATGCTGGAAAATTTATCTTTGCACAAGTAAACACTTTTCACGTACTTGGCTCAACTTTCAGGTGTGACTGTCTGGTTTTGAGACAAGCGAAAAGATTTTTTGCTAATAAAATGCTCTGGATTGATATTTTTATGAGATCAAATTGTTCTCCTAAAGGAAAACGTGCACAAATGCAGTGATCTGTCAAGGTCTACTACAAGTTTAAATTCCTTTAAATGAATATTAACACTTTTCCTAGTCCCAAAGGCCTCATCATCCTCTTAGATTTAACTTGACTAACCTCTTTAAAACCACTCATTGATTTTCCATCTCTACTCCATAAATAAGAAGAGTTGAGGAAATTCTGACTCTACTTGAAGTCAAAAACAGAATCCCCACTGACTCCCAAGTTGAGCTTACATGATGAAAGAAATTGGATTGAGGAAGCTCAGGAGCTCCTTCAGTACACCTACCATTTTACAACTACAGCCCGTATTTTATTCCTCAGCTTCTTTCATCTAAGAATGCAAATCAATGCACATTTAAGTACCATCTTTCATGTGTTATGCCTTTATCATGTGTCTTTGGTGGCATTTTTTTGTCATTTATTTGCTCCCATTTGTCAAAGGGATCAAGTTATACGAAACTTTTATATATGAGAGCAATGCTCATGCAAAAGCTACACATGCACTTCTTATTCTTCACTTTGTTTTCATATTCACAGGTCATCTGGAGTCTAACAGATGGCTTACTATTTAGCATCTTTAAAATTCCACTCTTACCTATTTTATATTAAAAACAAAAAACACCACCACCAACAACAAAAAAACTTAAAACCACATCATAACACATTTAAAATCCCCAAACACATTAACCCCAGATCCTAATGCCATGATAACATCCTGTGGACACTTCTTCTGAAAGCTCCCACATCTACATGCTCAGGGTAAAACACGTGAGGTTGTATACAGCTTATTGATTGAATTTATTACTGTGTTCAGTCTTATCACTTAAATCAACTAACAGTATTTGATTTTGTTTCCACAAAAATGTATAAAACTTTCTTCATATTAGAATGTATTCCAAGCCATTTCCTTAGTAAAAAAGTCATAAAAAAAATAATAAAAATGATAATTGGAAGAAAATCTAACTTTATCACACATATTTGAATAGTATCCCAACTATTGTTACTAACCATATTTAAGTAAAAGAGACCAAACAGTGATATGAACTGGCTTCCTGGTTTAGAATTTATTTCCAGGAATTAGTGGAGCTACTATTTCCAGGTTTTTTATTTATACTTCAATATTATTAAATCATAATGAGTGTAATTCTTTCTCTCTATATTATGCATGCAGAATTATATTGCACAAGCGATCAAGAAGCTTGATTGAAAATTTCATCTGACATAGATCTGCTTAAACGTAACTGACATCCAATGCTGTTTCCAGTTCTGGCATGCCTCATCAGAAATCCTTCTGCAGGATGGATGATACCCTCCGTCATCCCCTGACATTAGCTGGTTTGACTTGAGGATCACCCTGTACTGAGAAAGATGAGCTCCATCTGAGAAGGGTAAAACCAGGCACTAATTTTGCACTTATGAACCTCTCTGTGTCTCAATTTGTCTTCTCTCATTCTCTCTTAATTGATCATAGTTTCCTAACTAGGCCGTTATTTAAGTTAAGTGCCAAGGGCTATGTAGCATGTATACTTCAGAACAACTTTCCCATTAAAATATCAGAGGACAAAGGCTCAAGGAGAACTTACAATCAGTATTCCGTGTCGTCCTTTACAACTCCTTCCTTCAGCTGCTATTCTTGCCTGTGTATTCATTCACAGATCCTTTTACACAAAGGGGAAATGTAGACCTACATAAAACTGTTTCACTGAAATAAGGTGTTGGTTTCTGAAATAGTAATCATTTTACATAACACAAGCTGAAAGCTAATGTAGTAATAGTTTATCAGGGAAAATTCTGCAACTTTAATGGTCTTTTTAGTCATTCTATACTCTGGTGATGCTTCTAGTTACTACAGAAAGAATTTCCTTCCAGTAAAGACTCTATAATTTAAAATATATGAAGACATCAGCATGTATATCATCTAATTTTATTGTTTTTCTACAGATTAGCTAGTTAACAATGATCTGTAGACAGAGTTTTTTTAGAATACCTATAAACAAGAGTAAGTGCACTTTATGAGATGGTTCCCACACCATCTGCTATACTACTTTGAATGAAATGACAGTAAGAAAGAGTTCAACAGAAATAGCAGATGGCCTTGGGATAAGATGATGACATTTATGCCTTCTTTTTGGTAGTTTTTACCACTGAAGAAAGCACAAGAAGTTATGCCCTAAGTTCTATAAGAATATGTAAAATTATTTGGAACTGTGAAATATACTGGAAGAAAAATCTCAAAAATGCAGCTTTTAAGTCCACTTTAATGTGTATATTGGGGGAAACACATTCTATGAATAGAAATAGTTACCAACACCTTAGTGAACAACCACCTCTATCCCTCCTTATGTTTCTTCTATTTATCTACAGTTGGCTTTTTAGTTGTCCTGCAAAATAAGCATACTCTTACTAGTGCAATAATCTTCTCTTCTGCTTCTTAATCCAGTGCCCTTTCCTCTACATCTTCCTGAAGTTGTCAGTGAGCTTAAACACATAAATTCCCTAAATTTGGACCTTATGCCTGGGAACAAAATGAATATAAAGTAAAAATATACCTATGATGCCATTCACTGCTTTCTTTCCTTTGGGACACAAGAATTATCTCAGTGACCTGTTCCCAAAATTCTCTGTAAACTGTATGGTTCCATTGGTAATTCAGTTTATTCCCAGTAACAGGTTTAGCATCATCCAGTCTCTTCATAAAGCGGGGCCTCACAGGTCATGAAAATTTACAGAAAAAACATGAAAACTGACTTGAAAGGAAGAATAAATAAATAAAAGAAGACATAACATGTATAGGGTTTATGTATTGGGTGACTACAGGGGTGGCCTCTGAGCAGAGCCCAGCTGCTGCCCCATGGCAGATTAGAGCCAGCTCCAGCCAGCTCCAAAAGGGACCCGCTGCTGGCCAGAGCTGACACAGGAAGCGATGCTGGGTGTGCCTCTGGGAAAGCAGATTTAAGAACGGGAAAAATAAAATAATAATAATAACAAACAAAAAAATGCTATGCAACAGCAGCTGGGAGAGAGGGGTGAGAACCATCCCTGCAGACCCCAAGGGCAGTGCAGAAGGAGGGCAGGAGGTGCTCCAGGCACGCAGCAGAAGTTCCTCTGAGGCCTGTGGAGAGGCCCCTGGTGGAGCAGGCTGTACTCCTGCAGCCCAGGGGTCCCACATGGAGCAGATCTCCACGCTGCAGCCCATGGAGGAGCCCCCGGTGGAGCAGGTGGATGTGGCCTGGAGGAGGCTGCGGCCCATGGAGAACCCCCACAGGAGCAGGCCCCGGGCCAGAGCTGCAGCCCGTGGAGAGGAGCAGGGGGTCTGGGGGGAGCTGCCGCCCGTGGGGGACCCATGCTGGAGCAGTTTGCTCCTGATGGATGGGCCCCATGGTACAGAGCCATGTGGGAGCAGTTCTTGAAGAGCTGCTGCCTGTGGGCAGCCCCCACAGGCTCAGTTTGGGAAGTACAGCATCCCGTGGGAGGGGCCCCACGTGGAGCAGGGCCAGAGAGTGACCATGAAGGAGCGGCGGAGACAAAGCATTAGGGACCGATTGCAGCCCCTGTTCCCCTGCGCCGCTTAGGGGAAGAGGTGGAAGAAGGTGGATAGGGGGAATGGTGGTTTTAGTTTGCTTTTAGTTTCTCACTGCTGAAGTCTGGTAATGATAGGCAATAAATTATATTAATCTCTCTATGCTGAGTCTGTTTTGCCCAAGACGATAATTGTTGAGTGATCTCCCTGTCCTTATCTCAACCCTTGAGCCCTTTTCATCGTATTTTCTCTCCCCTTCCCTTTGAGAAGGAGGAGTGAGAGAGTGGTTGTGGTGAAGTTCAGCTGCCCAGCTGGGTAAAAACACCACATAACACTATCGTAGTTTGAATCAGATGGATTGTAACATAAACAGTTGATTTTTTACATTAGAACAATTTTTTTTTTGTATTTTTTTTTTTTAACTATTACCCTTTGCAACACCATCAGCAGTAAATTTGTTTCAGGTACTAGACAATTAGGTACATTCCAGGTCTCTCTGAGCATTACCTCCCATTACAAACCTCTTTTATCTTACTTTGTAGACAGAATGCCAATGTATTTTACACCTGATTCTGAATTGCACAGCATAATTCGCAGTGGAGTAAGAGCAGTCTGCTTATGAAATTCAAGTTGCAGAATCAGCTTACTAAACTACTTTGTAGTTTCCAAGATAAACAGCATCAAAAAGAAAATGATAAAATAGTTTTGGGAAGAATGAGAGGTATTTATTTCCATGATGCAGTGACATGTGATAGTACACCATAGAAAAAAATGCTGTAGAAAACAATATGGATGAAATGGATTGGTAAAAATGATAAATAATCTGACTGCATTATGAAACAACCTTTTCCTTACAAGAACTATTAAGGGATTTCCTTCCAGAGATAATACTTCTACTTTGGAAAGATGAGGTATAAGACTCTTTTCATGTATAAAGTTTTTTCTTAGTATTAAAAAATGTGTGGGTATCTAAAGAAAATGGGAGCACATCTCCTGCCACTTCAGAGAGGAAAAGGTAACGAAAGAGGTCATACAGCTCATCTGGGCATCAGTTTCGTAGGTGTGGGTATTTATAAAGAGGGTTGTGAAGAAGCTCTAATGAGAAGTGGAAAATGTATGGGGAAACATGTCTTTCTTTCTTCATAAACATCTGACTAAATTGTGCAGAACTTACACTAGGAACAACTGATTCTGCAGATGTATCAATTTATGTTTGTTTTATATTAGGGGGTTTATTATGCACTTAAACTGAGCTGGAAAGACAGTCCAAGCTTTTATTGTTTCATATTTCTTTTTTTATCCTGCAAGACAGTTAAGAACAAAAACCCTTAAGGCTTATGGTTGGCTGCAGGAATGTAGTTTTTTATTAATTCAGAGAATTAATATATGAATCATTATTCTTAGATTCTGCAAAGCTATTGGGTATTAGTCACAGGATTCTGCTGCATTTGCAGCTTCAGATGGCCATTATGGTTTATTTCCAGTTATCGAGAATCAGCTTGTGTAAAATAGATAAAAGCTCTTAAAGTAAGGTAACTGTTAGAAAACTCTGGGCAACTGTGCTTTACAAATTTGATCTTTGCCTAACAGCACGATATATTATGACACAGACAAAGCAATTTCAGTTTTCTACATGTCTGGGGGAAAAAAAATGTGTGGGCATCTAGCAGTAGAGACAGTCACAGTAACTCTGTTATCACTGTGGAACTTGTAAATTAGAATTTACCATGTCTCAAAAAAGGTGTCCTGCCTTGTCAGGCAGTGATAATAGGTGACGTGACAATTTTCTTAGCCTTTTGTTTCTAGCATACTGCTATGTAAATCATGGGAGTATGCTAGAGTAAGCATTCACTCTTCTGCCCTTGCTTCAGCAGACATGCTTGTTTCTGTGAGATCAGCAGACCCAGTATTATTGTCTAACTATGGAATATCTGAAAAGGGCAAAACAAGAAAACCAAAATGAATTTTTTTCTTAAGAAGAAAACTTTTTTACCCTGCAGACCAGTTGTTAAGAACAAAAACACTAAAGGAATACAACTGAATTTAGGGATGTACTTTTTGCCTCTCAGAGAATGAATACATGAACTCGTATTCTTCTGGGTATCAGTCATGGGATTCTGCTGCATTTACACCTTCAGACTGCAATTACAGTTCACTTCCATAAGAACAACAGGGAAGTCCTAAAAAACATGATTTCTAAGATAAATCTTGTGCTGAAACACTATACTTAAAGTGTTGGTAAATGATGAGTTTACTTACTGACAAGGAAAGTTAAACAACAGTAAAATGTTTCACGAGTATTGAAACCATTTAGACAAAAATCTCATTACAACAAGAAAGGACAGTGCAGAGACCTTGTAAAACCAAACAGAGACCAAGAAAAGTCATGACACTTGACCATGAACAGCACTTATTTTCCTAAGTGGTCAGAAAATTGATTACACGATACCATTAAAAAGTTCACGTTCTAAATTTAAAATGGAGAAAAAGAAGCCAGAAACAGCCAAGCAGGGTGGAGCTAAGATGACCTCTGAGGAAATTCACTTTTTTTAAGGTCAAGAGAATTATGGTAATCATTTGTGTTTGACTTTTCTGCATGGCTCAGATACAGAACTTTGTTCTGATAGTTCTCACATCAAGCTCAATAAGAAAAAGAAAAGTCACATTCCTGAGTTATTAAATGTGTTATTACAACAATATTTTACTATGCTTTTTCTTATACCCATTAAGCTTTCAGTCTGGAGTAGGTAATCATTTGACCATTCCTTGAGAAGGCTGGAGAAACCATGGTAAAATACAGAAATTCCAACAGAAGTGCCAACAAAGATGTCAGATTAAGAAATGAAGATTGGAGATTGTTGTAAATTTCAAACACTGTATATGTGAGCTAATCTTCCATATTGACTACTATTTTTACATCAAAATATAGTGATAGGACCATGAACTCAAAGCATCTAGAGTACTCATAAACCATTAAAAAAACATCTACAAGGATTCTGGCAATAGGCAAAAATGAGTAAAAGGACAAGGCAGTCACAGCCAAACATGTAAGAATATGAAAGGCTATGGGATATCATTTATCTACCTGAAGAATTTCCAAGGAAATTTAAAGGGGAAAGATGGTTTGAAAAACAACACAAACTGAAAAGATGTATTGCTCTAATATCAATCCAGGGACAAAAAAAAAAAAAAAAGAATAAAATAAAAAGGAACAGTGTAGTACAAAACAAGAAATTGCTGCAGAAATACAGAAATATAGTCTTTTTCCCTGTTATGCCACAGAACTACTATAAGCTGCATATTTTTTTTGATCTTTGCACTGACTTCCTGAAGCACAGGGAAAAAAAAAAAAAAAAATTCCTTTCATTCATCTGACTTGCTTAAGTACTTGACTGCTGCCAAGGAACCAGTCATAGGTCAAACGTAACTGCAGCACTCTTGAATGTATTTCATTGGAATGTTAACAGTGTTAATATAGGCCAGGAAAAAAAAAAAAAAAGACTTAAGAGAAAAGGGCAGTCCCATTGTTATTTTAGCAAGACAAGTTTGTAACACTCATTTTAGTGAAGTCTTTTTTAAGTCTTTTTTCATGGAAATATTTTTTTTCCTTTTTTTTTTTTTTTAATGGATCCCAGCTGCCATGAAGAGAGTGAGAGAATTCTTTTAGTCTTCTTCAAACATTGATGAAACTGCTTCTTCAGAGTCTGATGACTCTAAGACAGATGAGACAATCATCTGGAACAAACTGAGGCGAGACACAGAGACTAGAGGCAGTAATAAGAACGATGCAGTTCCTTAGATCCTACTTTCTGTATGGGAAGTGGCACTGCAGGAGGAAAGGAATAAAGGAGTGAGTGAAACTGAAACCGAGGGCAAATATAATGAGAAGCTGAGACTGAGGACGTAAGGCCAACAGTCATGAGTTGAGAGAAGGGAAGTAGGATTTTTAACAGCCTCTTTCTAACAGCTTTACAGAACTCAAATGCTGCTTTCTTGTTGCAATTGTAACACACAACAGATGTGACAAAGATAACTTGTGATCATCTGCAAGTAATATATGAAAAAGGAAATTTTTATTCTTATAATAATAGTACCAAAATGGTACTCATTTTACTGAAAAGTAACTTTACTTAAACTTCAGAAGTAATAGGCTGCTCTAGGATGAATTGGTGTGTCTCAGGTTGATGAGTGGACACATTTCAGGGATGTGAACTGCTTAATACACAGGCCCACATACAGGAGAACCCGTAGACTTTAAAATAATGTTTTGCAGTAATGACTCTCCCCTTCCTTCAAAATTGGCCACGTCAGCCTGGACAGGATTCCTGCAAATTATTATCCTTTGAGACTTTTATGACATAGTGCTAGACAACACTCCATATTCCTTGTAACTGAGGTGCATAGAGTTCTGGCATTCCTTGCACACTTGACTAGGAGAAATTTGAAAAGATAGCACTAACAGAGGGGAAAAAAAAAAAAAGAAAAAAAAAAAAAAAGAATCCACCAGAGAGCAAAAACCTTGAATCTGTGCTACCATAAGGTGCACTCAGGCAGTACATGCCTCCTACAACATGATCTGTCTCTTCATCTAACCACAGGGACATCACATCTTGTGCTGGATAGCTATGTTGGTTATGGGCTCCTTCTTCACAGATACAGAGATACCAACATCATATGCCACAAGTGAAGTGCCCTTTTAATGCCATCCCATTCTCTGCTTCACAGGAATCATGGGTCAGGGAGTGTGATGGGATCTAGTCTATCCCCATCTGCAGGATGGCATTATACAGTGCAATATCAATTCTTCGAAGCACTATGAATCAAGCAGTCTTTGTCCATTCACATTTAGTTTGAAAACTGAACTGCCATTTGATTAGGCATTTGATATCTAGCACCTGAGAGCTTCATTTTCTCAGCTAATAAGTAGAAGAGGGTGAAGCTTGAAACAGAGCCACTGCACTTGTCACAAATAAATTTAACAAAGGTTGGACAGTCTAAAGGTGGAGCACATGGTGTGATGATTGGGGGGAAATTCTGAAGGAGAACTAAAATACATCATCCTTGTGTTTACAGAAAAATACAGAACAGACTCCATAGCTCACTTGAATTTTTAAGATATTTTCACGTGCAAAATCCTATAATTTAGCCATTTCTATTTAAGAAAGAGAATATGTCATTTATTTCAAACTACTCCTACAATGTTGGTGTGATTCCTGTTGTTAGTCTTGACCTTGAAAAAATAGATGTCAGACGAGTATGAAAGAACAAGAGGTGGGTTATTTTACAAGCTGGTATCATCCACTGATATCGGGATTAAAGCCTCCTTACAAAATTATACACAACTTTTTCCTTCTGTAATGCATAACAATTGTTAATTGAAATTCCACCTAAGAATTCATCCTTCTCATCGGTTGTCACTCAGAAACATAATCCTCAGAATTTTCAATTCTGTTCTCAATTCTGCTAAATAGTGCTTTTTTTTCTTTTTAAAGAAATAATACTTTGTTTAGATTCAAAGGTATTTAACCTGAACTAGCTTGCAATGGGTGAATTTGCATTAACAGATTCCAGAAAAGAGTTATGTATTTCTTTATTTTCTATTACAGAACTTAATTTTTCTTGCTAAGAATTGCTGATGATTGTAGAAAGAATTTTAACTGTTCCATTCACATGTTTATACACGTTATCTATTTATCTATAAACTCATGATATACAGTTATGCAGAGGTGCTTACCATTTTATTTTGCTGCTTACTTTTGTATTATCTTTAGAGAAGACAGGAGTGCAATATTATAAATTTTAAAACATCTAGATACCAATTAAAGTGCTAAAACCTATGAATACAGTCTTCTTGTATGGTTTTATAGGTTTTGTAGCCATATAGTGAAATATAAAAATACAAAGAATGCTCCCTAAAAGACTAACAGTCTACTCTGTCCTTGGTATTTTTCTGAATTTATTTTCATAATTATTTTTATTATTATTTTTAGGCATTTACTGTTGCATAAATTATGACATACTTTCAGTTATTTATCAAGCATCTCTGACACAGAGAAGGCAGGGTTCTCTTCTATACCTGGAATGCAGGAGAGACTTGAATGTCATCGCTTATAATGTATTATCTCCAAGAAAGATTTCATGGACAGTAACAAGCCCTGTGAGTTTACATGGGTTTTCTTCGTGCAGTGTGTCCTGGTTTCAGGTAGGACAGAGTTAATTTTCCTCCTAGTAGCTGGCAGGGTGCTATGTTTTGGATTAGGATGAGAAGAGCGCTGATAACATGCTGATGTTTTAATTGTTGTAGAGCAATGCTTACACCAAGCCAAGGACTTTTCAGCTTCTCGCTCTGTCCTGCTAGTGAGCAGGCTGGGGGTGCAGCAGGAGCTGGGAGGGGACAGACCCAGGACAGCTGACCCAAACTGGCCAAAGGGGTATTCCATACCATCTGACGTCATGCTGAACAATATATAGGGGTGGCTAGCCGGGGTGGGGGGCCGGCTGCTCGGGGATAGGCTGGGCATCGGTCAACGGGTGGTGAGCAATTGCATTGTGCATCACTTGTTTCGTACACATTATTACTATTAATACTATTAATACTATTATTATTATTATTATTGTTATTATTTTTCCTGTCTTAATAAACTGTCTTTATCTCAACTCACAGGCTTCACTTTCCCATTTCTCTCCCCCATCCCGGAGAGGGAGGGGGGAGGGTGAGCGAACGGCTGTGTGGTGTTTGGCTGCCAGCCGGGCTAAACCACAACAAGTGAAAAATTGGATGGATCTGGATATAGACAACCTTAGTTCCACTAAGGTAATGGCTTATCTAATTTCCAGTGATCTTGCCTGACACTAACAGTCATAAGAAGTGGACTTTTGAGTCCAATGACACCCACCAAAATCTTCCTAATAGGTAGCCTCCAAATACATTCCAAGCTAGAAGAGAAGGGCATTGACTGCCTATATTATTAAAAGGTGTTTAGTTAGCTTTAAAAGATCATCACCCATAGAAATAGCTAGAAAATATCAAATGTTATGCTGTATTCTAAACTGCCAGCATGCTACAGAAAGATGCAATGCATTACTGCGCCATGATAGTCAACCAATATATTTATTCCATACTGTTACATTTTATGCAGGAAAGTCTGATTTAGTAACACAGAAAATATGTCCAAGGTAAGACAAGGATATTTACAGCAACCATTCTACTCAATAAACCAGTGCTTATTTTGTTTGGAGTGTCAAAAACACTTTACACTACAAACAGGATAAATGTTGACAAGAAGATATTACAGTAATTAGTAAGTAGTCACTGCTCTTAAAGATCCTTAAAGTTAAATACAAACACAAGCAATCACTACAATCATGAACACATACAAAAAATGATCAGCATTTAGGGAGTTTCAAGAGTGAAGGGTATTAGAAAGCAATTAATGGAATTTGGAAGTATGTATCTCCACATGCTTGAAAATTAGACTGTCTTCCTTCAGATCTCTAAAGTAATATTTGATCCATAGATCTGGTTTACAGTTTCTCCTTCCTTATTGCATATTTTCAGTACATAAGTATTTTATTTGCTGTTCATTTGTATTCCAGTGATGTTAACAGCTAGGTTTGTTAGCTACATAGAAGAATAGGTTGGTTGTATCAGTTCCAGTTAAAATGCAAAGCAGTTCATGAGAACTTCACGGTATGGAACATATAAAGTTTACTTTCCCATGTATGGAATGTTTTAATAAACCAATACTATTTTCTGATTTCTTATTAAGGGAAATACAACATCAAGATAAGAAACTGCACAGAAGTACTGAAGTGGCAATGCCAAAGGTATTTTCCAGTAGCATTTATTTTTCACATCTTCTTGCCTGTTACTCCTTGGGCTCTTCCTTGCCAGTTTCTTAAATCACATTTACTACAGAAAGCCTCAGGACCTTCACTCTTCTGCCTTTGGAATTTGCTTTTGCTAGCACTTTAAGAGACTATTCTCCTGCTACTTCAAAAATCTATCAGAGTTACCAGGAGTGCTCAAAACAAGACCCAAGCACTTCTATGGAGGCTAATAGGTAAGAGACCATGTTCCATGCACTGTGCTAAACAAGCTATCAGGCTGTGCACATTGGTTGGTAACCTTCAAACATCAACTGACAAAAGCACCGTAATTCTCTTCGGAATTCTAATGTGTTTTGCTGTAACATCAATGTGGACTACATATTAAAAAACACTATATTTTTTTTTCTAATTGCTTCTTCCATTGACTTAACATCACAAGTACATTTCTTCTTATTTCATTTGTAATACAGACCACATAAGAGCACTCCAAAGTTAATTAAAGCCAAGGGAAAAAAGAATGAAGGCCTTAATGGGAGTCAGACATGTTTGGATATTCCCATAAAACAAGCTGAGTATATTAGGACAGCCACAGTTTCCACAACAAATGAAAGAAATAAAAATACCCTGTAAATTTATATTTTGGGGCAGTCTGCTGGCCCAATAAACCTTGAATTCTCATAATAATGCAACTCTGTCAATAAACAGCAAGTCTTTTTTTCTCCTCACATGTATGTTTCCTCTTGATATTGCTATGACTGGCTTAGATAAGCTTATAAACAAACAGGCCTCACTGTGCAGAAATGTTAAATAAGAATTTCTTCCTCTGTAAAGTATTATTTTCACGTCTAATTTTCCAGTACTTGGGAGCAAGAATTTCCAATGAACTTAACAACGAGATATTCCTCTAAGTGCAGTAGAAGCACTGAATTTAAAGATAGCAAGTTACTACTTTATGTAAAAATAAGACACTATCATGAGCAATGGCTCGGCCAATAGATATAAATTTTAGTGATAGACAGCTAAAAGCAGGCACAGTATCATTCCTCATACACTAATACAGGGATTCTCTCGTGTAACTGCTCTCATTATGAAGTTTCCAGTGGCAAAGTAATTTATCTGCTATAATTTACCTGTAATTTGCAGATACGTTTAAAACTAAATGTGATTAATATTTATATAGTGTTTTTTAATTCCATTTTTTTCAAACCCCCCCCCCTTTTTTTTTTTTAACTGACCGTGTTCGTTAAATAAAGTTTGTTTCCTTTCATCTTTCTGGTTACTGTGACAAGGATAATATACACATAACTATTAATACCAAGAACTGACTTGCAATAATATTGTGTTATACCACAGTATATGTCTTTCTGAAAAGACATTTAAACTCTTTTACACTTCTTTAATAGATCACAACATATACGCCACAGGGGATAGCAGAGAAACATGTGAAAATGTGTCAGCTTTTTACGTATTCTCTTAGTTTATAAAATAGCTCATGCTTTAATTTTTCAAAGCTTTTTAATTCAACATTCAATTTGCATGCAAATTGAAATGTTTCAAAGCACAATATATTAAGATTTCTATCTTCATCTCTGTAATTCCCCTCTTCTCCTTTCCTTCAATATCTGTACAAATTCTTCCTAATGAGACTATTTTAACAACTTGCATGAAGCAGTTTGTTGCAATTTTCCTCCTTCGAAAATAATTGTGAAGGTTCTTTTCAAACAGATAGCCATCATTTCACTGTAAAGAATCCACAACCTCTTGTGGTTGTTTAGTAGACAAAATTAAAGCAGCACAATCTTATTAAATGGTATGCCTGGAAAGATTTGTCTCTCTCTTTTTAAAAGAGTGAATGTTAGAAACAAATTCTGAGGAAAACATACAAACATTTGCCTTTGTGCACCAGTCAGTGACCAGCTTCTTCTCAATCAATAACCTTATTTTCTGTTCATTAAAAGCATTTTAAAACATCTAAACTCTTGGTACATTCAAAAGCAATATTTAAAATGTAGTAAAAGATAATTAGTTTATTAGTTAGACTAGGTTTCAAACACTTTTTCTCCAGTTGGAAGATGAGAAAATGAATTTCCAGGTCCAGGGTATGATGGGTACATTTCCTTTTGTGGAAAGAGACCACTATGAAGCAATGTTTTTTCATTTTTCTCCTGTATTTCAAAGTAATATCTCTAAGTGTGTTTCATTAATTTTAAATACCTTCCTTCCTCTTCTAGAAGAGCAAAGACTCATGGAAAAAACATTCTGGTCCGGAAGTGATAAAATACAGTTTACTGACCACTCAGCTATACTAATACTAGAGAGCCTGTAATTTATTAAGAACCCCAAAAAGACAGTGAACGAAGGAAAAGCACTGTAAATTGAAATGAACAAAAATGAAGCTGTACTTAGGCAAAAACAGCTGAATTCCCCACTGTCCAGGCATAAAGGACTCTCATGCTACTGCTCAAAATTAGCAAGAACAAGCAGGCTGGTTACTCCAACTTGGTGGGAAATGGGAGAAACAAGAAAAAGGAAATCACAGCAACCTGAGCAATTTTTAGATCAACATATACTCTGAAGTATTACTGAAGAAGAACAGTGACATTGTTCTGTTTTATAACTTCTAGAAGGAAATCAAGTCTGATAAAGACAAGTAATTGAGATTTTACATTTGCAGAGATTAACTGTAGTGGTTGAAACTAAGTGGAAAATTGAAAAGCACTGAGAAACAAAATAATTGTGTCTGTGGCAGTAAGAACTAGAAAAAACACCCTTAGAGATTACGCACAAAGAACTGCAGTCCATTTTCTCTTACCTTCAAAAGTCCACTTACCCAATGAACTATTTATGTATTTTAATATAACTCATATAAATTCTTTTACTTCAGCAGACTACAAATCCCTCCCAGGCAATTGCCCTAATAACCAAAACCATAGAATCAAGCTTGCTCACTTTCTCTCTGGCCTTAAATAAATATATAATTATTCTCGGAGAGGTACAACAAACTCAGCATACCTAACGATTCAAATCAGCCCTTCTCAGATCTTAAAAACATATGGCACATATGATACGTATTCCACCAGGAGGAAAGAGAGCTGATTCTTGGTTTCTCATACTCTGATAAATGATTTAAACACTGTGACACTGACAGAAGAGGAAGGTCCTGACTTGAACTGCAGATGATCTAGCTGTCGTCCTCCAAAAACATTTACAAGAACTAGTTTACATCTGTAGCCCCTGCTTAGTGCCTTGGTGTCACCTAGCTGCCTGCAAGGTAGCTCTGGTCATACTAAGGAGTTAGCTTCTATGTACCAAAGCTCATAAACCTCCAGGGTTAAGTGCAACTGAGCAGATATAGGAGCAGTATGTTTTGGATGCTGGCAGTTGGGCAGCACTTGTAGGTTTAAGCTCTTACAATTTAGTACAATGCTCTTTTGCTTACCGCTGAAACCGACCCAAGGTGCTTTGCTCTTCAAATAATTTGCTTACACAGATTTGAACGCTAATGTCTGAACTACACTGTGCAGAGACAATTTTTTAATTTAAAAAATAGTGATGGATTTAAAAAGTATGAGACCACCAGCATGACAGTATTCTAGAGCACATACTGCTTTTTAAGACATGCTAAGAATTTTGCTTTCATCAGACAGACTAGGAGAAAAGGAGTCTCAGAAAAAGTGTCAGAAAAATTAGCTTGATGGAAGGCATCAACAATCACGGCTGCAGTAACAAGACAGTGACTAGGACAGTTTAAACATGCAAGACAGTTTAATTACCTGAGCAAAGCAGGGTTTCATCCCTGAGGATTTTTTTCCTGCTAATTTTTTCTTTCTTAGTAATCACAAGAACAAAGGTTGCTAGAGTGTGCTGTGGGTGGGAGGAAGGAGGTTGAATATATTTTCAAGTGTTTTGCTAACGGAAATATTCTAAGTCATGGATTTCCAGCACACTTTCTTTTTGCACTAGGTGATATAACAGCAGTTTTCAGAATGGGTAGAGAAAGTCTGTGGAGACTGAGTTGGCTAATGAGGTCCATGACAAAACAGAGGTGGATGTAGGAAGCAGAGAAGGGCCCCTAGATTAGAAAATAACTGAATGAAGTAGGTGGGTTTTTTTTTTATTCAGGATAAGAGGTAGAAAGCAACTCTGAGGGATGAAAGAAATAGAAAGGGATGCTAGTTCTAGCAGATGAAAGAAATGAAGAAGTGAGTCATCTCCTCTGAAAGTAAAGTGAGTTTTTCAGAGAGAGGAATATGGAACAGTGTGTGCCATACTTCCAACACTCCAGAGAAAAAAGGATAAGGAAATCAGGGAAGTGAGGCACATGATAAAAGCCATTATTTGCTGATACATAAGATCAGCTTCTAAATGTAATTTACCCACAGAGATCAATGAAAATCACAGAATCGTCTAGGTTGGAAGAGACCTCCAAGATCATCTAGTCCAACCTCTGACCTAACACTAACAAGTCCTCCACTAAACCATATCACTAAGCTCTACATATAAATGTCTTTTAAAGACCTCCAGGGATGGTGACTCCACCACTTCCCTGGGCAGCCCATTCCAATGCCTAACAACCCTTCCAGTAAAGAAGTTCTTCCTAATATCCAAAATAAACCTCCCCTGGCGCAACTTTAGCCCATTCCCCCTCGTCCTGTCACCAGGCACGTGGGAGAATAGAACAACACCTACCTCTCTACAGCCTCCTTTAAGGTACCTATAGAGAGCGATAAGGTCGCCCCTGAGCCTCCTCTTCTCCAGGCTGAACAATCCCAGCTCCCTCAGCCGCTCCTCGTAAGACTTGTTCTCCAGACCCCTCACTAGTTTCGTCACCCTTCTCTGGACTCTCTCGAGAACCTCCATGTCCTTCTTGTAGCGAGGGGCCCAAAACTGAACACAGTACTCGAGGTGCGGCCTCACCAGAGCCGAGTACAGGGGGACAATCACCTCCCTAGACCTGCTGGCCACACTGCTTCTTATACAAGCCAGGATGCTGTTGGCCTTCTTGGCCACCTGAGCACACTGCTGGCTCATATTCAGCTGCCTATCAACCAGTACTCCCAGGCCCTTCTCTGCCAGGCAGCTTTCCAACCACTCATCTCCCAGCCTGTAGCTCTGCTTGGGGTTGTTGCGCCCCAGGTGCAGGACCTGGCACTTGGCCTTGTTGAACTTCATACAGTTGACCTCAGCCCATCGCTCCAGCCTATCCAGATCCTCCTGCAGAGCCTTCCTTCCCTCGAGCAGATCGACACACGCACCTAACTTGGTGTCGTCTGCAAACTTACTGAGGGTGCACTCGATCCCCTCATCCAGATCATCGATAAAGATATTAAAGAGGACTGGCCCCAGTACTGAGCCCTGGGGGACGCCACTAGTGACCGGCCTCCAACTGGATTTGACTCCATTCACCACAACTCTTTGGGCCCGGCTACCCAGCCAGTTTTTAACCCAACAAAGCATACGCCAGTCCAAGCCATGGGCAGCCAGTTTCTTGAGGAGAATGCTGTGGGAAACGGTGTCAAAAGCCTTACTGAGGTCAAGGTAAACCACATCCACAGCCTTTCCCTCATCCACTAAGCGTGTCACTTTGTCATAGATGGAGATCAGGTTCGTCAAGCAGGACCTGCCTTTCATAAACCCATGCTGACTGGGCCTGATCGCCTGGTTGCCCTGTAAGTGCCACGTGATGACACTCAAGATAATCTGTTCCATGAGCTTCCCTGGCACTGAGGTCAAACTAACAGGCCTATAGTTCGCCAGGTCTACAAAAAATGTAACCACTGCTCTTCCAGCTCAGCCTGGTCTTGTTCTTTGTGGAACATCCCCCTCCTCAGCTTTAGTCTCAATGAAAGGTAGAATCACACTAGTTTCAGCATTAAGAAAGACTTGGTTGCACTTTCCTGGTGACAGCTAACATTCCCTGTGCTCGCCAAAGCTGGAGAATATTGGGCTGCACCAAATAGAGATCTCATGGAGAACACGTCAGACCAGAGTAAAAGTGTGAAAATAAAAAGTAAGAGAGAAACTGCTATGTACTGACTGTAAACCCCTACCCGTCCTGGAGCTGGGTGGAGGAATCTGGTGTGAAGAAATAAATTTGAGCCTGGGAAGTGGGGGAAAAAATATTTTTCTAATATTTTCCTATGTTTCTCACTACCTGAATCAGTAACTAATCTTCTATTTTAACTGCAATAAAGTAAGTTAATTTGCCCCAAACTGAGCCTGTTTTGTCTGAAAAAATGTTTGGTAAGCAATCTCCTTATCTCAACACACAAGTTTTCTCATTCCTGTTCTTCCTATTTTCTCCTCCTGTCCTGATGAAAAGAGAGTAAGCAAGCAACTGGGTGGGATTTTGGCTGTTAGCCAAGGCTAATCTACCACAATCTCAATGTCCACTCCTCTAGTCTGTCTGAATCTAGTTTCTTAGGGTGTCTAGGGGGATGTTACAGGTGACAGAAGTTTTACTGAAGTCAAGATAAGTATCCATTGCTCTCCCCTGGCCTGTCTTCTTGCCTTTCTTCAGCATGATTTGCTTACATCAAGTCCTCAGGAATCTCCACCCAGACCCTCCCAAGTGGTTAAAGTACCTCGTGAGGACAAGGGCTTATAAAAATAAAGCTTATTCCTATTGCTTGAAGATAACCTTAGCTACTATTTCTTCCTGCTCAGAGTGTTTGTAGCTGACACCCACCACAGCGTTGCCCATGTTGGACTGCCCCTCTAATTCTGCACTACAAACCCTCAGCTGCCTCATCATACATCCTTAGGGCATAGCCCCATGCATTCCCACTGCTCTCTCACACAGAAGGTCACTCCTCCTCCCCACCCTGACCTACCTATAAAGCATGCATTCATCCCTTTCAGCACTCTAGATGTGTGAGCTATCCCACAAGACATCATCCCCACCACCACCACTCTTTGATCATAGTCAGAATTTAACTTTCCAACTGCATGCAGATCTCTAGTTCTTCTTATTTGTTCTCTAGTTCTTATTTGTGTGTATGTTTTTTTTTTCTTTTTCTTTTCCCCTGAGCTGCATGCAATAAACATAGAGAGAGTTGCCAAACCATTCTTATTTCCCAGAAACAGTATGAGAACTGTGACTGTAAATTCTGCCTGGTAGGCATCTCTTTATGTGGACACACTTGGGGTGTGCTCACTTCAGCCCTGGTTTGTTGGTTTCAAGGTTTCTTCTGTCCACATCACTCCTCATACTCACCTTGCCAACATGGTCTACCACTTCTCACTTCACTGTTGGTCATATTCTCCCCCCACCCATCACTCCTAGTTTAAAGGTCTTCCTGCCAGGCTGCCTAGTCTGCTGGCAAAGGTTTGTTTTCTTTTGTCCCACCTAGTCACAGGAATCCTATTTCTTTCAAGCAGTCCTTGACCCTCCTCTAAAAGGAGGGTCATAAAAACTAAAGCTTATTCTATTACTGACATAAACATATGTATAAAAAAAGAAGGGAAGGCATCCTACCACCAGCAAATATATTCATGAAGATTATTTAACAAACATTAACACAGCATGGATGGCAAAACAATAGAGTTTAAATGAACTTTAAATTGCATAGATTAGTATGCAGTGCTTAGAATATGCATTTAGAAAAACTAAGTAATGCTACTCTCCTCCTAATGTTCTTGTATTGTTGAGTACAAGTACACAGAATTCTGATTAATGTATTTCTCTGATCTGCTATAGCAAAACCACTAATTTTTAGTTCTTTACTAAGAAAGAAATCTGTAATTCTCTCAAATACAATTTTTTTTTGAAATCTTAGGAAGAAATAATATGAAAAATTTGATCCATCTAGATATATTAGAAAAAACTACAATTTATAACCAGCAAGGAAAGTAAAAGAGTTGCACAGGTACATTGGGATACCTTTTCTATGATACTTTTAATCATAATTTAAAAGAAATCTCAAGAGGACTTTTACATATTTATTTCACTATTATCTAAATACCATCATCTAGCTATTTGAACATGACTTAGTCCTTATACTCAGGTAAATTTCTGAGTACTGAATAAAATTCACAGTAATGACTTTTATTGTATACGTCCACACTATAGATAAGAACCAACTTCTGTGTTCCACTTTTACAGTACAATTTGCTACTGTATAGATCAAGAAAATGGCCCACCAAACGCTGTTTAGCACTTAACACACGGTAGCAGACTGTCTCTTTATCTCACTGAACAAACATACAGCAGTAATGAGGTTCAGTAACAGCACACATGCTGGATGACTGTTTGATATGAGATTTGACAGCATACAGTTATGGTGCAAGGAAGGGGATGTGCTACACCAGGGTATTTTATGCATAGTTATATTTTGTAAGCATGATTCAATATCCTCTTCTAAAAATCAGGGATTGCATTCCAGGAAAGTGTTAAAGACAGTGAGGAGACAGAAGGACTACATGCGTTTTTTAAAGCAAACCCAGGCGTAAAAAAAAAAAAAAAATGTAACCAAGAGTAGAAGTATGATTTTTTTTTTTTTTGAAACACTTTAGATATGATTGTATAGCAAAAGAGAAAAAGTTAAACATTCCAGGGGCAATTAAGGATTCTGAAGTAACTTTAATACCGCAAATTGGCATGCCAAAGGAAATCTGCAGTATCTAAGCATTTGTTTTTAATCTCAAAACAGTAATGCATAAAAGATGCTAGAAATACGTAGAACTGAAATGAGGACTTACCTGATTTGATTACAATGAAATGAATGCAGTTCACTGCCAGGGTTTAGCCACAAGGGAATAAATGAGCTTTCTGGCGGATACCACCTTGCCAGAAAATCTGTACCTAAATGAAGACATCATTTACTGTGATTAAGTAGGAGAGCAGCCAAAATGATTAAAACCAAGAACCTTGTATACACACATTTGTATGTTTATATGCACATATGTATATCTATATGGACACACACACACAGCCTACCATCTCAAAATTTTCTATTATCAGTGTATGAAGCTGTAGTAGTGCAATTTTCATTATTAACAACATTTACTTTTTCTTCTGACAAAGCCTTTCAAATGTAAAACTGCTGGCCTAGTCTACTAAAACACTATCTCACATTAATACCTTGCAAAATTAGGATGTGCATTCAAGAGACAAATGCTTGATAAAAGATAAACAGAAAGAGACTAATTATTTGAAATCTGACTAACAAGTTTCTGAACCCCACCTTATCCAAGAAAAGAATTCCAAGAAACAGATATACCAGTAAAGAAATCCCCATCTAGGTCAGACCCCTATCAGCAAAGGATTCTACTGACTGTGGAGTTCATATTAATTATCTCAAAGAAAATAGGGTGCATCAGCAAAAGCAGTTTCCCCATTTAATTACATTAACTACACTTGGGGCTCTTCTTCTTATATAACAAGTTTCCTGTGCGTAGTGGAATTAAAACCAGTTTCCTAAGAATGAGTGTCCTTTATTCTTCCCTATATCCAGACTCCATGCACTAACAGCTTTATCTTCTCTTATAGCCACCACACTATGGGCAAGAAGCAGCATGTGTTATGGCTAGCCTACTGATATATGTAACCTAATTTGTCACCTGGTTACTGCTCAAAAAAAAAAAAAAAAAAATTTAATGGGTGATTGTTTTCTTGCCTTTTCATCATTAATGAGGGAAACTAACTGTGACTCTCTTCTCTACTAAGTTAACAATACCTACAAAAATTTTGAAGACCCTTAAAACCTTTTCCCTTTCTGTCAAAATGGATTTAAATTGTCTGAATTTATACCTTTTTTAGGGGTTACAGCTACAGAACACAATTGGAAAAGCTTTGTTTCGTGATTTCAAGATTCAAGAGCATACTCTGACTTTTAGCAAAAGAAAAGTACCGATGTCAAATATGCTCTCAGACTTTAAAGGTAATAATATTCTGTCCTTCAGCATCAGAAATAGAAAATACCAATTTTAAAGTTAGTCCTTGAGACCACCTTCAGACTAAATGGGAAGAATTAACACTAAGGTGAGCTGTGGCCTACTTCACAGTAAAACAGACATCTTAACAGATCACAGGAGTCATGTTCCTTAAATTTCCTTTAAGTGCCCATGTAGGTAATTAAATTTAGGTGAGAAAAAAAATCCATTTGCATATTCTTTTAGGTAGAGCCTATATTAGTTTACACATGTAACACAATAAGAGTATTAGATGATAAATAGAATTAAGAGATTAATAGTAATAGATTAGCATCATCTATATTTCAGTGCAAGGAATTACAACTGTAACAATATAAAATATTGCTATGTTAGAAATATGATTTCTAAGGTCAACAAATGTTTTTAGAGGTATTCAAAAAAAAAGTCAAAAACAGGGAAAAGTAAACTGTGTTTAAATTGAGTAATCTTAATTTTAAACTTTGGAAAGCATATTTTGGAGTATTTCATAATAAGCAATGGTTGATCCAGTTTGGAAAACTGTTTAATTCCCCAATCTTCTGAAGTTCTGAACTTGTCTCAATTTCCATAAAAAGTGACAAAAACGTCTTAAGTTATACAAAGATTTAAAAAAATAACTCCTCCCACTGCTTAACTTAAAATACAGTATGACAAATATTTTTAATGGTGCATTAATAAAATTCTGGAATTTGAATGTGAGCTTTGTTCTGAAAGTGAATACAACATGTAGACCTTCTACTTAAGAAGAAACTCAGAAGAGAATTTAGAATTTTAGTCATTCTGAATGACTGCACTTAATTTAACAATTAAAAAAAAAAAAAAAAAACCACTGGTTATCAGATGCCTTAGACCAATATATTAAAATCAAGGGAAAAAACTGTAACATGCTAGATATCTAAGCAGAAAAGCTCCTCAAAATATCATCTAATACATAAAACTGATCATTTTCTCCCTCTAGCAAAGAGATAACAGCTAATCATGGAAAGCTCAACTGTGTTAACAGTGACTTACAGCATCCTCATGAAATTGAGTTGTAGAGTTCTGTTCCTGAACTGCAAGAGACCTAACCTTTTTTCTCAACCCTTAAAAAAATCTTTGTGCGATAAATGCTAAACATTTAAATCAACTTCATAATGTCAACAAGATTATGATGCAAAGGCTTCAGACGTTATTTTGACTTCTTTTCATAGGAGGTGTCAAGCATTCCTTCAGAACAAAGTGGTACAGGTAGCAGGGCCTTGTTTTCTCCAGCAGATCCGCTACAAAATGCAAAGAGCTTAAGTTCAGATATTAACATATTTATTAACTTCTAAAACTGACAGCCAAATACTTTACATAATGGCATTTAAGTACTCACAAACAATATTTCTGCAGGCAGGAAAATGTCTATGCTTCAACCAGGTACACTTTTCTCATTTACTGATTCAGCAATGGTTTCCTCCACAATTTCTCACTTACAGACTACAGAACGCAAAAAGGGACTAGAATAAAATACATAGTGTATTTTTACTTAATATTAAATATGCCACGCATATTTAATATTTTAAACAGTGATGGACTAATCTGGTCGCCAGCACTACTATCTGCTCTCTCTGCTCATGCACTACCATGTGCTCTCAGATTCCTCATTTATGTTATTTTTAATTTTAACTACCTCACTTCTACACCTATTTACACCAGTTCTGGTGACAATTGAATCGGTTGTGTTTTCGTGCAGATTCCAACTTACTCTTCCTGTATCTAAGGTTCTGATATTAATCACGTCTACTTCTCTCAATGCTAATCACAATTCTATCAGTGTTTACACTGACATCCTGATACCATTTTTTAAATCTTCATGTTACTTTTGAGTTTGATGCTGCTGTCCCTACTCGCATCATAAAAGATGGGGTAGGGCACCTTTGCCCTTTACATTCTTATTCAGCCATCTTAACCACACCACTGGTGCTACTTCCAATATTGCTCCTTTTCTTCCAGAACCCATCCTATATATCCAGCCCAGTCCCAGTTTATCTATGACCAGTCTCAGAGGAGGAGATCCAGAAGAACCCTATGCTGAATTAATTACATAAGCAACATTTTTTTCCTTTGTATTGTATTAACATCAAAAAAACTTACAATACAAATTCACTGCCATAACTAAACCTAATGTAGCCATTTGTGTCCTCAGTACACAACATAATCCAGCATAATGACATTAGTACAACATTTTTATTAACTTTATTAATTTTATTGAACTCCAGTTCAAGTATTGGTTTTCCTTTTCCTCCACCCAAAAAGCATGCTAGAAACATCAAGCGCAACAAGAAATATTATAGGCTGATTAACCTAAATTAGTCATTAGTAATTGTAAAGAGAGTTATTCTGGAAAGCATTATAATCAGCATTAGATGGAGTAACTCCCATTGCCATTAAAGTGAATTAAGCATTTAACAACTCTAAATTAAGTTGCAAGGAAGAGTGTTTCTATAATGTCAGTCACACTGACAACACTCCATCAAGTAACAAGAACTGGGAAGAGCTAAGCTTGCTGGAGGAGAAGGGATGGTAATGTGTTTCCTGTGGATTTAATGAAGAATTCCCATTAAAACCCAGTGAAGGATCACATTTGGAAAAAAAAAATGGAAAAAACTTTCCATTTGTATGTGTAAAAACTTTCCACTTATATGCGTATATACTTAAGAGTGAAAGCTGACAAACAGCTGTGTAAAAACATGCAAGCAGCTGACATGCAGTAAAAGCAAAGCCACACTGTAATTATTTATTAGTCACTGTGAGCATTTCCACACTTCTTTCGGTGTGTTTGTACAGAAGCTGCAATATCACCACTTCCTCCTTTAACTACCCAATTGTAGCAATAATGACTAAGGAAGCTATTATTTCTGTCACGCTTTTGTTAACCTGGGGCTAGCTAATAAGCCAGTTTAATATTTTGTACAGTTTTCTATAGTCAATATTTGAAGATCCAGTTTGCCAGACAGATAATATCTCGATAAACATACAAACTGACCCTTGATGTAGCCAAGATGAGAAGGCACATATCTGCCACTTGGATACCACATTTATTAAATTGTTCAAATACCTATTGCTGATAAAAAAACTTGTTTTGAAAAGACAAGCTTTTATTTCTGTAAATCACAATTCTAGTCATTTTTTATCACTATTTGAAAATTCCAGGGTGCTTGTTCTGCTTGACTGCCCTGTTTCCTTTTACACTGCTTTTCCTGCTTACAAAATGTAATTCCAAATAAACTGTAAGAAAATACCGTTTATATCTCTGTATAGTCTACTGCCTTCAACTTCAATATATTTGGATCAATTTGTGTGTTATGAACCAAAGGTTTTGTCCTTTGTTTCCAGTTGCATTTAGATGAAATATCATCAGCTGCGTGAATAATTGTTTCTTTCCTTTTTGTCTCTAGATTCTTTTCCCCCCTCCAGCAGTGAATAAACTCTTTACTTGTAAATACATAAAGCAAATTCAGATTAAAGTGCACTGCTGCTTTCAATCTAAAAAGCTCAAGACATTTTGTTATCTGAATATTAGGGGCTATTGTCAACTATTTCTCTTAAAATTTCATGCCCCAGTTACAATCAGAGATACCCCCGTTAGAGATCACTCAGCCTAAATGAGATGGTGCTGTTGACGGTGTTGGGATGCTTCTTGATTTTAGAACTCACTTTCTACAGTAATCCACTAAAGCCCACATTTGTTACGTCTCCAAAGCATGCCTTAAAGCTTGTCTTTCTTCTCTAAGGACACCAAATAAAATGAAGCTTCCCTTTTTTCACCTGGGCTCTTAGCCAAAATTTAGAGGCAAACTGATTGTTTCTGTTACCAAGGAGAAACTGTTGATGGTATCAGACATCTGTGAAGTAGTTCTATTTCCTTTAAAACAGCATACAAAGTCTTGCTTTTCCTGAAAACATCCCAAAAAAACTAGAATCTCTAAAGGCAGTTTCCTCCAGTTTATAAATACCAAATTATTACTAAACCAGTAAATGGCCAAAAAACCCATCACATACACACCAATTTTTAATTGTTTTATTTCAGGGCCACGCTGCTAGTTCTCCTGTGAATGTAACTGGCACTTTCTTGATCTCTCCAGCACTCTGAAGTTGTTTTCTTTTTTTGTTGATGTTTTATATTAAAAAAAAAAGTCTATTTCTCACACCATTCTGCTCAAGAACAGTATTACCTACAGAAACCGTTCCATCCACTTGTGTCCATGAATGGACGTTGCCAGCTTTCTGCAGTTGTTGGTACATATACAAGAACAGTTTCTCATGTCTGCCCAAGGAGTAGCAGATACTACACTTCCTTTCATTGGGATTTCACTCAATCTCTATAAATACATTTCTGAAAGTTGTTTGTTTGTTGGTTTTTTTTTTACACAAAAAGATGGCAAAATTATTTGAAATGCATGTTTCCTCTGGCCTAAAGCAATTTGCATTTTAGACACAAAGAGAAGAAAGATTTTTAGCATTTCCCTGTCATAAATGCCAGAAACTTCATACACTACAATTAAGGCTGCATGTTCACTGAATCCACAGGTGAGACTGATTTGTATTTAATTTACAAATTTGTCCCCTTATAACTTTTTTCTCATATTTCAAGAACACAATTAGTTTCCTCAAACTTTCTAGAGATAACATATTTAAGTTCACTAATTTTAAGTTATCACTCCTAGTATGTTTAATGAACACCTTTTTATCCCATGACATTTAATTTGGAGATACTTCATAATCTTTAAATACATCTCTTCCAGCTCATCACACCTGGATGAAACAGAAATTATAGCACTATAACTAAACTACATCTTACTAATGCCTAGCTGCTTGCAGAAATAGCCTCTATCACTGTGACAGCCTCTAACACTTAGTCAGCTGAACATACGTTTCAACCATTTAAACTGTACTTATTTTCTGCAGTAAATGTCAGATAATAAGAGGTTTTGGAATCTTGGTCAGACAATCAAAGACCTGCAGCTACTCATGAAATATCTAGATACATACCCTTGGAAAAGACTTCGGCCAACTCATGTTATTGCATCAAGGGAGAGAAAGCAAGATCAATTACAAAAACTTTGCTTCTTCAACTTGGAACCAAAGTACCCTAAGAAATACAGTGAAGAAGTGATGTACACAGCATTTGATTAGGTGTTACTTAACATGCAACAAAGATAAGTGTGACTTCACTGAATCATTGTTTGATCACTTAACTCAATGGGTCCTCTTACCACTTTCTCTAAGACATGTAGCGCTGTTGTAAGACCATAATTAGGTACGCGAATTTTATAACATTTCTAATTCTAAAATTAATTTAGTTTTTGATAAAGAATAATATATCAAGCAGAATATTATAGGCAGAAATTCATAGGCAGTGGAAGCAGGGACATGTATCCTGGGAATATTATAACCAGGTGTGTAGGAATGGGATCAGAAAGCTAATGCACATTTGGAGCTGAATTTGGCAAGGAACATGAAGAATATTAAGAAAGGTTTCTTACAGGTACATTGGTCAGAAAAGAAAAAATAAAGAAAAGGTCTATGTTTTCTCAATAGTTTTGCCACTGCCTCTGTAGCTTCTAAAGGAAATCATCCAAGCAGTCCATAAGAGTTGTAACTGTGTCCATATCTGAGTGAACCTTCATTACATTTCTCAGTTTAGGTGCAGACACAGGGAACAGTGTGCCTCCTTGTAAGCTGCCAGATGCAGGAAAGTGAAAGAATGAGAATTTCTCTCTGCATTAAAAGCAGTCGATCAGAAACATTCTATCTTTGTAAATGTTTCCCCATGTAAAACCAGACAGTTTTCTATTGATCCTATAAGCATTGCATTGTCAGCTGCAACACTGAACAAATGAGATGAATTAGCTTGAGTCTGAACACTCCTGAATATATGTCCCACTGGCAGTGTGCTTACGGGACCTCTGTACTTTAGATAATCCTCTGCATTCCCATAGATGCTAAAATTTGCAGCAAAGAGAAATGAGCATCATGTGGAAAGTGCCAAGAGCAGGCTGCTTTTGATTTACTCCTCTCCTCATCTTCCTTTCGGAGTCCTCTCTGGATAACAGCTGCAGTCCCAGATGATGTACTATTGGTACTGTGCTTAACAGCGCTCTCTCGAATGCTCTGAAACGACGGGAGAGCCGTCTGCGGCGATTGTGAACAGATGATCCATGGCAGAATGTTCACTCATGAGGCTGCCAGTGCAAACTAGACAAATGAACCATGTGCCCATTCAGTTCTTACTTTTGCTTATGTTTATACTTTACTTTCTTGATGTTTATTTTATGTTCTTATGCTGTCACATGCAGGTGTAAGATGGCTACGATATACAGGGACTTCCCTCCCGACTAATTACCCCCTTGCTTGTTTTGGTTCTTCCTTCACAAGTTCTCTATGCTCCCTTATTAAGAGATTATCAAATACATATATGTATACATATAAATTCAATGCAAGCTGCAGCTGGCTACACTAATAAATAAAACTTTCTGAAGTCCCCAGAAAAAGCGATTTGATAAATGTTTTGTCACAGGAGCACTAAACAGCAGTAGGTACCCATTTTCCCTCTGAGCAGTCTTAACCAAATAATTCTAAGCATTATGATTAGACAAGATATTTTCCAGCACAACCTACCAGCTACCAGAATAATCAGAGAAGTCAGGAAACAGAACTGCTTGCCTGCAGCCTGACCTTTCACTCAGAGAAAGCCAGAATGAGTCCTGCATATTAAGCCAATTTCAGCTCTGAATCAGCTCTGTTTTTAATGTATATTATTGAACAAAGAAGAGTAGCCCATTGTTTGATAGCCTTCAGGCTTCTCTCTTCAATATCATCACTGCCAGCCTGGACTATCAAAAGAGGGTAGTAGTCAGAGGGGCGAACCAGGTTGGGAA
Organism: Cygnus atratus; assembly: GCF_013377495.2. Classification (NCBI taxonomy): domain Eukaryota; kingdom Metazoa; phylum Chordata; class Aves; order Anseriformes; family Anatidae; genus Cygnus; species Cygnus atratus. The sequence goes on along the minus strand of NC_066363.1, from coordinate 117,159,779 downwards.
GCTTTCTGGCAACATCCCTGACCCTGGCCCCAGGGAGGCAGCAGACTTCCCTACGGGTAGGGTCAGGTCGACAAATAGGGCCCTCTGTTCCCCTGAGAAGGGAGTCACCTACAACGATCACCCTTCTGTCTTTCTTGGTGGAGGCAGTCTTGAGGCGTGGAGTCGGCTTCCTTGCCCTAGGCATCCTCCTGGGTAGACTTTCTACCTCGTCCTCACCCACCGGTCTCTCAAGCTCCAGTGCCTCAAATCTGTTATGTAAGGGCACCTGGGAAGGTGGGGACGGTGGGGGGTGTGTTGCCTGCGAGGTCGAGCAGGGACCTGTCTCCATTCCTCCTCAACTCCTAGGTCGCCTCCCTCTGCCCGACAGCGACAGGGCAGGGGGTCCACCCCCATTTGGGGTGTCTCACCCCGGTACCTCTCCTTCAGGCCCTGCAGGGAGTCGCTCCACCAGTCTATCTCCCGCTCACACTCCCTGATAGCCCTCAACCTATCCACCTCCTCTTTGAGTTCTGCCACCAGGCGGACCAGGTCATCCACCTGCTCGCACCTCACACACACGGTGCCTCTGCCTCCCTCAGATGGCAGCAACAGGCTCAGACACTCCCTGCACCCAGAGACCTGAACTGCCGCATTGTTGAGCAGGCGGTCAGTCCGGGTGGTCACAGACTTTCTAGAGAGAGCAGTCTGCCTGGCGTAGACCATTGCAGCCTAGTTAGCAGTCGACAGCCGTTAAAGGTGTTGTTCTTACGGACGGGGGGAACGTTCTGCCCTCTCCACCCTCCCTGCTCGCCCTCCCTGCACGAACTGCCGCGCCCCGCCCTTCTGACGCGCCACTCCCTGTTTGCCTGCCCTGGTCGCCGCGCTCCCTAGGGACTGCTTTTGAACAGCCGGGGAAGGGGCGCTGCTGGCTCTGCCTACGCCTCGTCAACCTCCCTCTCAAGGGCTGCCGGGTCCTGGCGCTGGCGGCTCCCTCGAGCGGCCTCGATGTCGGAAAAAAAACCCTGACTGTCCCGATCCCCCGCTCCGCTGCAGAACGCACCTGCCCCGGAGCCGATCGCCTCGGCAAGTTGGCAATGAAGTAACAGAAGAATGAAAAGTTTAATTAGAATTTTAAAGCAGGTATCACAACATATTGCAGAAGCGTTATGTGAGAAACCACTTAAAATTTATGAAATGCTTTTGATAGAAGAGGATTTTCTTTCACTTCATTTAAGTTACTACAGCTTTCCAAAAGCAACGGTAGTCCAAAAAGTAGAAATATATGAGGAACTATTATACACCATATTTCTGCATCTGTTGGTGTCAAAATCTGATTTTGGTTTCTAAATTAAATTTGTTTGTAAGAGTGACTCATTAAGATGAAATCAGAAGCTACAAAACGGTATTACAGTATTTGTTTAGCTTCTTTTAAAGCAAAATTTTAAATCTAAAAGGATGAGCAAAAATCTGTCAGTTTTGCCTAACAGCATTTTTTTTTCCAGACACTGTAACTGCTATAACAAAATCCTAAAACTGACTGCTTTACAGCCACTAACCTCCTTAAACTGAAAATATACTTGTTTTGAAAAAAACATTTCCTGCTATTAACTCATCATTATTTATTTTTTTTTTCCTTACAGAGGCAAGTTGCTGCAGGTCAGATAAGGATCATAGCACTCATTAAATATGCTTGATGGCGACATCGTTACCACATTCAGGATCAAAATTTCAATCACTTGCATTATACCAAGCATTGTCCTAAGGAATAGCAGCCTTTCATTTCAGCACATCAAAAGGTAGCATTTTCATTCCATGCTGTCTGTCCCAAAGACTTAGCCACTAGCAACTTTTGGGACAGTAGTAGAGCACATTAATAACATAGTTAAAAGTCCTTATCTGTTGCACTCAGTGCAGCCCTTGGAGAGTTCCTGATGAACTATACATCAAAATCTTGTTCTCGCTCTTCCCATGCAGCATCAGAATAGCACCTAACTCAGCATTAATTTAAAAAGCAACATGCTCACAATTTATGGCCAGGGCAGAGGAGGTTAATTTGAAATTAGCAAACCAATCTACCTTACCTAGGGATAAATATCTGATGTTCCTAGAATAAGAAATTGTTCTGCATTAATCTTGACACATCATTGCATCTCAATATTTTACTTCTGTGTAAATGAATCATCAGAGAGTCAGAAATCTGTCTTAACACTGAATAGCTAGTTTGCTATTTCTAGATCACTTTATGAAAAATAACTAATTGATCACAATTTAAGATGATAACATGCCAGTTTTTAACATCTGTGCATTACTTTTGCTCATAAACTAAAAAAGCATATTTGTTTTCCACCCAACTTTTAGGCTTTTTTTTTAAATTACTTAACAATTTAACCACATATTATACTCTCAGAAACTTTTCAAGACAAGAATAAAACCAAAATTTCTACAAATCTCTCCCATCCATCCATGTGATCTCACTGTGTGCTCATTTCTGAGTTTTCTTCTCAGATACAGCTGAAGTGCGTCTAGTTTTGATTCTCTAAGACAATACACATTTTAAACCAACAGGGGGTTACAATTAATCTAGATGTGGTGGGTTAGCCTAGGCCACTCCATCCACTCTCACTATCCCCCCTCAATGGGACAAGGGGATATAAATCACAGGTTGGTATAAAAACCAGGTGACAATTTACCAGTTACCATCACAGGCAAAACAACTCAACTTGGAAAAAAAAATAATTTACTGCTAATTAAAATAGAGTTGTGTAGTCAGAAACAAACACAAAAACATAAAACAACACTCCACTATCCAGGCTCAATTTCACTCCTCCATTTCTGGCTCCTCTACCTCCCCTCCTCTCCAAGCTGCACAGCCAGATGGGGAACAGGGGTTTATGGTCAATCCGAAGCAGCTCCTCTCTTTTTCCTCCTTCCTCCCCACAGTTTTCCCCTGCTCCAGTGTGGGTCACAGCATCGGCTGCTGAGTGCATATGTGCTCCAGCATGGTTCCCTCCACAGGCAGCAGGGAAATACCTGCATTGCTGCAGTCTCTGCAGACTGCTCCTTTTATCTGACCTTGGTGCTCACAGAGTTGTTTCTCTCGCCTTTTTTTTTTTTTCTTGTTGTTTTGCCCTTCTTAGATACACTTCCCTTTGGTACCCCTATCTTGGCAGATAGGCTCAGCTGTGCCCTGCAGTGGGGATGCTGGAAGCTGCATGGGCCAGCCCCGGCCTCCCCTCATACAGCTGCCGTTGCAACCCCCAGCCACCACCAGCACAAGGGGAAAAAATGGGACTGCCCTCACTTCCCTCACAAGGAAGGTTGGTTTAGCTCTCACCATCTAGGAATGTAATTCAAGGTTACAGTCAGGGAAAAAGAATTTTACTCTCACTTCTGTTGTGTCACTCCACCAGCAAGCTATACATAGTTTTCACATCATGGATGAAACAGGAACAATTGTGTTACAATCTATTTGCTGTTACCTCTTTTGCTCTTATGCGAAGAATCTAAGTACTTAAACACAATATATTGTCCTTACACAGCAAGCATGGGACAATAAATTATCCATGCTCTGAAACTCAGGATGTACATTGCCAAACAAGAATTGCGTGTAGTTTCAGAGCTTACTTTCTTTCACCACACCAGAACACTTCCAGAAAACCAAATAAATAAATAAGCACGTTGGCATGAAGAACACTCTCCTTTTAAATTAATTTTTTTAATTATTTAGTGCAGTAACTGCTTAATAAATTACATTGTCTCATCTATATTGTTCCATATTATAGATATTTCCTCTATCTCTTGTTCCAAATACAGTAATAACTGTCTTGCCTCACCAGTCAGGCTTCAAACAGCTTGCCCCAGTGTCCTGGTGCTCCGGTGTATTTTAGTAATAACAATTGATTGGTGTGGTAGGGCGTGGGACCTCTGCACCAACTCTTGGCAGTTGGCAAGATTGCACACCTACCATGGTGTCCACTCAGCAAGACCTCACTCCAAAAAGACTGTCCAGTTCTGGGCCCCTCAGTTCAAGAAGTACAGGGAACTGCTTGAGAGAGTCCAGTGCAGAGCCACGAGGATGATTAAGGGAGTGGAGTATCTCCATTATGAGGAAAGGCTGAGGAAGCTGGGTCTCTTTAGCCTGGAGAAGAGGAGACTGAGGGGTGACCTCATTAATGTTTGTAAATATGTAAAGGGTGAGTGTCAGGAGGATGGAGCCAGGCTCTTCTCGGTGACATCTAATGATACGACAAGGGGCAATGGGTGCAAACTGGAACATAGAAGGTTGCACTTAAATACGAGACAAAACTTTTTTACAGTGAGGGTAACAGAACATTGGAACAGGCTGCCCTGGGGGGTTATGGAGTCTCCTTCTCTGGAGACATTCAAACCCCGCCTGGACGCATTCCTGTGTGATGTGATCTAGGTGTTCCTGCTCCAGCAGGGGGATTGGACAAGATGATCATTCAAGGTCCCTTCTAATGCCTAACATTCTGTGATTCTGTGATCCTGTACCCCATTGGGCTACTGCAGAGGAAACAGATGATCAGCCTGACTTCCAGACAGCAGTTTACCAGCAAACTCAGTAGTTATGATTTAGCTTTCTCACTATACCCATCTTCACACAGACATATTCACTTTTTCATATACATGAGTACAAAAAGGGCCCCTCAACTGACTGTAATGGATTGACTTCATAATCAGTTTTTTTCGCTGTCATAATAATCCATGTACATGTTCAGAACTCTTTCTCTGCAAGATTAATTGCTATTTTTCTGCAGCTATGTACTTAAGCTAGCATAACTGAGTTCATGTGCAGTAGCTTGGTAACTCCAGTATCTATCTAAGAGTTTAGAAACAGGCAGTTGGGGAAATACAATGTTAGTATCCAGTTTTTATAGTATTATCAGTATAATAAGAAAATTGAGATCATGCATACATCTGAAAACACGGGGTAGCAGACCAGCAGCAAAGGATGGACAACTTTTTAAATTATTAATCTACAAAAAACATAATCTGGGATGAGCTGAAGCAGTTTCAAAACAAAAACAAACAAACAAACAAATAATGTATATAGTAGACAAAAGCATAGAGGAACAAATGTTCTTTCTTTCCCACACTCTTCTGTGAAAGACACCTGCCACCTATCCAGGTCCAGTTACTACTCTGCCAATCAGAATATGAACTCCCACTTACCAACAGGCTGCCGGCAAAACTCAGGGAAATGGTGTATGTAGAACAGATTTTTCCATGCTCTGCTTTTACTTTATGCAGTTGATTTACACAGATCCCCAGCTTTACCTACTCTGGGAGCAAGAATGTCAAACAGGTAAGCTGCTGTTGGAAATACCATCTTTTTTCTTTTTAAATTCCTGTGGACACAAGCACCAACCAAAATATTTGTGACCAACGTGCTACCCACAGAGATAGATTGCAGAAACATAAACAGTGATACAAGTGTTGAACAGAAACTGGAATCCAGTTTTTCAGCCTCTTTTGAGTTCTGAATATCAGTGTCTTCCTCAGACTAAATCTGAATCTAAGGTGTGAGTTCTCATCTTTAGGTGAGGATCCTAACATGAGACCAATTAAGGACATCCTGTGCAACAGCTGTTTGCTATGCTTCCAGTCGAAGCTGTCCCTATCTGCAAAAATGTCAAGTATTCCTGGAAGAGAGAGCAATTCTTCAGCACTGTAGGTAGGTTCCACTGCCAGTCATTTCTCCAGTGTTGTTTTTCTCACATGAAGCATAACATTGTCACAGAAGAGATCAAAAGTGCTTTTTCTAAAATACCTTGTAATTAGAGGCTGAGAAGCAGAAGGGTAAATTAGAGCTGAGTCTTCCAGATGTTAGAGTGCTTTTACCCAGAAGAACTCAAGTGGAAGGATACTGAGCTCCCTGTTCTATCAGTCTTGTTCTATTTTTCTGTTCTTTGCTTTTTCATGTTACCCCCACACACAAACCACCCAAATACCTGGAGGGAAAAGGGAAAATACAGTTAAAAAAAAAAATCAAAGTTTTGTTTGTATTAAAGATCTGCAGTCAAGTAAATTGAAAACAAAAGGGGGGGGGGGGGGGACGGAGAGGTAAGATTTGCAGGATTTCCACAGCCTTCCAAACCCTTCTGAAAATATCAGAATGAAAGAGCATAACTTCAAACACAATATCATAGAATAGAATCAGTCACTGGAATTCTCCTTTAAAAAAGATAGTTTTGGAGTTCAATACATTAGTTATCACTATAGTATATTATAATGGCAATCTAATATCTATATTCACCTATGTTGCTGAGAAAACAAATCAAAATCCTTCACACTTGGAAAAAGGATATCTACCACCTTGGCTATGTCTGAGGACTGAATTTAGAAATCCCTAAGAAGTGTTGCATCTTACATTATGAACTCAAAGATGAAAATATTGTTCCACAAGACTGAGTAGATTTCTAACTTGGCAAATCAAAAGCTTTCATAGGTATCTTCTGTGAATGAAATGGGATAGCAGGGAGGTATAACACAATGAATGGTGATTACACGGTTGGAAATCTAAACTACTGATTGCAACCCAGAGGCCAGAGAATGAGTAAGCATGTTGACAACCTATTTGTGTTAAAGCCTGCGTAGGCAATATCCAGGCAATTTTATAGTCAAAGGATTTCCGTTTCCATGGTTGCTAGTCTACAGCCTATGATTTGCTTTACACATACAAAACCTACAGATTAAAGCAAGGAAGGCCTTTTATTTAGTCCAGTCAGACGGAAGATCATGCTATTTATTCTAATAGATGCTAGAACCAAAAAAACATAAGCAGCCTGAAGCATTAGAATAATCCTAGAACACTGGATTTTAGAGTTATTTATATTTGGTTAGCTACAGAGCATGCAATGAGTAAATATATACTGAATAACTAACAAAAATCTTTCCTCTAAAGAGTTTAACAGTCCAACAGGATAAATGACATTCTGAATGGAAATGAAGTTACTACCAACACAGTATATTCGAGACACCTCAGCTATTTATTTAACATTTGCAGAAACAGTAAATGAAGAAAGTGGCCTTTAAGGATGCTGGTGCAGAACAGACCCTCTGGCCATGTGATTTTTATTTATTTTATTCATCTCACAGTCAAAGTCTCTTACTGAAATACTTCTCCACTCTTATTTACTAATTAGTTACAGTTAAGAAAAATGTACATGCCTGGGGATCTGAAATACTCCCATGCTATTGTCACACATAGGCTCCTCCATATGCAGCTAGTTATATATCCATTAGATCTGTTGGGTGTTTTTCTGTATACTAGATGAATTTGAGTTGTTTGCCATCTGCATTTGAATTATAAACTGTTACCATTTTATTAATCTATATCCTTTGATTAAATCTTGCTGAGGTGATCTTTTGAGTCTTTGTTCCCTCAAGTATAGCTACCATAACAATATTTAACAATTTTGTTCTACAATCAACATTTGGCTTTTCGCTTCAGAAGTAGTGCCTTTTGCAAATCACAATAGTGTTTTTCAAATTAAAAAAAAAAATCAAATTCAATAGAAAAACAACTTCTAGTTACAGTCTCCTACAAGGAAAGTCAGCGTAGGTGTAATCCCCATGTGAATTAAGATATGCAAAGAGGGAGGACTGGGATAGGCCAAGACCACAGGAACAGGTCATATTGCTATTAGCCTAGGCACAGCAGCGAAGTGTTGATAGGTCTGCCCGGGTCAATAACAGTCATGCAGAAGGCCACTGACTTCCTCATTATGCTTATCTCATGCTGCCTGATATTGCCGTTTCTCAGTCTCAGTGCACTGCTGCAAATATATTTCCTTGTTACTATCAATTTTTTTTCAGAAGAGCTTTGGCATTGCACTGGGAAAGTGAGCAGAAGTTGTGATACTGAAGTAAAGTGAAGAAGATATCAGCTTGACAGTAACCCCTTATTTCTTTCCCCTCTTTTTCCTCCCCACAAAACTCCATGCTAGGGGGTGCTTAGAAGAGCGCTGTCTATATCTAAATCCTAGCTTGCCTGACAGTAAAACATCATTGTAAACGATGAAAAAGTGTCTTGGAGGACAGACTTTGTCATAACTTTGATGTTTCAGATGCTTTTTTTTTTCCCCCCACAACCTAGTATTTTTAGTGTAGCTGGCATGCATTACAATCTTTTAGAAGAGTTACAGGCCTTTAAAACAAACAAACAAGAAAAAACACCACCACCACCACAACACATGCTCACAGAAAAAAAAGAGTGTTCTGGGGGAAAAAAAGACAGGTCATGGCAAGAAGAAATTTTTGACAAAAGGAATACAAAATGGACTGGTGAGCAGGTGGAAACCAGCTAAGCTTCAGTCACGAATTTTAGCCTGGAAGGATGACAAGGAAAGCTGCCACAAAGCAATCACCAGAAAATTCTAACTGATGAACAAAACATATAGGTTCTATTGAAAAGCTTATAAATTTCACCCCAGCATTTAGTCACTCAATGAACTGATTACAGTACCACATTTTATCTGAAATAAATGAGGCCAAGTAAGGAGAAAGGAAACCCCTGAGGTCTTGGGCTATAAATGTGTTCTATATAACCTACCATGGAAGACTTATTTAAGGATCAGTCATCTTGCACTCTCCAGAGATTTTTGACTGGACATTTATTATTTTGCTACAAGAAACCTGACTTACTGCTCTGACTTACTACTCCAGTTTTAGAATGGAAATCTCAATGGACTTGCACTGACGTAAAAATGGAGTGTAAAAATTACAGTAATGAATCCAGCTCAGTGACATCAGTGACATGCTGAGTACTGAAAGCCATCTTTTTCAGTTCCTAAATTAATTTTTTAAGAGCCAATTTTAATATTTAAGAGGGATTACTTTTCTAACTGCTTTTTGAACACACATCATGGAAAAAAAATGGCATTAAAAACACCTGAGTTGTAAAAAGATACCTTAAAATCAATACTGACAACAGCCGTCTGGGTTTTCTGCAGTTTTGATTATGTCTTGATTCACATGAACAAAGTTCTTCCTGAACTTCTGTACATTCAAAAATGAAAAGAAAACTTTAATAGAAATATATTAACTTTTACTACTGGTTAATATGTTTAAAATGGAGACAGACTTTTTTTTTTAATTTTTACTTATATGCAGTCTTGATTTGTTTGTTTGTTTGTTTTCAAATTCAAGGTATATTTTATTTACTGTTTTAAAGAACAAATCATGCATCAGTTTAAAGAAGTAGTGTGGTTACACATGGAAGTATTTTTGAAAGTGCTGTGCTCTGTACTTAGTCTTCCTCCTGTTTTGTAGGTTTTCTTCTATGATGAAAAATTAGTAAATATCACAAAACAAAACTAAGCTGATATCACAAGTGAAAAGTATGACAAAGAGAAGTAAACGGAAAAGTATATTATTTCTAATAAGTGTTTACTATGTAATGTTAATCACAGCTATCTGAAGAGGAAAGGGGTCGAATTTCATTACCACTAAACTGAAGAACAGTTGATAATTACAGAAAATAAATTTCATATGCAGCCCAAAGTATTCCACTAGAATGTCTTGAGATATCATTTATGGCTATTTAATACAGTTTATTTGAATAGTCTGAGGTAATCACAACTTTGCTTCAAGAATTTCACACTTGAAATTTGTTTTCATGAACAACTAGATCAAATCTCATTTACAGATGTAGTTAACTGTGTGGCTTGAGAGTTTTTAGTCCTCTCATTTCCATCAAAGATATACAGTAATTAACAATATCAAATCCATACTACAGCTCTTTGCATGAGTGACTTTCACATTCTTTGTTCCATACTTATAAATTAATCTTAATATAGACTAAGTGTGCAAATTGATTAAACATGCATTCATTTTCAGGTATTGTAACAGTCAAGATTTCTGTAATACTCTTGGTTCATTTTGCTTAAAGTCATTTTATACATTGAGAAATGTTCCTATTCAGCTAACACCTTGCATTGGGTATATGTGACAAGGGTCTGGTAGCAGGTTGCTGCTGTGGTGGCCTCTGTGAGCAGAGCCCAGCAGCTGCCCCATGACAGATCAGAGTCAGCTCCAGCCGGGTCCAAAAGGGACCCACTGCTGGCCAGAGCTGAGACACGGAGTGACACTGGTTGGGCCTCTGAGAGAGCAGATTTAAGAAAGGGAAAAAAAATAAAAAATAAAAAAATGCTGTGCAACAGCAGCTGGGAGAGAGGGGTGAGAACCACCCATGCAGACCCCAAAGGCAGTGTAGAAGGAGGGCAGGAGGTGCAGCCCATGGAGAGGAGCCCACGCAGGAGCAGGGGTCTGGGGGGAGCTGCCGCCCGTGGGGGACCCGTGCTGGAGCAGTTTACTCCTGGGGGATGGATGGACCCCGTGGTACGGAGCCATGTGGGAGCAGTTCTTGAAGAGCTGCTGTCTGTGGGAAGCCCCCGCAGGCACAGTTTGGGAAGGACGGCATCCCGTGGGAGGTACCCCACGTGGAGCAGGGGCAGAGAGTGACCATGAAGACGAAGTGAATGAAGAGAGTGACGGTGAGTGAAGAGTGACGGTGGAGACGAAGCATCAGGGACTGACCACAGCCCCCATTCCCCCTTCCCCTGTGCTGCTCGGGGGGAGGAGGGTGGATAGGGGGAAGGTGGTTTTAGTTTGCTTTTAGTTTCTCAGTTCCGTAGTCTGGTAGTGATAGGTAATAAATTATATTAATCTCCCTACGCTGAGTTTGTTTTGCCAGTGATGTGCTGTGTGATCTCCCTGTCCTTATCTCAACCATAAAGCCCTTTTCATCCTATTTTCTCCCCACTTTCCCTTTAGGGAGGAAGAGGTGAGAGAGCAGTTTTGGTGGAGTTCAGCTGCCCAGCAGGATAAAACCACCACACACCTCTGACAGTATATGTACATAATTCTTTGTGACCTTTCCTGTCTTGGACATACCTACCACTTATTTAATATATGCAGGTACAAAATCATTTCTGACGTCCTTTCAAATTCTGATATAATTTAACTTGCTGTTATTTAGTCATTCAGCTTATGAAGCACTGAATGCAAATGTAAAACTGCATTGTATTTACATGACATTATCTTCAGGAAAACATACTTGGCATAATTAAAACCTCTAGTAAATTTTAGTCAGGTTAGAAATTTGTCATTGTGAAACTGACAATAAAGAAAGTTTTTTATTGGTTTTGAAGAACAAAAGTTGTAGAGAATGTGCATGGTGATAGATCAGTGGTACCAAATAGTTGATGTTTTTCTTGGATAATAATACAGTGCTTACAATTAATCAGAATTTTAATATTCATTATCTTAACATTAATCACCGACTTCTTTTGCTTAATAGGGAATGCTTCTTTTGGCTATTTGAAAAATACACCTCAATATGAGCATATTTCTGCATAATATTTTTTTTTTCAAAAAAGAACCTTCAGTAAATTTTAGATTTATACCGATTGACCTTAAGTGTCACAAAGCATTTTGCAACCAAATTCAGAACAGCACTACTGCATTACATTAACATTTAAGGGTCACTTTCTTGCTCGTATGCGTTCTAGAAGGAAGGCATTCAATGCTGAAATCTATTTCATAGTAGAGTCTCCATTCTCTTCCTTTGCTGTCCTGTCCTAGACAGGATATATGAACCTACCAAGCCCAATTTTATGTTATTTTTGTATATCTCCCACCGTTCATTTTCCTATCTAAAAATAGAATGGAATTCTGACCTTAAAACAACAAAGAAAAAGTCACAGAACACTTAATAACCACATGGACTTCATCAAACTCAGCCACTGGTATATGGTACATAACAGTCAAGCTACTACTGAACAGGTGATGGAGCAGGCAGATGAAGGCAATAGGCAAGTCAGGAAACCTTAACCCTAAAGCTTATTGCAAATACTCTTATCACAGTAATTCACTTCAAGGGACTGAAATTTTTATGGGAATTCATAGTCAGATTATATGATCTTTAAGCAGTCTTTCTTGACTACAAGTAGCAGAAAACTTGACCGTATTCCTCCATGGAAAAGTGTAAAGAAATGTTCACAGAGGCTGTGAATTTCCAGCAGGCCAACAGCAATGAACTCACAACAGACTGCTAATACAACCTGCAAAGGTTATCCATTTATGGATTCAGCAGAAAAAGCAACATGAAGTACACACACGCTTGTGATGAACATTGGTGGTCGTTTTGGAAAATTTGCTGTCAGAGTACTGTTTTAGATATATGCTTAAATAGGTAGTACAAACAGATCTGCTAGCTCTGTGAATTAGGAGTTGCTGACATTCTATTTCCCAGTCATCAAACAGTTGTACATTGCCATTTGAACTGTCTCTTAAGAAGCTTGATATAGGTTGTAACTGTTTCACCTTTTGAAATATTCCTCAAATAATCTGTTCATAAGCATACAAATTAAAAGAAAATAAATAAATAAATAAATGAAATGAAGAAGAAGATACTGGAAACACACATGGGAAGAGGTGTTGAAAGTATTCAAAGAATGAAAATTCCATATTTGCAATGGAAGAAACCCTAATGTATTCAGGAGTAGTCACAAATTGTGCCACATGGATCTGTATCTTTAATAGTCTCGGTATCTTTACAGATATGACTCCATCTCCCTATGTCATACTTTTTCTTCATATTTTTGTCTACTCTAAATGTCAAGCTTGGCCTACTAACTTTTCTTGCTATGAAGATACAACTTTTAATATTCAGATATTATTCAATTCTGATACCAAATGCACAATCTGACATGTTATATCCTTATTCTTGCCAAAATAAGGATTGTATCTTACACATCAGACTTCACACCAGCACCACTTTTCTATACCACTCATACTGCAATTGATTAGTTCCCATATAGAACCAAAGATATAGGTCTGGAAAAGACCTCAGCAGACTGTCAAGCTCTTAAGCAATGGTCTTGTGTCTCATTGATCTCCTGGAAGAAAGAGGTGGGTTCACAGAAAAACAGGCATTATGATTTTCCTTGGTATTTCCCACTGTGTGGAGAGCACATAAAGGAAGTCACAGGCTGACTCTGAAGCTTCAAAGTACTGAAGGTGATATCAGCTTGCTCTTCAGGAATGGCCAATGACCAACAACATCTTAACTCATCCTCTGGTCCTACAAAGGCAACATGATTCCAATGTCCTTTCAGATTGATCTTTTTTTTTTGGTAGGTGTTGGGAGGAATGAGTTAACAGCGGAAGATTGGCAAGAAGGATGGGATCAGAACAGAAGACTGGCAAGGAGGATTGTAAATACGCTCAAGTGACCTTGCACCTGGGAATGCGTAAAGTCTGGGGAGCAGCAATGTAGAAAAACATAAATTATGTCTGCTGCTGTTTGTGCTCTGTGTGTTTGACAAGGAGCACATCTGTGCATAGATAACATAGGTGTTTGGTGGACTTGGAGGTGCCCTGTAAGATGTGCTTGAGCTCCAGGCCTTAGTACAGAGAAGATCAAAGAAGCACAGTGAGAATCACAGCATGGTGGTAAAATCTGTGCCTGCACGAACTCTTGATAAAAACAGGTGAAACCAGCAGTCCATCAATCTCCTAGCATGGATCATGTTTAGCAGTTCCTGCGTTCCTGCTTGCATGCCTGTGCTCGTGTACGTCTGCTCAGGTGCTGCTTTGGGGATCCCCTGGTTGGTGAGGTAATAAGTTTACTCTTTGCATTTTAGCTGCGAGTCTGTGGACATTCCCGTTGCCTGCCTGTGCTGACTTACACAGTAGGTTACTTTATCCTTCATCTGGAACTGAAGCATATAGCTTACACAATATGATATACAAAACCTCCTACTGATCAGCAATACCTGATTCATAAGTGCCTTACAACCAAGGACAGCAATAGACCCACACTGCATATTTTGTCCAAGGGATTTTTCTGTTTTTCAGCTCTTCCTGCACCTTCTCACAACAACATGACCTATGCCTAGCTGTAATCTTGCCAGTCTTGCTGCTGAGGTTGCTGCTGCTTGTCCTGTGGGTGACACAAAGGCAATTTGTGTGATTGTGTTCATTCCAAGTGTATTCCTCTACAGTTGTAGCAAATATAAAGAATACTTATTCCCTAAAAATATTTTTATAAAAAAAACCAACAACAACAACAACAAAAAAACATATAACTGAACTGAGTAGAGATCAGCTCTCTGAAGAGACGACTGACATCCTTTTACCTTGGATAAAGAAACCTGTTTACAACAAGCAATTTTGAATTTTCCTGACTCTTTTTCATAGCTGGTTGTAGTCACACTTTAATCTGTTCCCCAAAGGCAGAGGAGGGTTCTCCAGAATAATTTCACTGGCCACAAATCTACCCAAAAAATAAATAGTGATGTTAAAGGTTTTTTGTTTGTTTGTTTGTTTTCTTTGACAAAAGGATCACTGACTGTACTCGTGTATATTTGGCAAAGGACACATATACACCATTTTCCCAGCATAAAATAAATAAGTAAATAAATAAGTCTTCAACTCCTGTCAAACCAGTTTATTTTTGAAAGGAGATCATGATTCATCACTCAGGACATGGGTTGCTGTTAAGGTAGATGTACATAGGAGTGTTATCTGGAGTTTTCTCCCAGTTAAGCTATGGTCAGAAAAAAAACAAGCAGTGATCTGCCAATAAAGGAAAACCATTGCAGAGTCATATCTGCTGCTTCTTTGACACTTGTTTCAAAGTTCACAAATGCAGTTATGCTCATAAAGCTTCCCAAAGTTTCAAGCTTTTCATTTGTGAACATCCCATCTTTTCCATGTAAACAGTTGAGCAATTCCTAGAAAAAGAGTAGCTTTACTATGCAGGTTTCTGGTCCTATTAGCACACCTCTAAGATTGCAGATTCAAGGGTGACACTACCATGCCACTCAAATGAACAGCACTCACAGACACTAATCTTTTTATATTTGCTTGTTGATGGTTCTCCATCTGCACATTTTCCCAATTTTTATGGGCATATGGAATAACAAGCAGCAAAGCTAATGAAAGCTACTAGAGTCAAATACACACATCTAAGCTGCACTAAGCCGTGATGACAGAGATAAAAACCACAATTCTTAAAGGCTGCCACATTTCTTTGCCAGATCAGACCTGTGTGATGGAAGCACATCTCATGAGGCGTAAGTCCTCACTGGCAAGGACAGAGAAATTGGTCCAAATGGCAAACAGTGTGCTCTTATTCAGTGCAAGAACATGGTGTTGTATGACTGAAGTTATGTATGGGAAACAGTGACAGGTCAGAAAAAAAAATTTAAATGCTGAAGTCAAGACAAAACCAGAACTCCCTAGCAGGGCTTTTGATTGTTTGGTTTTGCTTTTGTTTTTATTTTGGTTACTTCAGAACTTCAAAATTCTGACCAAAATCTATGACAAAACAAGTCCTTTACCATTAGTGGCTTCATGTATTGCTACAAAACCCGATTTTATGAACATGTTGAGCACTTCTAATTCAGAAGTTAAGTAGCATACTATTAACTTACTCTGTAAAGTCTACATAGCATGAGCATATTGCAAAATTATGGTGAAAGCCAGATAGTAAAAAGCTTTTTGGAAAAGTTACTTTATTATTTCAGAAAATACTCTAACTTGCTGTTACGTGCTGTAACTTGCCACTAAATACCAATACTTGCCATTTATCATTTTTGTTTCCATTTCAGGTTTTCAAACACTTTAAAAACACTTAGTTTCATAGTTCCCAGGTAATATAAACCTGGGAGTTATTATTCCCATTTAATACTTACATGTGAAGAAACTTATTTATTATCAAAAATACAGACAAAATACCACCAAGGTCATGCAGAACATGTTTCAGACACAGAAATACCATATTTTATTTTCAATCCCAGGGTCTCATAGGAAGAGAGGTTATTTCCTGTCTTGAATTTTCTTGGCTTTGGTGATTGCCTTTTTTTCTTTTTCAGTTGTTTCTTTCAAGTCTCTCTTGACACTCAACAATAATAACAGATTATTGTTTTAAAGAGAACAGAAAGTTTGGGAGACAGCACTAGCAGTCAACCATTAAAAGTGATTTTTATATCCTCTCATCAGGCAGAGAACCAGTCAGTTAGCCGTGAAGCTGGAACCAGGAGATTTCTTATACTCCATTTGTACAACCTATACACACTTGAGCGACTGCCTAATGATACAAATAGGCTTGTAAAACTCTATAAGACTTACTAAAAAAAAAATAGACACCAGGGCAAAGATTGTATATACAGATCATTATGGAACTTTTAGAGAGAGAAATAAGGAGGAAATTTATTTTGTGGCACTTGTAGGTTAGTTGAAAAAAAAAAATCTACTTTTTCAAAAGAATGCTGTTTTTTTTTTTTTTTTACATTTTGGAACCTTACCCATTTAAGTTTATGAGACTCATTGGATAATGATGCTAATTATTTTGCTCTAAGGTGCATATGCACTCTAACTGGCAGAAATGTAATGAGTTCACAAATGGAAATGTTACTTGGTTGGAGGAAGGTCGATATTATAACACAAATCCCTCAGAAGTCATTTGTGTCATGGAAAAGTCTGAATGTTATTCCATCAACACAGAAAAATCATAAGATTTTATGGTGACAGACATAATACTTCCATCCTGAAAAAAATGCTGGAGGAGTGGCTAAATAACAAACTGATCCAAATCTCAATGAATACCCGAAGCACCTGTGATCTCCCTGTACTGCTTTGATGAAAATGCTGATGCAAGAAATTTATAGTAGACCATGCATAAATTGCATTTAGAAATACATTTTAAAACAGAAATTTGACTATAAATACAGAAAAAGAAGATATAAAGTAGGTTTAAATGCTCTAAACCATATAATCGATGTTTTGCTAGTTTGTTGGTTTTTAATACTTCAATCATACACACCTCAGAGCTTCAGAAAGTATTTAAAGCAAATTCCTAGATTCATTGATAAACATCTCAAAACTTAAATCCAGCTAATGTTCTTACCTCATATCCCATTGTACTGCCTTTTTAACTACTCTTTATACTTATGAACCATGACAGTGCTCAGTTTGAATAAATCCCAAAAAGTTTGTTCACTGATTATGCATTGGCTATGCCCTGCATAAACATATAAGTGGGCTAGGAAAGGTCCTGAGGCTAGCTGGTGTGGCTTGTTTCACATCACTCTTTAAAATAGGATGCTTACATCCAGAGAGGCTGTTGGGAGCACTCTCTAGGCCAAACCATACCTAGGCACCATCTGAAAAAGTGTTATTTGGTCAGGGCCACAACATCACCAGAGACTGGCCAACAGTGATGTGCCAGTGCTTGGGTGCATCTCCTGGTCCAGTTTACCTTTCTACCACAGACATGGACTCAGTTCCGCAAGTATCTTACTGCTTTGGCTGTTTGTCACATTCATTTTACAGCTACGCTATTCACTCAGGTACTATGCACAAAGCACTACAACAGGCATTACCTCTATATGATCATTTACAACTATGCTCAGATTTTTTATAGCTGCCACTGTTTAGGTCTGAGAAAAGAATTCAAGGAACTTCCTTATTCTGTATGACCAAAACCAAAGGTCTAACAGTACAAATTGTAAAGATGGCAAATGGACTTTATTGTGCATTCACAATGGAATCAAAATACCATAGTTCAAAATGTATATTGCTTCCCATGACTTGCAGGCAAGCATAAACTTCCAAAAATACTATGCATTTTTCTTCAAGGAATACTGCCAATTTTTTTTTTTCCCTGTGAAAGAATTGGAACACATAATTTGAATGTGTTTCTTCATCAGAAATCAAAGTTTTGCAGGACATTTTAATGACAGTATTTTCCAAAGAGACCAAGCACTTGGGTTGAAAAAAAATAAATTTCAATTAATTTAATAATCAGGAAATGCAAAGCCCATAAAAGCCCTTCTTGGATGAAAAATTTTTATTTTCTCATCTATCAGTGGTCCTCCTCGAGTCTCCAGAACAAGGAATACAGATTCACATCCTACTACTATCACTTCTTTGGGACTGAAGTGCAGATCATCACAAGCACCATAAGAATAATATGCGCTTCACCTTTAATGACATTCTTGATGTCATCATTGATGTCATAGTTTTCTCTTAGCTGCACTCTGCTTTGTTATGTATGTTGTACAAGCACTACAACTTGAAGGGTTTTCCAAACTGAAATGTCAGAAAGCTTGAGATTTTCTGCAAGTGTCTGGAGGGAGGAAAAGCAGACAACTAAGAAAAGTCATTTTCAGAATAAAAGAGGAAAAGTAGCAGAAGGAAATGCATGTAACTAGTGTGACTAATCTCCTGTTGACACTGCACATACGGCAGATTTGGTCAAGACCTGCTTTGCTTAGAACAGATGTCCAGAAGATACGTGATCAGACAGGTTGCAGTCAAAAGAAAGGCAGAGCAAACTGCTGCTATCAGCACATACAAAGATGCTTCTTAGTAGCCTACTGGCAGAAGTGGGTCTATGATGCATCCTGGTAAAGCTTTATTAGAACAAATGTTACCCAGTACTCCTGAATTCAGATGAATCCCATTCTTACTTTAATTACTCTAATGAGAGAGCAGAGATAGAGTTTAAGAAAATGATGCTGGACAATTACCTGCCTTTTTCTTCCTTAAATGATGTGAACCTAAGGAACACATCTAAGCCTGAAGAACTAATGATTTACCATAAGTTATACAAACAAACAGACAAAAAAAAATACATATTATCATACTTGACTGGAAATTGAATGATGTACAAAAGAGAGAGAGAGAGAGTTGTATGTGCTGTGTCTTTCACCATAGGCCTCACTCTTAACAGACAGAAAGGAGACAGCTAGGCTAGCTGAAAGCCAAACGTATCTTCACAGATCCTCAGATGCCTCATGTAAACTAGCCAGCCCTATGACTCCACATTATGAGGGATTCCACAAGAAGCCTTTTGCACCATCAGTTTTCTCTGCACCAGGATATTTTAGCAGTATAATTTTCTTCCATGAATTTGAACTGCCTCAGTTCCTCCTCACCCAAAATATCTGTGGCTGGACCGGGCTGTTTTAAACAGCATAACCCTCTGTATATGACCTTTGTTTACTTAAAATCAATTGAGATAGAGTGCATCCCATCCAAGAGCCCATATATTATCTTTGGTGACTCAAGATTGCTGGAAATTATGACAGTTTGGGTGTGGAGGGATGATGTAGGCAGTATACACTTGTGTTGTTAGATAATTCACTCTAGGATAAATATACTGGGTGTAAAAATACATCTTTATTATTACGGTTGAAACACCTGGCAATTGAAACACCTGGCAATTGAAATTTTAGTACTTAGTACTTTAGTACTTTTAGTACTTAGTACTTTAACTACCTAGTTACTAAGGATGAAGAAAAGGCTGAGGTGCTTAATGCCGCCTTTGCCTCAGTCTTTAGCGGCAATACCGGTTGTTCTCTGGATACCCAGTGCCCTGAGCTGGTGGAAGGGGATGGGGAGCAGGATGTGGCCTTTGCTATTCATGAGGAAATGGTTGGCGACCTGCTAAGGAGCTTGGATGTGCGCAAGTCGATGGGGCCGGATGGGATGCACCCGAGGGTACTGAAAGAACTGGCGGAGGAGCTGGCCGAGCCGCTTTCCATCATTTATCGGCAGTCCTGGCTATCGGGGGAGGTCCCAGTTGACTGGCGGCTAGCCAATGTGACGCCCATCTATAAGAAGGGCCGGAGGGCAGACCCGGGTAACTATAGGCCTGTCAGTTTGACCTCAGTGCCAGGAAAGCTCATGGAGCAGATTATCTTGAGGGTCATCACGCGGCACTTGCAGGGCGAGCAGGCGATCAGGCCCAGTCAGCATGGGTTTATGAAAGGCAGGTCCTGCTTGACGAACCTGATCTCCTTCTATGACAAAGTGACGCGCTTGGTGGATGAGGGAAGGGCTGTGGATGTGGTTTACCTTGACCTCAGTAAGGCTTTTGACACTGTTCCCCACAACATTCTCCTCAAGAAACTGGCTGCTCGGGGCTTGGACTGGCGTACGCTTCGCTGGGTTAGAAACTGGCTGCATAGCCGGGCCCAGAGAGTTGTGGTGAATGGAGTCAAATCTGGTTGGAGGCTGGTCACAAGTGGTGTCCCCCAGGGCTTGGTACTGGGGCCGGTCCTCTTTAATATCTTTATCGATGATCTGGATGAGGGGATCGAGTGCACCCTCAGTAAGTTTGCAGATGACACCAAGCTAAGTGCGTGTGTCGATCTGCTCGAGGGAAGGAAGGCTCTGCAGGAGGATCTGGATAGGCTGGAGCGATGGGCTGAGGTCAACTGTATGAAGTTCAACAAGGCCAAGTGCCGGGTCCTGCACCTGGGGCGCAACAACCCCAAGCAGAGCTACAGGCTGGGAGATGAGTGGTTGGAAAGCTGCCTGGCCGAGAAGGACCTGGGAGTATTGGTTGATAGTCGGCTGAATATGAGCCAGCAGTGTGCTCAGGTGGCCAAGAAGGCCAACAGCATCCTGGCCTGTATAAGAAGCAGTGTGGCCAGCAGGTCTAGGGAGGTGATTGTCCCCCTGTACTCGGCTCTGGTGAGGCCACACCTCGAGTACTGTGTTCAGTTTTGGGCCCCTCGCTACAGGAAGGACATGGACGTGCTCGAGCGAGTCCAGAGAAGGGCGACCAAGCTGGTGAGGGGTCTGGAGAACAAGTCTTACGAGGAGCGGCTGAGGGAGCTGGGCTTGTTCAGCCTGGAGAAGAGGAGGCTCAGGGGCGACCTTATCGCTCTCTACAGTTACCTTAAAGGAAGCTGTAGTGAGGTGGGGGTTGGTCTGTTCTCCCACGTGCCTGGTGACAGGACGAGGGGGAATGGGCGAAAGTTGCGCCAGGGGAGTTTTAGGTTGGATGTTAGGAAGTACTTCTTTACCGAAAGGGTTATTAAGCATTGGAGCGGGCTGCCCAGGGAGGTGGTGGAGTCGCCATCCCTGGAGGTCTTTAAAAGACGTTTAGATGTGGAGCTTGGTGATATGGTTTAGTGGAGTACTTAGTGTTAGGTCGGAGGTTGGACTCGATGATCTTGAGGTCTCTTCCAACCTAGAAATCTGTGTCTGTGTCTGTGTCTACTTTCACAGACCCTTTGTGAGCACTGGTCATTTATGCAGTATGGACTCCAGACAGAAATGAGAACAGAGAAAGAAGTGATGCCCTTCTATCCTCTACCCATGTGGCACTGGTGGCTGAGATAAGATGCTGCTTTACTGTCCTGAGTGTGTAACATCACAGATTTCCTACCTGGTATAGAAGAAAATTGCCATTTTTTCATTTGTCATTTCAATTCACACAAATTTTAAAAACAGAGAGACAAGCATCATAAAGCATCCTTGCATAAGGGACATCAGCCAGAGCAAACCCTTAGAACTTCAAAGCCAAAAGCATCTTTCTGAAATCTTATGAGACAAGGAGCCTCCAAAACTCAGCACATGTCACAATGTCATGGAATGTTTGAGGTTGGAAGGCAGCTCTAGAGATTGTCTAGTCCAACCCACTGCTCAGAGCAGGATCAACCAGAGCAGACTGTCCATGGCTGTAGGCTGCCCAATTGGGTTTTGAATACCTACAAGGATGGGGACTCCACAACTTCTCTGGGCAACCTGTGCCATTGTTCTGTTGTCTTCACAGCAAAAGGTATTTTCTTATATTTTTTGTTGTTTTTGTTTGGTTGGTTGGTTGGGTGGGTGGGTGGGTTTGGTTGGGTTTGTTTATGAGGAAAGTCTCAGCCTTTCCTCTTACGAATGATGCTCCAGTTCCTTAATCATTTTTGTGGCCCTATCCTGGACTCACTCCCATATATCCGTGTCTTTCATGTATGGGAAGCCCAGAACTGGAAACAGCACTCCAGGTGTGTATACACCAGAGCTGAGTAGAGCGGAAGGATTATTTTTCTTGTCTTACTGGCAAAACTCTTCCTAATGCAGCTCAGGAGGCTGTTGGCCTTTGCTACAAGGACATACTGCTGGCTCATGTTCACCTTGATGTCAACCAGCACCCGTTGGTCTTTTTCTGCAAAACTGCTTTCTAACCAGCTGACCTCCAGCCTGTACTGATGCATGGGATTATTCCTCCCCAGGTGCAGGATTTCAGAATTCCATTTGCTGAACTTGATAAGATCAGTTTTTGACCATCTTTTCAGCCCTTAGAAGTTCCTCTTTACAGCAGCACAATCACATCGTGTATCAGTTACTCCTCCTAGTTTTGTAATACTTGCAAAATTGCTGAGAGAAGGTAGGTGCAGACAGATATAAATTTGCTGCGTCTGTATTCCCAGCTGGCCAGACATTTCAGAATATGAGTGGCTACTTTAGCAAAACACTTTGTCCAAGTTAAGATGCATCTTAGTAGTGCATAATACTCGGGCACAATGCCATGATAACAGGCCAGATGGTTTTGCAGTAGGAGCTGACTCACACTTGGTCTTGGAAAGAGGCCCTAATGACCTCTCAGATGTGCTTCCTTCATCAGGCTTATCTGTGGCCTTTAGTAGAGCCTTATCTGTAGGGCCTTTAGTCATCTCTGAACCAAGCTAAGGATTTGGCTTAAAAAAGCTTTTCTCAGATATCAGTTCCTTTTTATACCTCAATAGTACTTGGAACTTTTTCTTGCATTTTCTCCAGCTTTTCAATCTTCTCCTGGAATAAGAGTGCCAAGAAGTGAATAAAGTTCATTGCAGGGTGCAGTTGCATGCTGCCATATAGAACAGAGCTGTTATTATCCACACTGTGATACCACACTTCTGCAGAGTAAACCTGAGCAGTGTTCAGCTGTCATACACTGACACATCATCTTTATTTTGTCATCTGTTAACAATATTAAATCTCTTCTACGAGAGCTACCTCCTAGGCTGAACAACAAGTCCTCACATAGAATTACATTAAATCCAGCTCAGTGCCACACTGCAGGAATTGGTTTGTATGCCATTTCTAAAGGGATAAAAAATAAAAAATAAACAAAATAAAATAAAATAAAATAAAATAAATAAAATAAAATACGTTTTTGTTTTTTTTTTTCCCACTTTATAGTCTTCACTTTCTAAAATTTGTAACTTTGACCAGCTTTCCTTAGTCAAATTTCCATGGGGGAATCTACCTGAAGATATAACCTGAAGTTAATTAAGAACCATTTTTGAAAGGAGCCAGTTCATACCTTCATATCACTTTATCCTATAGAATTTCGTTCCCCAGTTAAGCCACCAGCAAATTTCTCCATTACTTCCAGGCAATACCATGTCCTGTAACATACTGTACTCCCCAGTGAGAGAAATGAACTGCTGTTTGCCTGCCACCTTATCTTATCAATTTATATACTCTTTTCCTTCTGGCAATTCTACTTAATTTCTGATTTTTCTTAATTTTCCTCCATCTTGTGTATACAAGATGTATATACATGTATATACATCTTGTATATACAAGATATATACTTGTGTATATATTTTCCTCCATCATGTGTATACAATCCATGTATACACATGATTAGATTTATAGTTACCAAACCATTCATACGAAAGAGTTTCTTACCATCTTGGTTATGCAAGACACTGCAATATTGTACACTATCCAGGGAATAAAATTTCACTCACTGTCAAAAGAATGTGCTATACCTTGCTCTGCATATATTTAGTCCCTGGTCTTTACAGATCAAAAAATAGTTTCTATTTCATCTGCAGTGCTGCAGGGAATTCATATCCAACCACGGTCCTAGAAATTTAACAAGATACAAGTTTGGTCAGATTTCAGGGCCAATGGACTACAATTGCCTTTATTGAATCACAAACTTTCACCTAACAAAAAAAAAAAAAAAGAGAGAAAGAAAAGTCATCTCTTTGTTTCAGTAACAGCTCAGTATACATAGTGAGATAGTAAGTGGCTATACAAGTACAATATAAGATTGATAGAAAATTGATAAAACAGTAACAATTTTAGAATAATTCTCATCAGACTCAAGCCAACATTTCTCCCATGAGAAAGAGCTTTTCATTTATAAATTTCTTATTGTGTTTTTAGTAGCAGAAATTTAAAGGTGAATGTCACATATTAAATTGTGATGAAGATTTTAAATTACCATGATAAGGACTTAACAGAGCACTATTGTGCAAAATTCTGCACAATTCTGCACACAGTGATATGTGCTGCCACAAGCTGGCACAGGCATCTCTGTATGATGATTACTGTGCTACTACAAATACAAAATGCAGATGAAGAATACCCCGCAGAGTAACTTGCCTAATGGAATAAGAGAAGGAAATAAGGATGAACTCCACAATCAAACTCCATCACTAAAAGAGATGTTCTGAAGATGTGTAGGGAAGAAAGTGTCTACCCATTACCACATACTAAACTTCTAATGACGTTATCAGCAAGACAAATGCATGAGCAGTGTCAGAGCAGCAACCCACCCCAAATATAAGAAAAGCAACAGACACACGCACACATTTAAATAATAATAATAAAAAGAGAACAAGCAAACAAAAAAAACACAGGATGCCATTTATTCCAAACAGAAGACACAGCAATAAGCTCATCTACATTATTTATTTATTTTTAAACAGATGAAAAGTAACTACATATATATTCTTTGGAAGTTTTATTCCTAATTAGTGACCTTAAAGCTAGTAGAGATATTAGTTGTCACCTGCTGCAAAGACCTGCTTAAGTAATTTCTCAGGAGTTATTTGGATAAGCCAATCTACCACCAAAAATAAGCTTTGAACAAAAACATTTACTGGCCAAAAGATGTAGACATCAACTATTTTTGTCTTCTGCAAGGGAAGAAAACAATCCCACAATCCCCCTCAACTGTCCCTGAAGTTAAGTCTTTGCCATGAAACACACAATAATCTTGTTCCCCCCTCCCTGTCATAATTTTCAAAGCTCTGATTCAACCTCTTTAAAGTTATGCCTGAGCAGTTCCTTCAATGTCCCATCAATCAGTGCCCCAAGAGGTATGGTCTTTGTTATTGTCTCCATTATTAACTTTTGCTCAGGGTTGGTATGTCTGTGGATATAACACATTAATTTTCCTGTCTCCTGCCCTATCTTTCTGTGCTGGATAACCATTAATCAGATATCTTGAGAATTATCCTTACATACTTCTAATCACTGCACTAATTTTAAAGAAAGTAAAACATGCCATGAGGATAACTTCTTTGATCACTCGATTAGAACATTATCATTTTTCATTGGCAAGGGAGGGGAAAGTCAAAAGATGTAACAAACATTTTAGCCTAAGTCTTTAGACTCCAGTTCATGTGACTAATATATGTAAGACATCAAGGATTTTCTCCCCTCTCACCAAGTTTATTTATGGATCGAAGGCATGTTCTCTCTTCCTACAACAATCTCTAAATAAGCAGCAGTGGTTAATTTCTGTAGGTTTTGAGTAGCTCATAACATCTCATTGTGAGATTGGATGTGAGTAGTGAAATATCAGTTTGTAATGTGGCCAGTGTCTAAAGCTAGATGCACAGTGATTTTAATTGCAGCTAATATACGATTACTTTTTATTTCCTACTTATTTATACAGATTACCTATTGGTTTACACAAGTTGAATTTTAGAGACAGCAACCAGGTCATACAGGCAGGATTTCCACGCTTCTGTAAGTCCTTTGACATGGTCCCACATGACTTCTTGATCTTCAGACTGGAGAGAGATGTATTTGAAAGGCGGACAATTCAGTGGATAAGGAGTTGACTGGACATCTGCACCCAGAGTGGCGGTCAACGGGAATGGAGGAACATGAGGGAACACTCACAACTCTGTGCCCAGAGAAGCTGTGGATGCCCCCTCCCTGGAAGCATTCAAGGCAAGGCTGGATAAGGCTTTGAGCAACATAGTCAAGTGGGAAGTGTCCCTGCCTGTGGCAGGGGGATTGGGACTAGGTGATCTTTAAGGTCCCTTCCAACCCAAGCCATTCTATTATTCTGTCCACTTTCTTAAAGCTACTGTGGCTCTTTCAGATTATGAAGTGACTTGAGCTGTCTCCCAGTCTTCCAAAGGTGTTCCAGCACATCTTGTGTTGGTACAGTTCCAGGGTTTCTTTGTAGGATTAAACAACTACTTGGACTTTTCCTGACGAATATATTTTGGAGAGAATGGTACAAGAAAAATTCTTGTGTTTTCTCCCCAACTTTATTAATGTAACTTGCTTATTCTACTTGGAGGGAATATTAGATTGCAAATATGAAATGTATTCTTTGACTCCTTAGATGACTGAGATTGCCTATACTGATCATTTTACTGTTGTCACTTTCCTGCATTGCCATATAATGTGGTTACAGGCTTGAACTTTTATTATTGGTTCTGATCATGAACAAGAACAGCATAACTCTTTTGAAAGACATGCTATAATTGATATAACAAGGTGATTGTCCCTTTAATTGTCCCAACAAATGCCTTAACTGGGTACCTAAGCTCCATATAAGTTGCTGAAAACTTAGAAGCAATCAAACAGTTCAGAATGAAATCTATGGTAATACACAGAAAACAGTGAAGATGGGGAAGAACACTTTGTTCCCTCTAAGGTGTGTACACCTGGACCATGAGAAGAGCTCCTTCTTCTGTGTAGACATTTAATTACTCACCTCTAATGTAGCTAACTGGAACAGGTTCTCATCTGCAAATCAAGAAGGAAGTGAGCTACTCTGAGCTGGAACTCAGCCAGCTCTTTGAAGGACAGGATGTGAAAAGCGTCACTAAGAGTGTGAACAATTAGAGGACTACCTGAAACAAGGAAAGTGAAAAAAGCAGCAAAAGCAACGTCCCAGGACTGATGTGAGAGCAACACAACGGTAGAGAAGAGGGGGAAGGTGCTTAGGTGAGACAGATCAGCTAAGGACTTACGGGAAAGACTTAAGTGCTTTCCTTCTCCCTAAATTCCATAATCTAATAAAGCTGGTTGGCTTATGGACTTGGTGCTTAGGGACAGGGTTTAGTGGGTGACATTGGTAGGGTGATGGTTGGACCGGATGATCTTGGAGGTCTTTTCCAACCTTAATGATTCTATGATTCTATGTTAGGTTTCTAAATGTATTACTGCTTTACACTGTTCAAAAAGTCTTAAAATTATTTATTAATCATTCTCTTTTTACACCTGCCATTCAATCTCATCTCACTGCTGAAGAATTTATCTGCTAAGCAACATTTTTTTTTCTTTCAAGGTTTCCTCTAGCATGGAGAAAAAGTATGTTATAGACTTTCCAGTATTCCCAGGCATTACATTTCCTCTTATCTTCTATACTTTTATTTCCAAGTATTTTTTCTCTCCATTTTTTTATCTCCATCTGTTGAGTCTCTAACTTTATTTACTTTTTTTTTTTTCCTGGCTCAAGCAGTGAAATCTCTTTGACCAAGAAAATACTCAGATTAGTAACAATATTTAAGAGTGGGTTTCAACTAAGTTGCTATCGGGAGAATTAGTTCCCTGGATGGCTGCCCATACAATACAGAAAATATAGTCGTACTTCATGTGGAATAGGGAGTGCTATGTGCTTCTCAAGTATTTATTTTGGAAATATCATTGGTATTTTGGTTCCTAATCATATATAATGTGGATTTTAAAATTATTTTTTCTTGGTAGCTGTATAAAATATATTGAGAGGATCCTTTACTCTTAAATTTAATTTTATTTAAAATTTAAGTTAAAATCTCTCATTCTGGAGTAATATCTAGAATGCATTCAGGTCAATGGTCTTTGTTATAGAGGCTGGGCCACTGCACACCTTTTTTTTTTCCCATAAACATTTCAAAAGTACACTGGTGAAAATTACATAGGCCTAGTAAAATAAGTCATTGTGTTAATCATGACATAAAGTGTAATATTATACCTTACTCCAATATTTATAACAGGCAAAAATCAGAGGTTCTTTACAAATCAAATGTGTTCTGTCTGAATCGTAGAACCGTAGAATATCCTGAGTTGAAAGATACCCACAAGGATCATCAAGTCCAACACCTGGCTCCACACAGGACCACCCAAAATCAGACCATGTGTCTGAGAGCACTGTCCAAATGCTTCTTGAACTCCAGCAGGCTCAGCGCTGTGACCACTGCCCTGGGGAGCCTGTCCCAGTGCCCAACCACCCTCTCAGTGCAGAACCTTTTCCTGACACCCAGCCTGACCTCCCCTGTCCCAGCTTCATGCCATTCCCTCGGGTCCTGTCACTGTCCCCAGAGAGCAGAGCTCAGCGCCTGCCCCTCCACTCCCCTTGTGAGGGAGCTGCAGGCCGCCATGAGGCCTCCCCTCAGCCTGCTCTGCTCTGGGCTGAACAAACCAAGGGAACTCAGCCACTCCTCATACACTTTCTCCTCTAGACCCTTCAGCATCTTTGTAGCCCTCCTTTGGACACTGTCTGATAGTTTTATGTTTTTCTTATATTATGGCACCCAAAATTGAACACAGTGCTCGAGGTGAGGCCACACCAGTGCAGAGCTGAGCGGGACAGTCACTTCCCTTGACCAGCAAGCAATGCTGTGCTTGATATATATACCCCAGGACACAGTTGGCCCTTTTGGGTGGCAGGGCACACTGTTGACTCATTCATTTTGCCATCTGGAAACAACTGAGATGACTAATCTCTTTGAAAGAATGACAAAGTAGCTCTGCTACAGCAGCAAGAGCAGTTACTGGCAGTAACTGGAGGCTTATATTTGCAATATGTCTTCCATACACTATCCTGTTTTCCTCTTAGAAGAATTAAAATTGTTTCTGAGAACAGCATGGGGGAAAAAAAATCATGAATTTGTGAATATTTCTGTGCTAGTACCACTGATACTCACAAGGGCCCAAGAGTATGCAGCATTACAGCCAAGTGTTTTGTTTTTGGTGCTGACGGTGTACAGCTATACTGCAGTGTATTTTAGTTGTCTGTGAATTTCATGCCAAGAAGTTTCACCTTGTCAGCCTTAGGTGTTGAAGTCCAGTATGTAGTCATAAAGCTGGCAAAGTACCAACAGCAAGGATGTGGTAATTCCCTACATCACTTTCTTCTATTCTTAAAGAAATTGAGGTAAAATTTGCTCTGCAGTTCAATTCATTTCAATTAGTCCTTATCCTGCTCTGATACTGGCAAGAGGACAAGGGCTAACTGCCAATAGTTTAAATGAAACTGTCAAGAGCGGTTACAAACAATTGGCAACTGCCCCAGCTATCAAAGTTACAACTGAATTTGTAACAAACAAACAAACAAAAAAGGGCAAAAAAATCTCTGACCAACAACTAACAAGCCACCATGAATACCTAGGGGTCACTGCAACATGAACAGAGAACACGATTGAAGGATTTTTCATTTTGAAAATGTGGAACCACAACACCTGGACTTGAGTTTGCATATCTGAGTACTGCATTTTTTTTACTCTTTTTTTTTGTTTCAAGTGATGATGACCAGTTTGATTAAACTGACAATTTTTTGATGCCTTTTACTAAATATCAATCCACATTTCACACAATATTTACTCTGTCTAAAGAGTTTCTTTTTTTAATTAATCTTATATAAAATTTTATATATCAGTCACAATTCTTCAAATTTGCTTCAGTTTATTTCAAAATAACTGAGAAAAGTTTTAATAATTTATTTTTTTCTGTCCCTTGAAGTCAGCTAATACACAAATTTAAACTATACATTAATAATAGCCGTTAATTGTAGCCAAATTTTGTGATAACTATTCTGTTGGAATAAAAAATAAAAAATAAAAAATAAAAAAGAGAAAAGTGCTAAAAAGATAAAAAGATAATAATTATGGTATGTTACAATATACCTGAATCAGTCAGATGAGTTTATCCTGTTCATTAAAGATCACAGAATCATAGAATCATAGAATGGCTTGGGTTGGAAGGGGCCTCATAGATCATCTAGTTCCAACCCCCTTGCCAAGGGCAGGGATGCCACCCACTAGAACAGGTTGGCCAAGGCCCCATCTGGCCTAGCCTTGAACACCTCTAGAGATGGATCATCCACAGCTTCTCTCAGCAACCTGTTCCAGTGCCTCACCACCCTTGTGGTGAAGAATTTCCTCCTAATGTCTAGTCTAAATCTATCCTCTTTTAGTTTAAGACCATTCCCCCTTGTCCTATAATTATCTACCTGAGTAAAGAGTCCTTTTCCATCTTTTTTCAAAGACCCCTTTAAGTACTGAAAAGCTGCAATGAGGTCTTCCTAGAGTCTTCTCTCCTCCAGGCTGAACATCCCAGCTCTCTCAGCCTTTCTTCAGAGAAGAGGTGCTCTAATCATCTTTGTAGCCCTCCTCTGGACTTGCTCTAACAGGTCCACATCTTTCTTGTGCTGGGGACCCCAGACCTGTATTCAGTACTCCAGGTGGGGCCTATCAAGGACAGAGTAGAGGGGGACAATCCCCTCCCTTGACCTGCTGATCAACCTCTTTTGATGCAGCCCAGGACGCAGTTGGCCTTCTGGGCTGCAACCACACATTACTCACTCGTGTTGAGCTTTTTGTCCACCAGAACCCCCAAGTCTCTCTCCACAGGGCTGCTCTCACAGTGAGTTCTCCCAGTCTGTGCTCATGTCTGGAATTGCCCCAACCCAGGTGCAGCACCTTGCACGTGGACTTGTTGAAACTCATTATCTTCATATGGGCTCACTTCTCCAGCCTGTACAGGTCCCTTTGAATGGCATCTCTTCCTTCTGTTTTATCAGCTGCACCACTCAGCTTGGTGTCATCTGCAAACTTGCTGAGGGTGCACTCAATCCCATGAATTACACTAGAGTAGCTGTATAGCACAAAACACTTGGTACCAAGAACTTGCAGGCATGTGCGGGGTTTTGCTCTATCTGCCTCTTGTCTAATCCCTTGGATTAGAAAGTAATACATTTTAGGTGCATTCCTGGAGATCATCTTCAGATTTTGCCTTAATAAACTGATAAAAGTGCTAGTATACACAAACTGTCCTGTTACAACACAAACTCTCCTTCTGATACAAGTAGCAAACTGCAGAGTGACATGGCTTGAGTTTGCATCCAGATAACCCTAACTTTCCAAAGCAAAAAACCAAATTTGCATTTAGGTAAACTATGAGCAGTCATCTCAGGCTCTTTCTCTAAAGTTGTGAAAATGTACTTCAATTAACTTGTCACTATCCCAGTAGGACATGAGTAATTCATTTTTTATTTTTGCAGTCACTCTCCACTAAGCTAGGTAATAGTACCTTAATAGTATTATATGTTCTAAATTTTCCTATTGTATGCTACTGAAACTGGTTTTTAATTCACACTATGCTATGTAAATCATAGCACATGTACCTTTGCTTCACTGCCGCAAACGGATTTATTTGTAACAAAGAGCCTCTTTAGATCAATAGAACTTTAAAAGATAATACAATCTGTAAATTGAAAAAAAAAAAAAAAAGACAGACAAAACAGAATATTAATAGAAACAAATGATAATATTGGGTTAAAGTTAGGATTTTTAGTTACATACTGAGAATTCTTTAGAAGAGTTCTATTAACACTAATGTCTTCACAATTACCTAAGAAAATGTTTTCTTTCAAACACCAAAAAAGAGAATTTTACAGAATAGGTTTGTGTCCTGGTTTCAGGTAGGACAGAGTTAATTTTCCTCCTAGTAGCTGGCAGTGCTATGTTTTGGATTAGAATGAGAAGAGCGCTGATAACATGCTGATGTTTTAATTGTTGTAGAGCAGTGCTTACACCAAGCCAAGGACTTTTCAGCTTCTCGCTCTGTCCTGCTAGCGAGCAGGCTAGGGATGCAGCAGGAGCTGGGAGGGGACAGACCCAGGACAGCTGACCCAAACTGGCCAAAGGGGTATTCCATACCATCTGACGTCATGCTGAACAATATATATAGGGGTGGCTAGCCGGGGTTGGGGGGGCCGGCTGCTCGGGGATAGGCTGGGCATCGGTCAACGGGTGGTGAGCAATTGCATTGTGCATCACTTATTTCGTACACATTATTACTATTAATACTATTATTATTATTATTATTATTGTTATTATTTTTCCCGTCTTAATAAACTGTCTTTATCTCAACTCACAGGCTTCACTTTCCCGTTTCTCTCCCCCATCCCGGAGAGGGAGGGGGGAGGGTGAGCGAATGGCTGTGTGGTGTTTGGCTGCCAGCCGGGCTAAACCACAACAGTTTGTATTGAAAAGAAAAAGAACTCTAACCATTTGAACTCTTAAGCATAAAAGTAATTTGTGCTTTAATAACCTCCATGATAAATATCATGTAAATTGCTCTGTTTCCTACTGAGACATCACAATTTAATGACCTTTTGGTACTGGATAACCTGAACACCCATTACCATATAATAACTGCATAGAAATTGAAAGTACTCAAAGAATGTTTAAAAAAATATATAAAAAAGTCTTTCTAATTATGGGCTCCTAGTAGGGAATCCATAAATTCCTGTGACTTCTTCATGGATGTTCTGTAAAATGACCTTTAAATTGTACAAGATAAATGAGTAAGATACATGTACACCAATCCAGTAAAGGTATGTAGGGATAAAGTTAGACAGAATTAAATGAGGATTACTGTTCTTCAGATATTTTGCTAGGATATTCCTCTTTGATCCTGTTCTACTGTTTATTAACACATCATTCTTTTTTATATAACAGTAATTGCAAGTTTATTTTTAATTAACAATGACATATACACCCATATATAAGCACTTAACATTTATCTTGGTGTGAAATACAGGACACAGACTGAAATACATTGCATACACAGTAAATATGCAAAAATTACAACTACTGGTACATATATGCAGTTATATACATATATATAATGGACGATATATGTATTATATATATATATATATGATGGATGAGAAGCTGGACATGAGCCAGCAGTGCGCACTTGCAGTCCAGAAGGCCAACTATGTCCTGGGCTGCATCAAAAAAGGGGTGGACAGTAGGGGGAGGGAGGTGATTTTCCCCCTCTGCTCTGCTCTTGTGAGACCCCACCTGGAATACTGTGTGCAGGCCTGGGGCCCCCAGCACGAGAAGGTTGTGGAGCTCTTGGAATGGGTCCGGAGGAGGGCCACTAAGATGATCAGATGGCTGGAGCACCTCTCCCATGCAGAAAGGTTGAAGGAACTGGGCTTGTTTAGCTTGGAGAAGAAAAGGCTCCAGGGAGACCTCATTGCAGCCTTCCAGTACTTGAAGGGAGCGTATAAACAGGACAGGGAACACCTGTTTACATGTGTTGGTAGTGATAGGACAAGGGTGAATGGTTTTAAACTAAGACAGGGGAGATTTAAGTTGGAAATTAGGAGAAAGTTTTTCACTCAGAGGGTGGTGAGGCACTGGAACGGGTTACCCAGGGAGGTTGTGGATGTCCCATCCCTGGAGGCATTCAAGGCCAAGCTTGATGCGACTCTGGGCAGCCTGCTCTAGTGGTTAGCAACCCTGCCCAGAGCAGGGGGGTTGAAACTAGATGATCTTTAAGGTCCTTTTCAACCCAGGCCATTCTATGATTCTATGATATATAACCTAACCTTTGTGAGAAATGCAGTTATAGAAATTGAGACCAAGAAAATCATTTTCATATTCAAAGACCTTTATATTCAAGATGCCTTATACCTTTCATGCTTCATGAAAACTGAGGTATTTAATACTTTGTAGGTGCTACTTAAAAGACTTCATTGTATCATTTATTAATTAAAATGTCACTAGTATGTAGGACCAAAATTAATGGGAGATGTACAGTACTACTTTGAAAAGAACAGTAAAAGAGTTTCTGGGTATTTCCTATAGAAGTATGTACTTGAACTTCATACATAAAATATGATTTTGAACATTCAAAAAAGGTATAAATAAAAATCACAAAAATATTTTCCACACAGAGCTTCTGGGTAACTATAGATTTTAAATTTTTCAAAATTCACACAACTCACAATTTCTTCCCGAATTACCCCCAGAACTTTTTCTGGCTGTGTCACAGATAGTGATGACTTGAGGTTACCTTCTAAAAGATGTCTGGGCTTCTTCCTAAGCCTATCTGTCACCTTAGCAAAATGAGATGCTTCTGGCACAACAGCTCCTTCAGGTCCCTGCAACTATACATGTGGCACAGAGGTAGGTAGTTTTACAGGAATATTAATCTGGTCAATTAAAATGGATTACAGGTTTCATTTTACTCTTTGAGCATCAGAACAGATTCCTATAAATTGGCATATGATAACAGACTGGAAATTGTCATTAATTCAGAATACAATACTTGCTTGTGTCATTCTTGTAGATACCTTATTTTCCTGATCATTTATTTATACTGAAAACCAGAACAAGACATTTTAAATATATATTATTGATTGTTATCATAACAATGATAAAATCTAATAAAATCATATTCCTGTGCTGATACAATATTTCTTATACAGAAGCTTCTCTAATAGCATGTCAGCAAATGTCACTAGCAACACCATTGAGCTTGTACTCTGCCTGTTCCACACAGACACTCTGATCTACCTCAGTCTACTGCATTCGTGATGGAAAGACATAAAACATTGGGGTTATAAGGACTGCTATGTGCTATGGAATACTTTGAGTTACTCAGAACAAAAAATCTTTTTGATAAACAATACAAACAATACAATTATACAATCCAAAAAATTGGTTTGAAATGACACTTCCAAATTAGAAAGTAGACCTCTCTAATTAAAATCACAGTGTTAGGTTGACTATAAATACATAATTAGCATATGGAGGAGAAGAAAAGAGGTGTGGTGTGGGTTTTTTTTCTTTTTTGCTGGGCAGCTAAACTCTAATGCCACTCTCTCATTCACCCTCTTCAAAAGAACAGAGGGAGCAAGTATGATGAAAAAAGCTCATGGTGTGTTGCCTTTTAATTTACCTTTTCCATCAGACTTGTGAGTGCTTATTTCCTTAACACGAAGGGGTAAACACTATTGATCTCACTGATTGATCTCACTGAGCAAAGATAATGATCTTATGCACTTGATCCAGCTTTATTTCCACAATAGCACTTTTTTTCTTTTTTTTTCCTTCTTTTTTTTCCTTTTTTAACCTCTCTATTAGAAGAAAGCAACAGGAAAAGTTAAAAAAAAAAAGAAAAAGGAAAAAACGGTCAAAAAAAAAAAAAACACAAGCCAAACCACCAACCTGTTTCTTGTTCTTTTAACATATTCATAAATAAAGACCTTGGGCAAAATTCTGTTCAGATTTAAATATATACATCAATCTTCAAGACTTCCAACAGGACTCTGTTAGTTTTGTGGTAAAAGCTGTAAAATTTAGATTACAATTGGGACTTAAGTATGAAATTCAAGCCTATCCAACTATGGTGTAGGTGGGTATCAGGTGCCGCGGTTGCATGCATACCCAGCACCTTCACTCAGTGATTTTCTGGCAAGAAATTCCCAGCTATTCTCTGCACAGATGAGACAATGGCCTATATGAGGAAAGTGGGCAATTTGAGACAAGGTGAATGACTGAGACTATAGCCAACTGTGACCAAAACATAGGTCATAATTGACAGAGAAGCTCTCCAGGAAGACATTAGACAGGAGTCTGGAGTTTCCACAAGCAGTCCCTGCTATGCCCAGACCTATTGATAAGCACCACCTGTATGCTTAAATGGATTGATAGATGTACTGGATGAAGAATCTGGCAGTTCCACTGACTCCCCCCAGTCAGTTCCTAATGCAACACTGTCCAAGCTGTGTATAGATAGTTTTAAACAGCCAGCAGAAACCTTTCGCACAGATACAGAAATCATCATACAGGAGTTTCCTATATAGAGTTAAGACTGGAGATGTTTGGTATATTGTTTAGTGCAATAAAGAGAAACAGATCATACATATGTTGGAGTGGTTTGCAGGACCACTGGCCCAATGGATTATAAGAAATGGGTGGAATAAGAGTTCAGGCAGTCTGGCTTGATCCAGAGGAACACACTGCTGCAAGGATTCTTGCAGTGGAGGCTCCTGCCCCCAGCCAGAAAGTGACCAATTGCCTTGTTCAAGAGACTGGATTCCCCACAGCAGTGTTACACTAGGCCGAGACACCAATATTTTTTAAAAAGGAATGTTCTGTCCGTGAGCATCTCTATAACTATTTCAGTAGTAATGAAGAGCTACCAAAACACCAGTATTAACACCAAATATGTCATTGTTTCAAAAGATATTGTTTATAAGAAATAGTAAATATTATTTTGGAGAGAGAGAGAGAGAGAGATGACAGTACCACTACTGTGCAGAAGGATGACTGCTATTATTTTTTTTCTTAGCATTTTTCCTCAGTGTATCCATAGCGTATTTTACAAACATCATACTAAAAAAAAAAACTATAGCAGAAGATGAGGTTACTTCAATTAGAAGCCTTGTATCTTTTACCACTATAGCTGTATGCCTAGTATTTCCATTAGTTTAGGTAGTAGATGGAAATATTACTTACGTATATTATTAATATATATTACTGTCATTGTTTGAAACCAGTAGGCAGATAAGCACCACACAGCTGCCCTCTCACTCCCCCTCCTCAACAGAACAGGGGGAGGAAATTTGATGGAGAAACCCATAAGCTGAAATAAGGACAGAGAGGTCACTCACCAGTTAACATCATGGGGAAAATAGATTCATCTTGGGAACAACTAATTTATTTCCTATGACTAGCAAACTAGAGCAGTGAGAAACTAAAAGCAAACCAAAAACAGCTTCTGCTCCACCATGGGATCCATGGGCTGCAGGGGGACAGCCTGCTCCACCAGGGGCCTCTCCACAGGCTGCAGGGGAACTTTTGCTCTGGCACTGGAGCACCCAATACAATTAGCCTGAAAGGCGAAGAGGAAGGGGAAGGAACTCATATTAGTTCAGATATAGACAACTATATTTTGGTGCACTCTGACAAATCAGATAGTTGTCCAGGCTTCCCTTCCACTTTAATTTCTCACTAGACAGTTCTGACCATATTATGGTGTTACTGGATTATAGTAATTTATAACCTCACATAAGAGCTCCTGGTTGAATCTGTGAAATAGGTACTCAAGAGTTAGTGCCTCAACATTCACCAATCCACACATTTGCTGTAACAATATGTTCCTAATATTAGGACAAAATATGCAAAATACTCAACATGCTTTTACATTCAGGTCTACATAGAAATTTAGCTGATATCTAAACCAAGCAATAAAAGGCTGAGTAGTTATTTCACAAGCATTTGCACTGGTTTCACTACTTTTGCTGCCCCATAGTAAAAATAGTAATAATTGTCTGTAGTTAAAACTTGTTGGGAAGGTCTTAACAAAATGGTGAATGGGTTGAGTTTACTTGTTGTCTAGGGTGATGATACTGGTTGCTGTTTTAAAGATGGCAGTTACAGATCCTAGTAGATAAAAACTTTTAAGATTTGTTCATACTGAAACCCTAAGGAGTTGAATTTCCTGGGATACAATAGAAATTTAGGGCAGTCCCTACAGAGTGCCATATGAAATGTTACAAGACAGATATGAAAATAAGAATGAAAAAATATATGTGTTAAACAGAGGTTTGTGGAAAGTAATGAAAGATAATTCCAATATAAAATTACATGATCATGCTCATCGTAGTTAGCGTTACTCCACAGGAGCTAGAAATCTGATATGTACTTTTTCAACAGCAATAGGTTTAGATACTGGCAATTAGGTAGTATTACCATTAGGTAGTTATTTAAAAGCCAGCTCTTACATGAATAGAGATACACTGCTCTCTGTTCCCTCCCTCCCCACCCCCACAATCTACCTCCTTACTGCAAGCTTCGGAAGTTTGTGTAAGTGAATTCAAACAGATACTTCTAAAACTGCTAGATGCTTACTCTTCTTTTTTTTTCTTTTTTTTTTTCTCTGTTGTGCTCGGCGTTCTGATTTGTTTTTTCAGAAAGAATATGAAAGATTTGTTTCTGTGTAGCATATCCTGCAGAATGAGAAGCAGAAGAAGCAGAATCTTTAAGTGTTCTGTGAAGGAAATAAAAATAAAAATAAATAAAAATAAATTTATTTTTTTTATAAAGAGCAAACTACCCCATCTTAAAACATTCAAACACTTCTTGTTAATAAGGGTATGCACATGCATGTATTATTTCTTTTGGTTTTCAGTAATATAGGAAAAACAACTATATGGTAAGATTAAGATCTGTATTATTTGTTTGGAAATAGTTGGCAAAAGTTTCCTATTTCTTTTCAGCCTGACCTATATTCTGTGCATTCTTGTAGAATACTTCTTTAACATAGCCACATTTTATTACACAGATCTTGGCTATTCTTCTGTGTTTGTCTATGCCTTCCAGTTGACTAGGGTAGGTAACGGAAAGGACTAGAGCACTTACAGCTCTATGTTCAGTTTTGCAGGTTCATTGAGGTTCCAATGCTTAAAGCAACCATCCATCTACATGCACAGTTTTGTGCAGAAGTAAATAGACAGAAATCAAGATAGCAT
The DNA here is from genome assembly GCF_013377495.2 of Cygnus atratus. NCBI lineage: Eukaryota > Metazoa > Chordata > Aves > Anseriformes > Anatidae > Cygnus > Cygnus atratus. The sequence continues at coordinate 117,121,420 of NC_066363.1, read as the reverse complement.
CCAAAGTAGCTAGAGTTAAATTATCTATTTTGGATAACACTGTCAGGTCCCAAAGTCTTCTGTTTACCATAAAGTATTTTTGTTCCTGTTGGAAGAAATTACTCATAAGACTGACTGAGTTCAGAAAATTATGGCCACCTTAGATTACTTATTTGATTAACTGTCAGAAATTAAGAACTATATTCAGCAGGTAACATAGGGAAAAAAACCTTTTGTATAATCAAGTTAAAGTACTGGGCAATCAAATCAAGTTCATTTAGAATGCAATTTCTGGAATTAATGAGGAAGTGTGGAGGCAATCATCCTCTTACCAATTGCGAACCTATTTAAACATCCTACCTGTAGTGTATTACTTTTAAATCGTATCATACCATTAGGAAAACACCTGATAATATTGTTCCTCAAAGAGCCAACATCATTAAAACCCTTCTGAGTCATTTTTGGCTGCATCCAAAGCAAGAAATTATTTTCACTGTTATATTTTATAATCACTGATGTTTCTGGACTTCATTTGGGTCAGTAGATAAAAGAAAAAACTAGTGCTGGACCCATCAAACAATGCAAGACCTGCTGTCTATATAAATGTGTTTGAGAGACAAGGGTGGAGGGCAAGAGGAAGAAAGATGCTTAAAAAGATGAAAAAGTACTTGTGAAACCATGTGGCAGAAAAAGTTTGAAAGCATTCTTTTGGGGCAATGAGCGGTACACTCCTTTTTTTTTTTACATGTTACTTTTTTGGATATGAATTCAATGTCAACTCCAAAACTTTGTAAGAAAACAAAGGAGTAACAATCTAGTTTCTTATGACACCATCATAAAATCTTAGTTTTCTGTAACTACGTAGACTACATAGAGTTCTTCATTCTCCAAAGCTGTCAATGCAATACTTTTTTAAATCATCAGCTCATATGAAAGATAACTTATGGCTAGGTCTCAGTAAAACACTTTTTTTTTTTCAAATAAATTATTATTTAACTTGCAATTACTTACTTTAATCCTTTTATATATATAAATATAGCACAACTAAACTAATTTGATACATATGATAGCTTTGTTTTTTTCTTCCACAGCTGTGCATAGAATCATATACTATCATAGAATCATATACTAATAAGCTTATGAATTCAGGTGACAAAATCCAATAGAAAGAGATATCGGAAAGTTCAGACAACTAATGAATTGGGATCACTTTCTCCTAAAATCACAGCAGCAGATCCATTTGAACAGAAGGAAAACCCTTCTCTGAGTTATGCCCATCAGGACCTGGTCAGTCTGCCTTTCTAAGCTAACATTTTTTAAAAAAAAAACTCTTCTCTTGGCAGTGTATGTGACTGTTCCTTTCTTGTCCTGAGTTAACGTGTCTGGTCATTGTTGGTAACCTGACCACAATGCTGGCATATTAAAACCAGTCAAGCCAGAGAGAAAGTAAGCCAAGGACTAGGCTCTGTCTTCTTACTACCACTGTTTTTCTTTGCCCTTGTTCACTGCGCTTTCAGTTTGGCAAGGAGCCATGTCATGTAGCAAAATCCTGCAGGTACTATTCTAAAAATGGTTACACACTATTCTTGTAATCAATGTTGGCAACAAAGGGAAGCTATCCGCTAGAAAGAACAATCCAAATGTGAATGGGAAACTTTTCTCCATGCATTGGGTGATGTGGTGAAGTACAATGTACAATTCTTTTTCCCCCACAGTTTGTCAGGTTGTGTGGATGCCTTTCTCATTTTATTCAAAGTATATAGATGACGTTGAGCACAGGCATGGTTGCATCACAGCCTTCCCCACTGCTGTGTGAACTTATTTAGTGAACTTAACAGGCATTGCAGTGAGTGATGTCCAGCACCACCGCAGAGGAGTGGGAAATGGGCTAATGAAGAGGCACTACATCTCCACATGCCTTTTCTCCATTGTGGCTTATTACATCCAAACTTTTTATTTCTTCTTTTTTCTCCCTGCCCAGCAGCCTGCAATAACAAATTAATTATCAAATAATACACACTAGGACTAAGTCACAGAAACTACCGTTTTAACCACACATTCTTGCCTGTTGTGATAATTCTGTCTTTACTTTCAAGTTGAGTCAATCTGATGATTTAAGAAGGATATTTTGGTTCCCCCAAACTTCCCCCAAGCCTCTCTTCTTGCAGAATGAATGTCACATTATAGCCTTTTCATTCACACAGTCTTCAGAAAAAGATTAATTAGTACAACACAAGCTGATTTCCCTATGCTATATACCAACAACAAGTACATTCATGGATACCACATTTATGCAAATTGCAAGAGATTGCATAGGCTTGATTGCAGCCACATGTATTTAGGTTTGCCCATGAATAACATGAGTAGGTGTTATAGTAATAAAAGTGTATCTGATTGAAAAGTCTAGAAATGCACTTTCTATTCTTGTGTTCATTGACAACTCAAACCTTGACTTCTCGGTTTAAAAAAAAAAAAAAAAACTATTTGAAAGCAACAAACATTAGAAAAAAAAGATATTAAATGGTTAAATAAGATGACATGGTAAGCAAATCTCATAATCTAGTTATCAGGTAAAATTGTTCAAAATTGCTAAAAGTCTGGAGCCATTCAGGCAAAAGGCTATAGTCTTTCTGCAGTAAAACCTATAATGTCACAGGAGAAAATGAGGCAGAACATCTGAACAAGAAAAATAAAAATAAAATATTGCCTTTCTTGATTAATAGTTAAAAAAAAAAAAAAAACAGTTGTCCTTGGGGGGCAGCAGAGGAGAAAAGAGCTCTTCAAAAGTAGCACATTAAGAAAAAATGCCATACAGAATAAATTAAACTAAAACAGATAGCCTATGAAGGGTGGCAGAGGCACATGAACAGTCAGTATGAGAAAATGTTTAAAATTATGTTTACAGATACAATGAAATTTACATCTGTAACTGCCATTGCAGTGCAGAAAAATACACAGCTATCATTGAAAGGCAACTTCCCATGGGATCAGTATATTACTAACTCTTCTCCAAAATTCAAAATGTTTGTGATATCATTATTATCTTTACTCATCAGACTTCAGTGATATTATATTTAAAAGCAGGTCTTATGAAGATTACTACAACAATATATACATCAAATTTGATTTTAGTATCTCTTTTTCTTATTTATAAAATAAGTTTCATATAAAGGATTTTTCTTTATTTATCTTTATTTATCTTTTCTTTATTTATCTTACCCTGCTTGAAAAGTGTTTATTCTGAACACACAAAAAACAAAGCATTAGAATTCCAAGGATATTTTTCTTTTTAAATAACTCTGCATGCAAGAGGGAGGATGGTTTCTAACTTTCTTTGTTAGAAACTATCTTTTTTATAATTATTATTAAAGAAATCAGAGTATGGATATGCAAAACACAAGCCTTTCTATCCGTAATAAAACTCAAGCCTGTTAGGTTCAACTGTTTATTTTATTCACAAAATTTAGTCAAAGTCAGTCCTGCAACTTCAGACCATTGAAGAGCTCAAGAAAGTGAGCCACATTTTTTTTGACTTTTTGAGTAGTTTTTCTGCTCACAATTTCATATACTTTTATATGCTTTGAATCTATCACCATTCAGACATCATAAGCTGTTACTTTCATGTAAATTGTTGATGTAGCTTTATGTAGTCATTCACAATGCTTAAAATATTCTGTATCAAATCTAAAGGTGGACATAGGCCTTCATCCTCTTCTTCTTCCTTTGGTAAGAGTTCTGAAATAAATCAACACATTTTGAACTATTTTATTTCATGCTCTGTTTGTGAGCACTTTGAGCAACAGCTTCAGGTTCTCAGTATCTTTCTGAAAAAAAAATACTGCTAAAACGCTATGTGATGTTTCAAGACAACATGCAATTATCAGCCTGTTGATCCTTGAAGCATTGTTTCTTTTTGCACCTGCCACAGGCTCCCACTGTTCAGTGTAATACAAAGTGAAACAGTCTAGATGACTGAGCAAGATGGCCTCAGATAGGTCATCTGTGATCTCTGTTTTCACATCTTCTCTGGGTTAATAGGCATGACAAAACAATAAAAAAGATAACATATCCTTCTTTTGATATTTTTATGAAACCATAAATGTTATGTTTTCAAATATCCACAATCTGCCTTTTAAAGAAGTTATGGATTGAGGATACTGAGACAAGTTAAAAAACGATTTGTATGCAACACTGTTTTCTTGATGAAGTCTTCTTTTGCATGGCAAATTGGGAATATTTTTAATTGGGCCCACCTCTTACTCATTAGTGACAGGCCATTAAAACCACACAACCCTACTGAAGATCAGATACAAGTCAAAAAATACTGGTAATAAATGGAGACCTTTTCTGTGCACAGATAATTGAAACATGGCATGATAGCCTTTGGCAATGAGGTTGTATGTATAATAGAAGGCAGGGGGTGCACTGTGGTTACCATCTACTTGATTTACAAAGTGGAATACCAGCTTCTTTCTCAGACAAATAGCTCCTCAGGGTGAACAGGAATTAAAAAACAAACAAAAAAAAATGTCAGTAGTCAGCACATAACACTCTGAATACCCAGAGGCTTTCATTCTCTTGAATAACAAGGTGACAGTTTTTAAGAATAGAAGTGTATTTCAAGTACCTTCCTCAAGATCATACAGGAAAGCTAGGAATGAACAGATAATAACTCAGATTTCCCAGTTCTGTGCTTTAATCACAGAACATCTTTCCTCTCCTAAAATGTATCCCAAAAGTATACCTTGCAAATAGTGTAGGGACGAGTGCTGTTAGTCAGAGATTCATAATTACACCCTGTGTTTGACAGAATACCTTGAGGATGTTTGCTCATCTACAAATTTAACCTAGAAGCTAATAGTCTCTTTTGTTGTCTATGAAATGGACCTAAATTGCAGAACTAGTGAGCATTGTAGAAGGGGAAGAGGAAACTAAAGCCCTGTGGAAAAGCCTACAAGGTTCTAGTTATCACAGAGGGCAGCACGTTTAGATTCAGAGCTCTGGCCTCTCCTGCTGCAATTCATCTCACTATACAAGTTTCTGAAAACTAAACACACAAATGTCTGTGCTGCTGTTCACTCCATACAAGAAAGTGTAGGGAAGGAAAGTCCACTCCATCTGCCTTATGCAAACCTAGTGACATGTCCTGAAAATAATCTAATATAGAAGTACTCTGTCTTAGGTTAAAAGAAGGTAGCTCTTTATTTCCCTACCCTGATTAGGGTAGATAAAAACACTAATTATTAAGCACTTACACAAATTCCCTAAATTCCATGTACACCAGCTCCTCTTCACCACTCCCACTTTAGGACCTATATAGAAGCAGTTCTGTCCATCCAGGGCACTGCCTCTACAGGTGTATGAAGCTCAAGTCCATGCAGAAACAGTTGCTCACTTTCAAACTTAACAGCAGTCCAGCTTCCTTTCTTTTACTTTTTAGTTTTCTCCCATGTTGAAAAGCTCCTGCAAGGGAGGCTAAACAGCAACAGTGTAAGTAGCTTCCATTTATTTTACTTTTTTGTTGTTGTTTTTGTCTCATGGGCTTGCAAACTATTTTAAAACAGTGAGAATAACAGTTATTCAAGTGAGAGTCAGATGGCTAGCACATCATTACATTATTTCCTGGGAAAACAGACCCAATCTGCTGTAAGAGGTCACATAAGCAGGACTACCACCTTGCAAGTAATGGTAGGAAAAAAGACTAATATTTTAAGTACTATTAGGATATCATGCAAGTTTACATTTAGCCTTGTAGAACAACATCCATTAGGACAACAATTTTTGTGTCAAAGGAAAATCTAAAAGTTGTTCAGAAACCTTTTCAGAACCTGCAAGGTGTTGGGTGCTGCTTGGGATTCCTTTGATGAATACAAATTAGGAACTTATTATTAACACATTATGCTCTTGTTTGCTTGGAGGCAAAAATGTGTACATTAGACTGTTTCAAGAAACGATGTTAAAAGAAGCATTGCCAACCCACTATGTCTGTGCTGGCATGGATTTCTAGCCCTTTCCATTCTTCTTTGGAGATGTGAAAGATGTCTGCAGTGTCCGTTTCACATAGAATAATTTCCTTTGTCATTCTATAAAATTCTCTATTCTGTATTCAGATCTCAGCTGAAAATGTTTATTTTCTGTACCCCATTAAGCTTAAATCTCTCAGATTTCAAAAAAGACATGTTTCTTCCTATAATATTAAAAAAAAAATAGTTACCCATTTATTAGCTTATGCTTTTGGGGACAGAATATATTAGAGAAATACTATAGAAAATAGATTTTGCTGAGCAAAATAAAACTACTGTCACACACAAAGTGTACGAAAAATATAGCATCTAAAATTAGGTACAATGACCTTACCTTATACATTGAAAAATTAAACATCAGAGTTTGAGTTAGTCACTCAACAGTTTCTTTACAGTCTGTGAAGAGAAACAAGCATGATTGCTCTTCTCCATCTTAGACCAGGATGAAACAGTCCTATGTGATACACATAGTCACTCTACTGACTACAAAGAACACTTTGAATGGCATGTGCGGCCTTACATGTTTCATGGTTAGACCTCCAGAATGCACTACAAAATGTAGAGAAGCTTCTTCAATGAAATTATAAAGACCTGTACCTCTTCCCCATGCTTCTCTGGGTTCACTCTGGGATGTCTATGAAATAATGTCTTACAGGTACAAGGAAAAGCCAAGGACTGGCTCCAATGTAGTTAAAGGAAGTTTTGTGAAAGTAAACTTTTGAAAGTATTGCTGCACTGGAAAAGTGCAGCACTGGAGTGTTACAAATCCAAGTCCTAGGATAAAAATTATATCACAGGCAGCAGTACAGGAAGTTTGTACATGCCAAGTACACAGTCCAGAACAGCCTAACAGTCAGCATAACACATGTAGAAAAAACATTCACAGTATAGTTCAGGGGTGGGCAATACTATGAAATCATGCTCTTAGTCATTATTATTCAAGACCAAATTATGTCTTCTGAAAAGGATGCTTGGATAGCCAGTAACTTTTTCTCACAGCAGTCTAACAAGCACAAGAAGTGAATTAAAAAAAAAAAAAAAAAGAAAGAAAAAAAAGATATAAAATCATTAAATTTCAATACAGATGAATCATTTGCATAAATTTTATTTGACATCAAATACACAGCTCTGGATTCATACAGGTCCCTAGAGGACAAATAGCTACAGATAAATTGCTTTCAGCATGAGAAATTCAGCAGGATAATCGTCTTGCAGTGGCTAAAGGTTTGAAAACAGGCTGATAAAACATTCAGGATGTTGCAGAGCTGTGCATTTCAGGGTTGAGAGGTTTATGAATGTAAAAATCTTTGCATTGCTCATCATCCTTCATTAGCAAGATAGTAAAATCCATAGCAATTTAAAGAAAGGCTATAACTTTACAGAAACTATCCTTCTGGGATTAGTAGAAATGCAACACTAAGTAGGTAAAAATTCAGTTACCAATTTCTTCCATGTCTGAACCAAAATTTAGTACATTTCAAGGCTCCAACAGTTCATTCAAAACTTAAATGAACAAAGTGTCTGCCAGAAGTCACACCTTGCCAGTAAAGAAATTTAAAATATTTCTGTTACAACAGGACTGAACTTTATTTTCAGTCCTATTAGCATGTTCATGAAAATAATTATAGAAATTTGTCTTTTGAGGCCACTCTGAAATGGTCCAAATCATAAAGCCAAAGCAAGAAAAGCCATAGCCCTGTTAGAATTAAATTTGGCCAGGGACATCAAGAGCAAAAAGGCTTCTATAGGTATATCAGTGGTAAAAGGAAGACTTAGGAAATTGTGGGCTTTCTCTGGAAGGATGCGTGAGACCTGTTCACCCAGGATATGGAGAAAGCTGAGATACTTGATGACTTTTTTGCCTCAGTCTTCACTGGCAAGAGCTCCAGCCACATAGCCCAGTCCTCAGAAGGCAAAGAACAGGACTGGAAGAATGATAAACCACTGTAGGAGAAGATAAGGTTTGAGAGCATCTAAGAACCAGAAGGTGCACAAGTCCATGCGACATGATGAGATACATCCACAGGTCCTAAGAGAACTGGCAGATGTAGTTGCTAAGCCACTACCTATCTTATTTGAGAAGTTGTGGCAGGCTGGCAAAGTTCTCACTGGCTGGAGGAGGGGAAACATAGCCCCATTTTTAAAAAGGGAGAAAAAGAAGACCTGGGGAACTACAGACCAGTCAGTCTCACCTCTGTGCCTGGCAAGATCATGGAGCAGATCCTCCTGGAAACTATGCTAAGGCACATGGAAAATAAGGAGGTGATTGGTGGTAGCCAACATTGCTTCACTAAAGGCAGATCATGCCTGACAAATCTGGTGGCCTTCTATGAGGGGATTACAGTATTGACGGATACAGGAAGAGCAATTGACATCATCTACCTGGACTTGTGCAAAGCATTTGACACTGTCTCCTATGATATCCCTTCCTCTAAATTGGAGAGACATGGATTTGATGGATGGACCACTTGATGGAGGGACCATGGATTTGATGGATGGTGAGGAATTGACTGCATGGTCACACTCAGAGTGTTGTAGTCAATGGCTCAATGTCCAGATGGAGATCAGTAATGGTTGGTGTTCCTCAGGGGTCAGCATCAGGACCAGCGATGTTGGACATCTTTATTGGTGACATGGAAAGTGGGATCGAGTGCACCCTTAGCAAGTTTGCCAATGAGATCAAGCTGTGTGGTGCGGTCAACATGCTGGAGGGCAGGGATGCCATCCAGAGGGACCTGGACAGGCTTGAGAGTTGGGCCTGTGTGAACCTCATGAAGTTCAACAAGGCCAAGTGCAAGGTCCTGCGCCTGGTTTGGGGCAATCCCAAGCACAAATACAGGCTGGGTAGAGAATGAATTGAAAGGAGCCCTGATGAGAAGTACTTAGGGGTGCTGCTTGATGAGAAGCTTAACATGAGCCGGCCACGTGCACTTGCAGCCCAGAAAGTCAACCGTACCCTGGGCTGCACCAAAAGAAGTGTGGCCAGCAGGGCAAGGGAGGTGATTGTCTCCCTCTGCTCTCATGAGACCCCACCTGGAGTACTGTGTTCAGCTCTGGGGCCCCCAGCACAAGAAGGACATGGACCTATTAGAACAAGTCCAGAGGAGGGCCACAAAGATGATGGAGCACCGCTCCTATGAAGACAGGCTGAGGGAGTTGGGGTTGTTCAGCCTGGAGAAGAGAAAGCTCCATGGAGACCTTTCAGCGACTTTCCAGTACCTAATGGGGGGCCTGCAGGAAAGCTGCAGAGGGACTCTTTGTCAGGGATTGTTGTGGATGGACAAGGGGGAAGGGATTTAAACTAAAAGAAGGTAAATTTAGATTAGATATTAAGAATAAATTCTGTTCTCAGAGGGTGATGAGGCACTGGAATGGGTTTCCCAGAGATACTGTTCATGTCCCATCCCTGGAAGTGTTCAAGACCAGTTTGGATTGGGCTTTGAGCAACCTCATCTAGTGGAAGGTGTCCCTGCCCATTGTAGGGGGGTTGGAACTAGATGATCTTTAAAGTCCCTTCCAATCCAAACCATTCTACGATTCTATAAGTAAGATCACAGCTTCAGAAATGGCCTGACCAAGCAGGGAAATCATAATCTGAAGCTGCAGAAGGTGACAAGCTCCTGGGAAGGCAGCCTTTTCCCCAGCTGCAGCAACTGATCAACAAAATCATTCTGCAGCCATACTGATGGGAGTGATCCTTCCAGCTAGCCTATAACACCTGAGTCCCTCATTTACCTGGTGTACACTAGGCTTGCTCTAATGGAGACCTGTCTTCAGAGAGTTGTCATTTCATGCTGCCTGCACGTAACCAAGTCCTTACACCTCATTCATCAAGATATCTGAGCCATGTCTGCATTAACAAGTAGAGCACACCACCAGGACTAGATTTCTACAGTGAAACAGCTGGAAGCAATCACCCAACATTCTCATTATGCACATCTCCAGGAATTTTTACCATAGATGTGTTCTCAGCCAGTTTGGTGGTTTAAACATCCATTAATAATTGCAAATGTACTAGTGGCAATTTCTTGGGTACATCTAGTGTCTTTTTGAAATGAATGCAGTTTGCATGCTCTGAGACTACCCCAGGATGCTGAACTGGCATTTAGAAAGTGAAGATGCCTAAAATACTCACTGTAGCTGTGCATCCCTTGTCTGACCTAAAACTCTGACAAAGAAGTACTCCAAAAATAAGTTAAGTATCTAGATCATTCAATATGGAAATCATTCAACATAATTTTTAAAAAGAGTAAACACTATTTTTGTACTCTAACAATATTCAGTTATTAGATTTGGAGGCGTATAACTAGAAATAATGTTTCTTAATACCTGCTACCTTTTTCTTAGCTAAAGAATATTTTTTGTAATTCTTTCAGCTGACAGAGAAATGGAACCAGCTGACAAGATGATTTCATAGCTCTTTCAATTAGAGACTGTCTTAAATTTCTGGAAAACTGGGAGACTTCTAGGATTTCTTTCCTTTACATAAATGCAAATCCTCAATATTCTAAGATGCCAGAAATTTTATACTAATTATTCCACAAGTTCACATCAGCTTTCTCCCTGCAACTATACTTTTTTTTTTTTACTTTCATATTTCACTAATTATCTTTAACACATCAATCTTTTACCTCTTCATGTCCTGTTGAATTAATAAAAATACCTCTTTAGAACATCTTTTCCTTGCTGTATTTTGTAGTATTCACTTGGCACTGTTGCTCAGGCAGATTTCAGGACAGAGAGATGTAAGACCTGAAGCCAGTTCCTCACTCTGCCAGTTCCTCATGCACAAACTATATGAAGTCCATCAAGTCTAAGCTTTATTTTATCTCCATTATTTCTCTACAGAATGAGACCAGTATTACTAACACACCACTGAAATATGCTGATTGAATTACTCATTTGACATTTTCATAGCCCAGTTATTTTATATCTACTCTGCTCTCATAGATTCATTGTTTTTCTATCTCATTTCTCTGTTTGTTTTTCCTTTTCTCTTCATCTTTACTGTTATTCCTTCCCTTCAAGAGTTAGCCCATTCATCTTTTCATGCATTCTTCCTCTGGTATAACAAGATTACATATTTTCATTCATAATTAGCAATGTCCGTGAAGGTTCCATAGCTGAGGGTCAACTTCAGTGCAGAAATAATAACCTAACAAAAATTCTGGCCTCTTTTCCAGTACTATCTCCTAGGTTTCTAGTTATTAGCTCATGCAGAATTTGACTAAACAAAGCTCTTAATTCCTTCCCTCCCTCTCTCTGAGCCAACTCTCCTATCCATCAATGCAACATTGTAAGACTGTAGATCCTATTAAATGTTATTTTGACTGTCATTCAGGCATATAAATCCAGGTATCTTTTTTTTTGACGCTGATAAATCCTCAGATACAGGATAAGTCTAAATCTTGCTGAGTTTTATATATTAATTTACGTAAGATTGCTAAATTCAACCTTTTATATACCCCTACTCAGCCAAAACAGGCGCTTAGATCTTCACCCTGCTGTGTCCTTTCTCCTGTAACAACACTTTCTCTTGACAAAGACAACCATGCCCTACCAAAGTTTTTAAAAATGCTTATAAAAACTAGCCTCTTCACTTGTTGATTTGACTGTGTTGCACTGATTCCCTTTCCTCATAGTTCATAGTCTAAGAGAGTCCTTTAGTGCTCTCTGACATTTTCCAACTTGGGATATTCTATGATTCTATGATTTACCACTAGTTTTTAAGCTTTTGATTTGAACAATTCATGGGTGTCCAAATTCCTTGTTCACCAGCCAAATCACACAATAAGTATCCCTTTTTTTTTTCTTTCTTTCTTCCTTGTTTGCTTCTCTTTAGGACTATGCAGAGCTTGCTGAAATATTTCATTATTCTACTTGCCTCCTTAAGATCCTATTTAGTTGTGATATTACCGAAATATCTACACATGGGGGGGGAGGTTAACAGCGGGGGGGGGGGAAGGGGGGGGGGGAGGTTAACAGCACAAATATGTAACAGCATGCAAATATGTATATACGTGATTAAATAGGCTCAGGTGTATAGATGTGTGTGCATGCATGTAAATAAATGTGTGTGTAGATAAGTGGATGTGTATAGGTATGCATACATGTAAGCATGTACATGAATGTACATAAATATTCATGTGGGCCCACGTATGTGCATGCATAAGCATATGTGCACATGTGTAACATATGTCTGACTCTTTACTGATGGCTTTAACAACCCTCGTTACTTCATCTATGCACATTTGAAACAGATATACTTAAAGCCAGACTTTAACAACCACATCTCTCTAAGCATGGTTGCAAATGGCATATAAGTGCATTCACTCTAACAAAGTCAGTTCAGACACTCTTCTTTTGCAAGACATAACAAATGAAATATAAAATTCAGAATAAGATGTTGGATGAATTTTGTAGACAATTCACTTAGAAGTCTGAAAAGATTATTATTTTTTTTTAATTTCTGACTGAAAGACTTTCAGAATTTCAGAAGTCCACTTTGAACAAGTATATATAATAAATCCACAAAGCTGTATGGAGCTTTCAAAGTTAATGCAAGGAATAAAGTAATTACTGAATTATCTACTGATTTTGAACATGACTGATTAAACTTTATAGGCAAACAATAATGCAAAACGATTGACTCTTCTGGACATTTATAGTATTTCTTACACTAACATACCTAAGTGGTAAGGTCCCATTCTACTTTCCCGAATAAATAAGCATTAGTTTCAAATCAGGAAGTGCTCTTCATTGGAAAATTAGTCTTTTATTGTTCCTTTTCTTCCACTGCATTATACAGAAAATTAGACCTAATTTGAGATAGTTTTGAGAAATTTTTTCAAAATTGAAGTGTTTCAATTTTATTTAAGACTGTTAAAAATCTGTTGTTTTTTTTTTAGCAAAACAAAAAAAAAGAATATAAAAACAGCTAGAAATAGTTTTTGACTTAAAATTCATTTGAAAATTTTCATGTATGAAACAGCTTTTGTGGTATGTAATATTTTAAATATTTTAACATTGTCAGGAAGAACAACTTTGTATTTATTGATAAAAGTAACTCCTTAAAGAGTTCTTTTTTTTTTTTTTTTTTTTTTTTCAGAATAAGCAGAATAAATAAGCAGAACAAATGCATTCTGTTTACAATTGAGATGTGTTATTTTAAACTTTGGAAGCAACAAACAAATCAAAATCACAAAGACAAGAAGTATAGGCTAGTAAGTTTCAGGTTTCATAATGTCTATTCAACCTTCCCCCAGAAACAGATCTGCAATTTAATTTCATCAGCCTCTCCCTTAGTTTTCCAGAAATGGCTCCCATAGAGTCCAGCTCACACTCTTACGGTCACATGAGTTTCTCAAAAAAAAAGGTAACAACTCTGATGACAATAATTGTTCCAAGGCTCATCCCAAAATTCAGAGCTTGGATTCAAGCCTGATATGTTCAAAGAACTAATTTTCCAAATTACTCAGGTTTGAATAATGGTTTCTAATAAAATACTTGAGTAGTCCATCATTTTTTATTCTATATCCAACATGCTTTACCTCACTTGAACTTCCAAAACTTTATACATCACCAGGCTAAAATCCTAAGTACAGAATTTCATAAAAGTTATGAAATGTTCTGACTCAAAGTACCCAGAAAAGACATTTTATTCTAGGGTTCTGTTCTGAACGCTTCTGTCCTTCAACCTTCAAGTATGATTCTTACTATTCACCTAAAATTAACACTTTTATTCAGTACCTTTTTAACAATCACATATTTAAGCTAGAGAGGGGAAATGAGTTAGATAACTTAGTTTGCTTGTAATAATATGGCATCCTTAGTACAGAAATGCAAATACAAAGTGTGAGATGCCTCCCTCATGTACAGGAAACTCTAAAATTTCTTAGCTAACAATGGCTCTACAACAATTCTATGTCCACCTTCACTGAAGCATTGCAAATTCCTGAATCATTAACAAAAGCAATTTCTGTGGCCAAGTTTAAAACATTCTCAAAGCAGTAGTAGATAAAGGAATATATACACACTTAAAGATAAAAGTGTGAGGTTTTTCTTTCCCACCTAAAGGACACTTTGTTGTATTGTATTTCTCTGCACAAGTCATACTTCAAAATTGCCTTTTCTTCTACATGAAAAACACCAGCACTGAAGAAAGCTAGGCACTACTCAAGAGAAAGAAAGAAGCACTAGGGATTCAACAAAATATGATGGCTTTGGCAGCACTACTTTTATCTTTTCCTGTTTCAGCAGTCTTCCAAAAATTATAAAGACTTCACAAATGTCAGACTTCTGCCTTAAAACATCCTGAAGGTTGTGAAGTTGAAGCTAGGTAACAATAGACTTTATGCTTGGCTCTGGAACTCAAACTCAGAGTACTGAGAAGACAGTCTTTTTTGTGTAGATTTACTCTGTTACTGTTCTTTGCCTTGGACAAAATCCAATGCTATTTCTAAAGCCAGCTGGAGAACAGCAAGAGGACAGACCCCTTAGAACAATGCCTGTATCCCACACAGTCACTGTGGTCCATTAGGTTCAGTTTATTTATGAAAGTTGCGGGAAATGAAGAGTGATTTTGTCTTGGAGAAAACTTCTCTTGGAGTTGGGGAATTCAACAAGAATCACAATTCTGCTCCAACTCTTAGACAGTCATCTCTTTTAAACACAAAAATAATCCTGCACGAATGGCTCCAAATATCTGTCTTAATTCAAGCATTAAAAAGAGAGCCCTGCAGTTGCAATAAGTAGAAGCAGGTAAAGTTTAATTGAATCATAGAATCATAGAATGGCTGGGGTTGGAAGGGACCTTGAAGATTATTTAGTTCCAATCCCCCTGCCATGTGCAGCAGTGCCACCCAATAGATCAGGTTTCCCAAAGCCCCATACAACCTGGCCTTGAACACCTCCAGAGATGGAGCATCCACAGCTTCTCTCAGCAACCTGTTCCAGTGCCTCACCACCCTCTGAGCGAAGAATTCTTTTTTAAATAATTTTGGTTTAAAGCCAATCCCTCTTGTCCTGTCATTATCTGACTGATCAAAATGTTGCTCTCCATCTTTCTTATAAGCCCCATTTAAGTACTGAAAAGTTGCAAGACAGTCACCCCTGAGCCTTCTCTTCTCCAGGATGAACATCCTCAGCTCTCTCAGCCTTTCTTCAGAGGAGAGGTGCTCCAGCCCTCTGATCATCTTCATGGCCCTCTTCTGGACCTGTTCTAACAGCCCCACATCCTTATTGTGCTGCAGGCCCCAGACCTGGATGCAGCACTCCAAGTGGGGCCTCACAAGGGCAGAGCAGAGGGGGACAATCAACTCCCTCGCCCTTCTGGCCACTCCTCTGTTGGTGCAGCCCAGGATGCAGTTGGCCTTTGGGGCTGCAAGTGCATACTGCTGGCTCATGTTGAGCCTTTTGTCCACCAGAACCCCCAAGTCCTTCTCTGCAGGGCTGCTCTCATTGAGTTCTTCACCCAGTCTGTGCTCCTGTCTGGGATTGCCCCAGACCAGGTGCAGCACCCTGCATGTGGACTTGTAGAACCTCATTATCTTCATATGGGCCCAATTCTCAAGCTTGTCTAGGTCCCTTTGGATGGCATCCCTTTCTTCTGTTGTATCAACTTGACATCTTTATTATGTTCATTTCATGTTACCTTGCTTGTCTACTCGTCTGAGTCACATCAACTTTTTTTTTTTGCAATGTAAAAAGAGGTACTGGAGTACCTCTTTTATAGCACTGGAATTGCTATGTAAAAAAAAGGTAGTGTACATTTAATAAAGTTTAGAATTCTTAGGTTATTTTGAAACTGGGCAAGCCTAGCTTATATCCAAAACTTTAGAAGATTTGATCAGATTTAGTTGCTCATGTAGTTAATTACAGTATTCCCACTGGCATGAAAGCTAGGTATTTATTAAGTAATCCTTGATACCATATTTAACTAAAACACATGCCTGTTATTTTATGAATTCCACAAAATAAGTGAGGAAAAAAAAGATCAGGAGGAACAGGGGAAATTTATCCAAATATCACTGCCAAAATGGCATTTTAATCACAGAATAAATTAACAGCAACTGGAAACAAGATGTTTGTTGTTTTGTTTTTTTAGCAAAATTGCAACATACCTTGACTTTTAAGAAACATTAACGAGAAGTCAGTGAGGCAAACAGCAAACTGAAAGTGGATTTAACAGCTACTGACATCAGAGCATTTACTAGAATGATATATACCTCTCATCTTCAAAGAGCTGCATTAGGCAGCTGTCCTTACTCAAATTCTCTCCCTACTGTGTTAGGTAGTCTAGCATGCAGGATTCATTAGCAAATGTATTTATTTCTTTCATGAAGGACAGTCTCTTCACATTGTCTGAGATAAGACAATTCCACCCACAAGGAATTTTATCACTTGCTGTAAGTGAGAATAAATATTTTGGGAAATTGCAGTCATTTAAGTGTTATTAAAAACTAAGTCAAGTACACAACTGTGGTAGCAAAAGGTTTATATTCACATATACTACAGTGGTACCTGAAGATACCTGTTAAAAACAGGTTAGCTGAGTCGCCTTCCCTTAACTGCTTGAAGGCCAAAGTCCTTCATTGTGTTCCATAAGAAACTTCTCCCCTCCACTGGTATCCCACTTTTCAAAGTGATAAATTTGCCTGAGGTTTTCATTAGAAAATCTGAATAAATCATCACCATGTTTTTGTGGTGATGATTTATTTACCTTTTTAGCTTGTGAAAATGGAATGTTGTATATTATAGTTAAACCAGGGTTTGCTATATGCAAGAAAAAAAAAATCATAGTCTCAGGCTTCTCTAAACCCAGAGACCTGCCTAGCACTTGCCAAATTACTGGCCAATACTGCTGATGCAAAGTTTTAAAGCTTAAACACAAAATGTAATTCATCCTTTTCTACTGTTTGAGTGAACTTGTACGCACTCCTTGGAGGCAGACATACTGGTCTTTTAGAAGGTATTACTTTCAACACACTAACATTGCAAAAGAAACCGCAAGAAATTTGAAGCATGGGATATAAGTGAATTAAAAAAAGATATGGGCCTAGGAAGAGTTAACAGCTGGATAAAGTCATCTTAGGCCGAGAAGGGAATCCACTTTTCCACCTCAAGTCAAGATGCATTCAGAGGCAAAGCAGTAAATCAGATATGACAGGCTTAATGCTGATATGACATACTAGCAGCCTGGGAAAGAATCACTGATACACCTAAAGGTGATCAGAATTTTGCTGTGCATATACATGCATATGTTTATATTGCTGGAAAATTCTGCTTTATTTAGAAAGGACAAAAAGTGGCTTCACTGATGCTCCTTTGCAAGGCTTTTATCGGATGTACTTTCTGTTTGCAGAGAAAAAAAACTTTGCCTTTCAGTTTTGAAATATTCAACCCTTATTTGTTGTTAGCGTCTAATTGGGTCATCTCTGCTGATCAAGTCAAAGAAGAATAAACAAATCTATTCTAGTAGAAGGTTTATGCAGGTAGTCAGCAGCTGAGCTGCTTTTTAAATGGAAAACGAAAGAGAATTGGTAGAATATAAATACTAGGAAATTAAGAATGTATTTTACAATAGTCATCAATGAACAGCAGCAAAATCCATTTCTGTAAAAAAGTGGAACAAATTCAAGTTTCCTGATAGACCAGCAGTATCAGAATTACCAGGCAGAGACAATTATTTTAAAAATGCTTTGGGAGCTGGCCAAGAATAACACTTATTTTCTAAATAAGTTAAAGTTCCAGCAGATGACACAGTAGCAATCTACTATAGAAGAATGAGTGAATTGAATACACCTTCATGCTAATAACTGACGCTTATGGAGCCTGAAGAGACATTTTGAAGTCTGACTCAAAGGAGTGCTTCATAAAACTACCACGTTTGCAAATACTGTATATTGTGTCATATCTGAGGCATGTTTAGAGGGAACTATTTTTCCTTTTCTCCTTCTAAATATAATTTTGGGATTAATTTATTTGGACTGTTTCCTTCTGAGAACAACCTGAATAAATCCATACATAGATATATGTGAGCATGGCCTGCTTTTCTGATTCCCCTCACTCTCTGAAAGTATTGGAAGAGTTATGAGAATGAGCAACAGAGATTGTTGATCAAATGAAAGGCTTCCCACAACAGTAGCATTGAAACAAAGCAGGACTTTACAGCCTAGAAAAGATAGATGAGGAGGAATATCCTTGAATAACTTTATGTGGCATAGAGAACTTGAATGATGAATAGTTCTCCATCTTCTGTAATAGTTACAAAACACAACAGAAAATTGTTAAGATGCAGATTCAAAACAGAGGAAGGTAATTTTCCTTAGTGTACACAGTTAAACTGTATAATGACTTTAATGTCATAAGCACTCATCTGCAAAAGAATTGAGACCAGAAAATTTATTCGTCTTCAGACCATACAATGCAAGTGGTCATATATGATGTGAATGAAGACCAGATACCAGAACCTGCAGGATAGATCTTACCTGTGCATGCCATTTTGCTGCCTTAATTGTGATGCAATGACTGTTACCTCTATTAGAACAATTGAAACTTCACAGAAATTGAGAAAGTTTTTAATTGCAGGAATTATTGGATAACAGAAATTACTTTTATTGTTCAATTATATATGCACTTCCTAAAACTATTAACTCAAAAACAAATTTAAGATTAGTTTTTTCCAGTACTTCGTTATGCTTGAGAAATACTATCATCTACTGGATTAGAGTACTGTATTTTACTATATAATCTTTCATTTGAATTGTACTTTAGAAGCTGGAATGCTTCCTGCCTGGAAGAAAACAAAAACAAAAGCAAACTAACAAAAAAACATACAAGAGACACAGAACTTTGAATGAGGCTTTTTCTTTTGTTCAGAATCTTTATTCAGAAGCATCGTGATAAGCAAGAGCTTTCACATCCAGCCAGACACATCCAGTGGAAGATATTCTCCTCTTACATCTTCTTCCTCAGGTTAAGCTCAGCCCTACAGCCAAGTAAATGTACAATCCATTCATACATGTTTCAGCATGAGTAGCAGCAGTAACTGAGGACCACGCAAGTAACAGCATCGTTACCTGGCGTATATAGCACAAAGTTCATCAGGAATGGTAGAAATGTTAACCCTAACAGCTTCAGAATTATTATGAAGTCTCTGGTACAGTCTGAAGCTTGTTTGTTGATGTTCACCATTCTGCCAGAGGAAGCCAAACACTGAAAGGCATACTCCTAAAGAGTATCTTCAGCTTGCAGAGGTATCTGTAGGCTGCAGTCTATACCGACTTCAACTTCTGCCTAGATAGCTCTAAGAAGGGCATGAACTCCAGCTTTTCTAACTTAGGCATCAAAGAGCAGCTTTTCCACTGAGACTAGAAGTTTAGGAAGATCAGCCTTCCTTAATCAAAACTAGTATTTTTAACCTCTTCCATACACTTTTTTTCCATGAACAGACACAAATGCTCTATCATTTTTCACGACTCCCCACCCCCTTTAAAAAAAAAAAAAAAAAAAAAACATGAAGTATGTCCACTTGCATTCATATAATAAGAAAGTTTTCAGTGAGCATAAAAATGTTTTTCTAGTCTCTCCAGAGGAAACATTTTATGTACAGCAAATGAGAATTAAGATTTTTCTGTTTAAAAAAAAAATGACAAGGCTAAACCAAATATAGTTTATAATTTTATTGCTTTAATAACAAACAAACATACAACAACAAAAAAGCCTTCTCTTCTCCATATTAAGTTTCTCATCATCAACCTCTTTGCGTAGGACATGTATGTGCTTCATTTCCCAGCCGTTCTTGTCCTCTGCCAAACTCGCTCCAGTTTATCACTCTGTTCCCTATCCTGGAAGGCCCCAAACTGGATATAGTATTCTAGTACTCCTGAGGTGTTAGTTAGGTAGTAAAGAGACACAGAAGCATTTGCCCCTCCTGGACAACACTTCCCTTCTCAGAAGACTTTTTCCATGAGACCAGCAGTCTGCCTTACAACCCCCCTCCCAAGAGCTTTTCACTTGGCTTGCGAGTACTATTGCCAGCTTGTACTGCAAACACAGCAAACAGAAGCTGTACACAGGTGTCTGCTTCCTCTGGGAAAGGTTTTCCCCACCCACCACTGGATCCACCCTCACCAGACAAGATTCCACCAGAACACCCCACAAAACATCTTTCACTTAGGTCACAAAAGTCCTTGATGCCGCACACAAAGCTTTGCACAGACCTCTGCAACTCCCTGATGAGACCTCCTCCAGCCTAGACCCAGTGGTTCTTTCTGCAAGACTTTGACCAAACCTCAATGCTTCCCAAACAGACATCAATCAGGTGGTGACTGCTGTTGCCACCACACAATCCTTCAGCCTGTGCTTCCCTTAGAGCAAGTAAATCCACACACAGGTACCTGGCACCCCAGGGTTACACTTCCTCCACATCTCGACTGTTCCTTCTTGCAGCTTGAGGCTAATACCTCCTTAGAGTCCTTCTCCTAGGTCATGCTGTGACCTTCCGCCTGTGTCACATTCCCACCAAACCCACCTGCACACAAGTCTCTGCCACTTCCAGGTGAGGCTACCTCCATCATCAGGAACCTTCTCCAGGGATCACCAGCCTGCTCAGATGCCCCCAGCCCATGTCAGTACACTCATGAATGCTACTGCTGCCCTGTACACTTTCCCACCATTGCCCTCAGAGTGAGCAGATGCTTCACAGCAGGTTTCTGCTTCTCCTGGGGCTGGGTTTTCTGCTGCAAGGCATCCCCACGAGTGCTTTCTGGAAGGGCCAGGGTGGGTGCTGGCCATGGGCACCCAGGAGTGGAGAAGAAGTTCCTTCTTCTGTCACCAAATGCCTCTCCAGTGAATAGGACATGAATATCCTGCAGAAGCAAACTATTTGATACATATGATGGTACCCTGATCATCTTGATTTCAGCATTTCGTGTTCTACAGTCTGCTCCCTACCAATGTAAATGCTTTATTTGCCAAATAAGTGATTTCTCTAAGACTCGTCTATCATTTCTGTCACCTAGTCTTTTTTTTTCCCTTCTTTTTTTTCTTCTTTTCATAAGGAGACGTTTAAAAATAAATGTGACTAGGTACCTTCTCTTATTTCACAACAGCCATTTGTAGTTGAGACGTGGTAGTAGTTTCCATTTGCTTTTTAATTTGCATTAAATTTATTCAAGAAGACTTTATACCTTAACAACCGGCTCTAAAATGACTATACTTAAAATATCTGCGAATTCATTCTTCATAAAACAGAAGGTTAATACTGGAGCATTGGACCACAGGTCCTGTATCACTGAAGGTACAGGATGGTTTATGACTAATTTTAATGAATGAAACACCTACTCCAAGACATAAAGGAGAGTGAATTCTTCAAGCACTAGGGAACCATTTAAAGAAGTCACACCAATATATAGAAGGGGCAAAGAAAAAACTTCCAGGTAACAGTCAAGGATTACAAATATATGTTCACTTTGTTGATGTTAACATTTAACTATTGTCACTTTAAAATGGCTACAATTGCAATCCACCATTGTAATTCTGAGAATTTAAGTAGGACGTGGAATTATTTGAAATATCTTTGCCAGTTCTTTCATTCCTACAGTTGCCTCTAGCAATTTTTACCTACTGCCTTTGCAACTTTCTTGGATATGCTATCTAAAAAATAGAAAGCTAAAGATATTGCACTGGGGAAATTAAAAGTGCATGAGGCTTGATAATTCCCAAACCACCAACATTTTGAAAAATTTCTACTGCTTAAATACTAAAATGATTCAAAAGTTTGCACTAGTATTTTGTGTCAATTGAACATTCTGAGATAGAAAAATATAATAACATACTTAATAATATACTTTTGTTAAGGCTTATGTAACAATTGTCTTCATTTTTGCAGAGTCTTTGCACTTCATGGCACATGGTGATGTTTATATTGATGGATAGTTCAAACTTGTAGTCAGAAAAGGAAATATGAATGTATATACCACTTGTGTGGTGTGATCTCAGTATCATTTATTAGTATTTTCATGGAAAAGTATTGTCAAAACTGCATTAATAGTATTAATGTTATACACATATTATATTGAGAATAACAATGCGCTACGCATCCAAACAGATGACTTTGGAAAAACAAGATAGTCACCTAGAACAGATGGAATTTTTATTTGCGATTGTGATACCTTCATTTTGCATATAAATAGTTAAATTCATTGATATTTATCAGAATCAGCACTAATG
Organism: Cygnus atratus; assembly: GCF_013377495.2. Taxonomy (NCBI): domain Eukaryota; kingdom Metazoa; phylum Chordata; class Aves; order Anseriformes; family Anatidae; genus Cygnus; species Cygnus atratus. The sequence goes on along the minus strand of NC_066363.1, from coordinate 117,099,185 downwards.
TCATGCTGAATTACTTGTTGTCTTACTTTTTTAAAAAAGTCTCAATTATTTTAAACACTGGAAGATGTTTTCCTTAATAGGTGAGGCATTTGGATCTTAAATGGCAATTTCAGCCTGGTCTTTTTTCTTTGCTATCCATGGAAGCTCCATTTTTATTGACATATTGAGAAACATTGTATAGTAACATCCTTCACTTCACAGTTTACACTAGATACAGAAGAAGGTTTAGCATGTTAATTGGGCTAACACTTACAATACTGCTAAATTCATGGGAATAACCAACTGTGTATTTGGGATTGTTAGTGTAAGATTTTGATTGCAAAAACAAAACAAAGACATATATAAGTAATTTACTGAAACATGGATTTACTCTGTCATTTCAGTAGATTAATTATATGAGGGGTTTCACCATTAAAGAGGAATGTATTTCTGAACATTTGAAATTTTCGTGTGTCATTGAGTTGGAAAGGAGGATTCCAAGTTCAAAGCAGAAGACAGACTAGAAAGGAAGAGTCTCATTGCTGAGGAATGCTTGGTTCCTCGGTATTCAGTGGAAAGTCTCTATAGAGATGAGTCTGTTCAGAACATGACTAGTAGTAGCCTTTGATTTTTGTCTTGGATTTATGATTAGTGTCTGCCTTGGACAACCAAAGACAGATGTTGGTGCTGGGTAGCTGCTTTGCATCTCAGCCATATATTGATACACTAGTGCCTATGTAAGGAAGAGAAGAAGAGAAATTATCACAGAACCATATGGTTGGGTTGGAACGGGCTTTAAAGACCACTTAATTCCAACTCCCTGCCATGGGCAGGGACACCGTCCACTAGACCAGGTTGCTCAAAGCCTCATCCAACCTGGCTATAAATACTTCCAGAAACATTTCTGGCAGCCTAGAAATGGCAGATAAAACTCTGATGCATTAGGCAACCATTAAACTTGAAAACACTCCCAAGCCTCCAATCCTGGAAATAAACACCATATATATCTTGATTAAATGTTGAGATGAGACCCAGGAGTGCATGATTCGTGTTTCAAGATTTGCTCACCCTTCTGCTCTTCTCCAATGCCTTGGCTTCTTTTGGATGAAAATTCAAGTGTATGGCAGCAAGTGCCTTCTGACAGGTCCCCGGCATGTACGAAGGTGCAGGACATCCTACAATTTGGATGTAGCACTCTTGTTAGCTACCAGTATAGGACCAGGATAAGGGTAAAGTATATCCATAACTCTTCTACAACACAGCTATACTTGAGGTAATGAATAGATGATTATTAAATAGCTCTGATTTGAATTAGGAAAAAGTTTTATGTGGAAAGATTTCTGGCATCTGTTTATCACCAGTCAGTTCCTGGATGGCACTGAAAATTTGATTCATGCTTTGTAAATGTAAGAAAGTGGAGGAGGACAGGAAGGATTCCATTTGGAGAGATTGTGTTTATTTTGTTTGTTGTTTGCTTGTTGTTGTTGTTTTGTGGGTTTTTTTTAATTGCTGATTCCTTCTGTACTACCAAAGATATATAAGAAATATATGAAATTAATCTGTTACCTCCTTGCAACTTTTTTTGTTATTCCTGCAGATAGATCTACCTACCAACACAGTTACATTTTAGCAAGAATTTTCTAATAAAGGGAGACAATGCTCAGAAGAACTGCAGAAGCTACTTTAAGATAAATTGAAAAGCATCTCCAAAAAACTTATAGCAAGACATTAGAGATAGTCAGGCAGGACTACAGGCGTGGAAATGAAACTTTTTAGGCTTCAAACATAGTCATATGGCTGTTCACCAGTTCTGAAACCAATCCTGTGTGTCCCCATAGAGTGCAGTAAAGTGAGCTGGGGATTATTCAGATGGTTAAACAGACAGTACTGAGGAACAAATTGTTCCTGTGTTTATTTTACACTTCAGAAATGCTTGCAATTGACAACAGCAGTACCCATAGAGACCTTCAGAGGAAAGCTAGTGAATCATAGATTTCTGTAGGCACTAGAAATGTAAAGTTTAATTTTTCTTATGCTGGCAAGCTGTAAATTTTGGGCCATTTCAATTAAAAATATGGAATAATGTGGCCTTGACTGTTCATAGCAAGACTGCAGCTCCACCAAGGAGCTATGCCTAAAGTGAAACATTAGAGTTAAACACACTTTATGTTACTCTGATTCCCAGGCTGAATAGCAACTTAAGCACTTCTCACTTTTGTTTTGTCAGATGGATAAAACAAAAGGGGGAAATGACAAACACTGTGCTGAAATTAACATGGTTTTACCTAAATGTCCTTTTATTCAATCTTATTCAGCAAATACTTACTTCACTGCTAGACTTATTAATCATCTCATGGACGTATTCACCTCCTGTTCAGCAGTTGGTATTCAGCTGCTGCTTCTCCATGAGGCTTCATAAATGGGAGTAGATTTATTTCTCATTATGTCCTTGTAAAACTTTAACTGGAAGACAGCTAGATTTCTTATTTGACCTGGCTAGCCTCTTTTTCATTACTATTGATCAATTTATTTACACCTATTGATGAACGGTTACATTTTACAACCTGGACAATCTAATAGCTTTTTGCTTATAGAAGTGTTCACCACCATTGTACAAACAAAGGTGATCCACTGGTGTGTTTGGCACATTACTCATTTTAAAAGACATCACAGCTGTTAGGTCTGACTCTCCAGGAAACAGCTCTCACTATTATTATAACATATAAATGATCCCAAATGTTCCATAAGCAGAGTTTCTAAACTAATGTAATTTCAACAAACCAGATATTTACAGTTTTGTCTGGAAATACAATAAACTGAATCAAATGCATGTTATGATACTTTGGAAATAAGTATCTGATTTGTTCTCAGAGACAATTGGTTGAATTGACTTTCATATGCCTAAAGTCAGCATAACAGTAGAACAGATTTAAATTCTGGAAGCTTTTTTTGATAGTGACAATTTTAAGAGATACTTTAAAATGTCTACAGTTCTTCCCCAGCTATGGAAAACAGCTTTATTTTTTCCTATCAGAGGAAATGATGGGATTCTTATAGTTGGTGACCATAGCCTAAGACTTGTACAATTTTAAATGCATGAACTCCAATATTTTCTATAAAGCAGTTCATTTCGTTCTGATTTTATGCTATTTGTCTAAATCCGGACATTGTTGAACTCTTGAGCCTAAACCATGATCTGAATCTCATCAGTATAAATCCAGGCTACTGACCTCATTGCTTCTACTGAATATACTAGCCTTATCCAACAACATAATATGACTCTAAATCTTTACCAATAAAAGGTAAAGGAAAAGGTAAAGGTCCCCTTCCCAGCTATTTTCTATCTACAGTAATAAACAAAATTAGCTTCATTTCTTTCTTCTACCACATCTTCCCCTTTCTCTATTAGAATGCTAGGCTGATGTACTACATTAAATAATTCTAGTAATTGGTCAAATGTAATTGTTTTCTTGGCCTGGAATCACAAAAGCGTATGATATTAACAGAATACTAAGAGGTTTTACTGTAGATGGTGCTTCACTCTGTCTTATGTAGAATTCTAAGCGTATGCTGAGTATCCAGAGGAGTTACTGAACCCAGTGAGGTGTATTAGAGGCAGGTTTCTTAGCTTTATGTTTAGTACCTCCTAAGTTATACTGCCTTTTATTTCTCTAATACCAGCTTTAACTTATTTTGTATTTCGAGTTTTTGTGCAAACTCATGAGCAATGGTACATCTTTGCCAGCTTAGAGTATCCTGCCTCCAACAGTTCATTTCCTTTTTTAGTCGTCACTATTTGTGGACACATTTTGACTTGTGCAGGTTTTGTTTCAGTAAAAAGCTAAAGGCTACAATTCCATGTTCTTTTTTCTATTTCGTCTAACTACTGTTCGCTCTCATAGAGAAATATTTGTCTCTTGAGCCATCTTCTGTACTCCTCAGAAATATGAAAAATGCAGTATGTACGAAAATTTATTTATTTATTTTTCCAAAATGGTTCAAGTACCAACATATAATCTAAAGTCTCATTAGGTATTTTATTTCTTTATGTCTTAAATGTTACCAGATTTTCATGAAACAACTTTTAACAGGTGTCTTCAGTATTATCTTAGCATGATATCTACACAGAGTAATTGCCACAAAGAAACTCAATTTGTTTTCCTACGTGTACACTCCACTACCCTCTACAGAATGCTGTTGGAGCCACGAAGAGTCCATAGAACTCCATCATAACCCATTTTTTATTCATCTCAAATGGCATTTGTCTTACTGTGTTGTGTTTACATGGCAAGGGTCTGGTAGCAGCAGGGCTGCAGGAGTGGCCTCTGTGAGCAGAGACCAGCAGCTGCCCCATGGCAGATCAGAGCCAGCTCCAGACGGCTCCAAAGGGGACTCGCCACTGGCCAGAGCAAAGCCAGTGAGTGATGCTGGTTGGGCCTCTGGGAGAGCAGATTTAAGAAAGGGAAAAAAAACTGCTGTGCAATAGCAGCTGGGAGAGAGAGGAGTGAGAACCGTCCGTGCAGACCTCAAGGTCAGTGCAGAAGGAGGGCAGGAAGTGCTCCAGGCACGCAGCAGAAGTTTCCCTGCGGCCTGTGCAGAGACCCCTGGTGGAGCAGGCTGTCCCCCTGCAGCCCAGGGGTCCCACATGGAGCAGATCTCCACGCTGCAGCCCGTGGAGGAGCCCCCGGTGGAGCAGGTGGATGTGGCCTGGAGGAGGCTGCAGCCCATGGAGAGCCCCTGCAGGAGCAGGCCCCGGGCCTGAGCTGCAGCCCGTGGAGAGGAGCCCACGCAGGAGCAGGGGGTCTGGGGGGAGCTGCCACCCATGGGGGACCCCTGTTGGAGCAGTTTGCTGCTCCAGCACGAGTTCTTCTTCTGTGGAAGCTCCCGAAGGATCAGTTCAGGAAGGACGGCATCCCGTGGGAGGGACCCCATGTGGAGCAGGGGCAGAGAGTGACTGTGAAGGGGTCGCAGAGATGAAGCATTAGGGACTGACTGCAGCCCCCATTCCCCATTCCCCTGCGCCACTCAGGGGGAAGAGGTAGAAGAGGGTGGTTGAAGGGAAGGTGTTTTTAGTTTCCTTTTAGTTTCTCACTGTTCTAGCTTGCTAGTCATAGGGAACATATTATATTAATCTCCCTATGCTGATCCTGCTTTGCCAGTGATGATAATTGTTGAGCACTCTCCTTGTCCTTATCTCAACCCTCAAGCTCTTTCCATCATATTTTCTTCCCTTTTTCCTTTGAGGAGGGGAGTGGTTGTGGTGGACTTCCATTGCGTACCAGGGTAAAACCACTGCATGTCCACAACTTTAGATGTCTGTTGTGTGGCCATCTTTACCTGAGCTAGTCATCTGAACTAATTTTTTGCTTCATTGGGAAAAACAGTCAATTCTAAGGCCCATATCATTTACATTAGAATGAAATGAATTGCACATCTGAATTACCTTTGTCCTTACAGTAATTATGTAGGGAGATTCCTAACCTTCATCACAGATCATATGCTGGGGCAACTGAATTTCTTCTTCTTTCTCATCTCTGAAGTATTCCACAGCTATTCTTCTTCTGCAGTTGACTCTGCAGTAGGTTGCAGGATCTTACTCTTTTGTTTCTTCTCCCAGTGCTGGAAGTGGCATCTGCTCTAGCTGTCCTAGCCCCTCTGTTAGATAGATCTAAGCTCCTCTAAACTGCTCTCATCTGCAGAGCCCTCACTGGCATCTACATCCTTTTCACTGGGGGAAGAATACATGGAAGCAACATGGCCAACATTTTGTATATTTCCACTCTGTTCTAGCCTTCAGCTGTCTCTGTCCATACTGGGAAGCAATTAAGTCCATGGTAACAGAGGCAACCTACAGAATTATATGTGAAACGAGCCATATACTTTTCTCATTTAAAACTAGGGAGATTTGCTAATCTAATTTTCCTGTTGGCTTCATTTTGGCCAGAAAAGCAAAGATGGGAGAGATGTTTTAATTAGCAGGCCCACTATGCATGCTGCAGTGTCAGATAACAAATGTACCTTGAGCTAATAAGTATTCTGCTCTGTAGGTTTCTTTACATGAGCATCTCATCCCTCCTCTCCAATATCAAGAGACAGTCATTTTGATCTAAAAGCTTCAACAAATTCTTCAGATACTCTTTGAAGAGACATAGTAGAATATATGATTGTGCAAAAACCCGGCTTTCAGAGATGCTATGCACTCTTTTTACTTCGGGTGTTCTGTGAGGTCCAAGACTTATCTTCCAGGATCATCTACCTATGAGTATATTTCATAGCACTGATCTGAAGAGATGTAGCAACTGACTTAATTATGCAGTTAGATCATGTAGTAATTAAAGTGACTGTAGTGTTGACCTACTCCTGGAAAAAATAGAAGGCAGAAATTTAATAACAGGCATGATAGAAGATTCTAAGATAATGGAGATGCTAAAGAATGACTTCATTTAACATTTTATTATATATAATGTCAGGAAAAATGAACAGTTAAATGGTCTAGGACGCTCCTAAGCCTTCAAGAAAGAGTAAAGTTATTAATATTGGCATCCTTAAAAATAGAAATTAGAGAAAAAAACAAAATCAACTGATTGTCTCAACTGCTTCAGCAGCTACAAATACTAAAATAGATTTTGAAAAGGAAACAACGTATACAAGAGTAGAAGTAGGGGATGAAGTAAATGTCTCCAGCATATAAGAAAACTGACAATTCTTCAAAGCTTAGACTGGATGTTTTATGAGGGAGGAGAAAAGCTAACAGGCTGCTGGCTTATAAACTTAGTCCAACTTCTATAGTGCTGAGTGAAGATCCAAAAAATATTAAAGGAACTTGCCACATACTCCTCTTAAAGGAATTGCCATAGAATTCTCCCAGAATTTTACCAAGACCTGTAATGATTAAAACTCTACGCTACCTCTCAAATCTAGAAATTTGGTTTGGTAGTCTTTAAATTGAGATCTTTAACTTAACTAAAAGTCTGAAATGTGATTTGAGATCACTTTGCCACCTTCTAACTGAAAATATTTCATGGTTCTTGTAGGATCACGATACTCTACAGTTATTGAAAAGTCCTTAAAATATGCCTTTAAGATTTTTACAGAGAAGCTAAAACTATAGCAGGGTCTCCAAAGACCTTAACAGCCAGCAAAATGAATATATAAGTAAATAAATGAATAATCATGTTTCAATGAAATAAGTTCAAAGGTTAAAATAGCCAGAGCTTTACTTTATCTTATTGTCTGCACATTAAGGTTTTGACAGATAAGCTTTTACAAGACTGCAGCATTGTCTCAAATCTGTAAATAGAGCATAGGTAATGTAAAGGAATACAGTCAATCCTGCATTTACCCTTGAATTAAATGCATTTTGTTCCAAGTTTGAAATGCGTGTAACTGCGTGTGCATGTTTGACATTCTTCTTAGTTGCTCAGAGCTGGAGTTACCAGATCTTCAGTTAAAGCACCAGCACTATTTAGAAAGGAAGAGACTTCATCAATTTAGGTCCTAAATAGATAAAAAAAAGATGGAATGCATGTTTTCTCAGGGGTTGTAGTGTGTGCATTGTGTTGAAGGTCTGATATCACAGCTCTGCACCCACTTACTCAGGCACACTTCACTGATACACTGAGGACTGAGCCTACTAACCTTAAAGCTCTCTGTGATGAGTGAGGTGAATAAGAGTGTTTATATTTTCACTAGATCAGTCTAGAGAAGGGATCACACTCATCTGTAGGGAGAGGCATCTCTGTGTTACCTTTTTGCATGTGGAAGTTGTGTACAATAATTATGGTGAAACATCTTTCTGAAGGTAATGGACCAATCCTAGACCTTCATAGTTTGTATTGACAGTCACTACCATTTACAAGAAAATGCAAAATAATTTGTAATTTGCAATTAACCTTTTCTTGCAAGACATAGTACTGCTCCATAAAAATGTACATTTAGATGGTATATCTGCAGTGCAGTAGAAGGCAACACCAAAGCAGGTATATCTGTATCCCAGACAGCTTTATTGTACCCTGCTTGGGTGATGGTTACAACAAACCTGCAGAATTAGAAACTTCAGCTATTGATTCTATCTGTGGCATCCAGGACTAGTTTCTGCAGCAGTGTTGACTTCCAGGTGCAAGACAAACTCTGCATGGAGAAGGAGGATCATGAGCATGGGCAGTGAGGCTTCCTCTAATGAAGTGGCAGCAGGGAGTACAGCTTGACAGGTCTCATGTCAGATCCAGTTTAATAGCGAGGAGCCCACTAGGATTTTTGATTTCTGGGTCTGCTAAACCAGGCAAAACTGCCTCCAGCACAGTTCTGGCATAAATATTACTTTAATTTTTCATATGCTGCAATCCTTTTCTCCTTCTAGCCATTCCCGTTGCAACCTGGTAAAGCTGAGCTCCAAAGGGACAGCATTCCTGAGCCTGAAGGTGTGTATAATTCATGCAGAACTTGTTCCGTGTTACCCAACAAAGCAAAAATTGTTCATTCTTTTAAAGTTAAACCACAACAGATTCCCTGTTATTGTGTGGGCTCTTTTGCAATGCATGCTGTATTATTTAGTTTTTGTGAAATCAGCAGGAGTTTCATTTGTTAGAGAATGGTCCAAAGTAGTGATTGTGTTAAGAGTAAAAGTGGAGAGAGCATTTTCAATCAAAACACCAGTCACATGCTACAGCAGTTCAGGCTAGTTGCTAATGTTCTTCATACCACCATAACACCTACTAGAAATGAGGATTTTGAAGACTGGCCTTCTCATGTATTTCCCTCTACCAGATGCAATCAGCTGTTCAAGGCAGGAAAAAAAAAATCTGTCAAGCTTTAGAGTGCCAATTTTCTCCTCCAGGAATATAGGAAGGGAGCCATCAATCCAAGTCACACCTACCATGGACAGCAAATAATATATCATTGCTTAAACAAGGAGTAAACCTCACATAAGTTTATAAATAAGAGGTGACTCATGAGAGTCAATTAAGATGTACCAGTGTAACAGAAATGAAACACAACTCTAAAATAATTAAATTTATAGATCTATTTTCTATTTATCTGACCTCAGACAACATCTGTAGGTTTTGGTTTAGGGTGGTTAATGACAAGAATTTACAGTCTTAAGAAAATGATCATTACCTGAAAGGTGTTATTCTCACTATTTTTTTAACTATACATTTCACCTCTTCAGCAATGATTTCAGATGCTTCCATGTTTTTCTTTTACTGGACACATTGTATGTGACTCTCAGTGAATTTATTGATGTCTTCCAACAACTTATTTGTAAAAAGGTTGTTGAAAACAAGTTTGACTATAAAAATCTCTCTTAACCTAGTTCTAGAATTCTAGAAGTTCACAGTTCACTGAAGTTCATAGTCATACAGCTGCTGGGCAGGGCTGAGATTCAGAGAGACCTAGTCAGAAATGGGCTGACCATAACCTCATTAGGTTTAACAAGAGCAAGTGCAAGGTGCATCTGTGATTGATGTGGTGGGTAGACCCCAGCCAGAAATTAAGCATTTGCACAGCTTCTCACTCACTCCCACCTTCCCCAAGTAGGAAAGTCATAAGATCCTTCTTTCCTTCCTTCCTTCCTTCCTTCCTTCCTTCCTTCCTTCCTTCCTTCCTTCCTTCCTCCCTTCTTCCCTTCCTCCCTTCCTGCCTTCCTCCCTTCCTCCCTTCCTCCCTTCCTCCCTTCCTCCCTTCCTCCCTTCCTCCCTCCTTCCCTCCCTTGCTTCCTTCCTTCCTTCCTTCCTTCCTTCCTTTTCTTCCTTCCTTTTCTTCCTTCTTTCCTTCCTTCCTTCCTTCCTTCCTTCCTTCCTTCCTTCCTTCCTTCCTTCCTTCCTTTTCTTCCTTCCTTCCTTCCTTCCTTCCTTCCTTCCTTCCTTCCTTTTCTTCCTTCCTTTTCTTCCTTCTTTCGTTCTCTTCTCCCTCTTCTCCCTTTCTCTCATTCTCTCCTTCCTTCACTCTCTTATTTGTTTTTATTCTTAACTTGTTGCTACTATCCAGATATAAAAGTGAAAAACTTGCTTAAATTTTTGCACAATTCTTAATTTTCTGTAATGTGACGACAACAACATTGCTCCCTTTCTGGCTTGCTTTTATATTTTCCCTTTAAATGAGTAAACCTTTTGTTCAGTTGCCTTATTCCTCAGCATTCCTCCTCTCTTCTGATGATGCCAAGAGAAGAGTATTTACTTTCATAAACATGAACACTTCTACATTTCAGCAAAATAATGTCTTCTTTTTTGTGAAGAACATACCAACATATTAGCTTCATCAGTATGTTGAAATAAACTTTGTCCATTTTGTTATCTTTTCTGTTTGTGTATGTGTATATATATGTGTGGGTGTGGGTGTAAAGTAGTGATTGGCAGTGATGGAAGGAAAAATAGAGTCCTGAAATTAGACAGGTGAAATGTTCTTCCTCTTTTTTTTTTTTTTTTTTTAACTACCATGTTCTCTCTGCAGTATTTCTGTTGCAGATGGCAAATTATGGCAAATGTGAAACTGACATTTATTATGGCAAATATCTGTATGTGGGCCTATTCCACTTCATGTTCAAATTACATCAAAACAACGGAAGAAAAAGCACAAGCTTATACTTGAAGAGAATCCATACTGATCTCTATGTTGACAACATGCCCCGGAATGGATATGGAAAAATGCTTTTGGAAGGCAGGTTTCCACCTCCCAGGACTAGTAACTTTGATGGCAACCACATATGAAAGAAGTTAACATCATCCAGGAGACAGCAGGATTGCATGGAAACTAAGTGCAAATTCTGTTTCCTAGATCTGGCCAGATTCAGTATCAAAGTCACAGCAGTACTGGGGCAGAGGGGTCATGCACAGATTCCTCCCTTTTCCCTAGCAAAACAAATACCTAAGCCAGTCTCACTGTTAGACTACAACTGAGAGAGGCAGGGAGTGGCAGTGAGATATTTGGCCATGCTAGGATCAATGTTGAGCATTGCTGAGGATCATACTGTATAGTTATATACTTCTATTTGAAAGAAGATTGCTCCTGCACTCATTTCCTATATGCTAGATGTTTGATCCTCAATCATAAATACATTTTCATATTTTTTTTAAATGTAAAAATGATAAGTGGAATTTAAAATTGCTTAATGTTTTACACACTTCTTTGTGTTTGTAGCTGTTCAACAGAACAGATTAACTGCAAATCATAGTTCTTAGTGGCATGATTGAAACTCTTGAATTTTATTAATCTCTGACAAAAGAGTGTTCCCTTTTAATACATATTTACCTCTGCAAAAATACTCTTAACTCTTAATTAAAATACCAATTATCAAAAGCAGTAGATACTTTTTCTTTCTTTTTCTTTTTTTAATAACTTTACACATTATTAAATTTTAAACTGTTAATCTAAAATGTGTAGGCATCAGACCTACTTCTTTTTTTCCCTAATTATATCACCAGAATTAGCCAAACTGTGATGTCCTGCCTACTTAGATACAAAAGCTTAAATCCTGACCTAACGAAGATACTGACAAAATGTTTTATTTCTCAAGAGAGTGACCACATTACTTAATGTCAGGAGATTAGCCTGTGTCCTGAGGGTGGGAGGAAAGGAACATCAAACAAGTTGACACCTCTAAGCTCAATGTCTAAAAAGGTCTAAGCAAGGGACCAGCTGTGCTGGGAAATGCACACACACATACACATACACAGACATGTATCAGCAGCCAGGACCCACTCCAATCACTGCTCCAGTGAGTCATCAGAGTCAAGTGTTACGTTAAATGGGACTTGTCATCAGAGTCCAACATTTGCTTGTTTCAGAGTCTGCCAAGGACTTTCACTGAGACAGTTTCTCAAAGTTGTAAGTATTTAATAAGGCAAGAGATATAGCAGTTTTGAAATTGCTGTTGATAAATACACTTAGTGCAATAGTGCTAATATATGATAATAGTGCTAGCAAAATCATATCCCAGGTATTCCTCACCAAAGGGTGAAGATGCAGAACTTACCAAGAAGGCATCCTTGTCTTGGTGGAGAAGCACAGCCTGTTGATTGCCTCTTCTAGGTCTCCAGTTTCGTCTTTCTCCCCTCTCTTTTCTTTTTTTCCTCTTTCCTAACATGGCATGACATTTAGCATGATTTGGGTGGAGAGTCAAATATAGTCGTATATGTTTAGCATGTACTTCAGTAAACTCATTATCATATTTGGGGCATTAACTTTAATATTCATTTTACAAATAATCAAGCAACAGGTTTCACACAGGGTACCATGGTCTTTGAGATTCTGTTCTGCCACCAAAACAGGGCCAACCCACCACTGCAAGACTCCCTCCTTCAGCAGCCTCTCACACCAACCTAGCAGACCTCCATCCACAAAGTTTGTGTAAGAGAGAAGCAGGAACAAGCTGCTCAACTCCCCTTTGCCCAAGGTTGGTGCTTATGAGTGACACTAACAAGTCTGACTATTCTCCACATCAAGCCACAGGGAAATGTGTCCTCTGATTAGTCTCGGCAGCATGGCGTAGCTGTAGTGGTACCGCCACAGGCACCCATCTTCCATGAGGTGCGAACATCTGCATGACCATGATCTCCTCAGGCTCTACTGCTGGAGCTCTTCAGAGACAGATATCAGCATCAGACACCAATGGGACACCAGCACAGTGACATTGCAATGTATCTTTCCAGAAGTTTCTGCTCTTGGCCTCCTGTCCAATTACTGGTTGTCCTGTTGCTGGTCCATGGCATGGCTCACTAGAGTCAGCTGCTTTGTGTTGTACTCAGGTCTTGGCCCAAGTGAGACTGTGGTATTCTTGTCTCTCTGGCCCTTTATGTTATAAAGATTTGAGGAACTGGAATTTTGCATTTTATTGTTGGTATTCTCTCCCCAGCCTCCCTGAGTTTTCAACAAGCTTACGCTAAGAGACTAATACTGCTCTGTCAAGCCATCATTCCTCTAATCCTCTGTGGGCTAAGTTCTGCAGGCACTAAAGCCTCAGAACACTCTTGAATGGAGGTCTAATTTTCAGATATTATTTGCAGTGATTGTTCTTCCCTGACAGTACAACACGCACAGTTTTATCCATTTATAGTCAGGCCATCTTTAATTTAGGTTGAATTATTTTTGTCTTTTGAAATGTTTCAGTCTTTTATTTAAACACATTTTCTCCACCCATAAAGAACAGTAGAAAAAAATAATTTGTAGCTTTTCTCCCAATATGTTTAATGGAAAATTGTTACTGTCATTGTCTCAAGCTCTGTTAAGCATGTGTTATCATTAGAATCGGTCTCCAAGTTATCTAGAGTTTTTTTCATAAGATCAATATATAATTTCTAAAGATAAGTTAAACTAATTGTTTTTGCCTACCAAGATAAAAAATCAGAGTATGTGAGTAGGTGTTTGCATGATTTATTTAAAGCAGTCTGTATCGGTTGCTAAATGTCAGCTTTAATATTCTGTTTTATGCTGCAGAACTCTTTTGGCTAGCATGTTTATGTATTTGAAGCCTGTGTTACATTCCACAGTCATCAAAACATCAATCATTTATTACAACAGTCTGCTCCTTTTTTATCAGTTCTCTTTATTATTAGGATGTAGATGCAATCACACTTAGTGCTGCTGTTGGTGTGTACATGATCTGACTTCTTCCCTGATAGATCTGATACTTTAATGTGCATTGATGTAAAGCAACACACAGGTAGAATTAAATTCTAATCTGTTGGCAAATCTACACTGGCAAGCATTGACACTCCTGGCACTTGTTTGACATTCTTGTGCTGGAAAAAATAACAGCTGCTTATCAATGATATATTACTGATGGGCACAAACCAACTGGCATACACATTCACATAGAAAGGAGAAAATACTCATTGGTAAAGTTATCTCTTTCCTCATACTCCATGCATGGCCTACATCTGTATCTTCAATGGTAACTGAGCTTGATTGCAGACTCAAGGTCAATAGAGTCATAATATGTTGTTTGAAAATATTTGCAGTAGAAGTAATTTTGCAATTACCCAGGCTATTAGCTTCCATTTGTTTCTTGAACATGCATATTTGTTCAATGTTTGAGGTAGTGCTACAGAGCTACAGTGCACTGAGCAAACAAATGCTCAGTGTCATTTTTACTGTCAAGGTGGACATCTCTCTAGAACGGGTAAGGGAGAGGACACCATCTTAAAGGACTTGTCCTGAAGGAGCCCTAAGCTGCCAGAGATACACAGAGGTTCAAAAGGGGCTGAGAGCTTGCTAGGAAATAATGATTTCCAATATTTACCTGTGAATTCCAAGTTAGAAAATATCCTCTGAGGCTGCAGAAGCTTGTTTATAATTCTTACAGACTGTGTGCATATATTTACATGTGTGTGAAAGAGAAAGTGTCAGGTATGCCCAGAAGTAGTACAACAGTGAAAGGAATCATTTGAGAGTAGAAAAAAAGGTTACCGGTGAGAAAAGTTATGGTCTGCTGCACATTTCAGATATGCCACAGATTCAAAAAGGTCATTGCCAAGAGCTGTTTCATCTGTTGCAATAACAAAGTAAATGTGTGAAGTGGCCCTGAGGGCAAGGTTGGTAAGTCTTAGTACAAACATGCTTGATCTGCAGAGTTTCTCTCTCTCCCTTCAGATTTGTATTTTGTTCAGTCCCATAATAAAGATGTTAGCTACAGCCACAAACAGGGAAAACTGTATTTTTAACTGAGGATTCTATAGCATCTCCAGAAGCTGTAGAGAAGTTGTTCAGATTGAACTTTGGGGTTCCAATCTTTTGCCTCTTAATAGGTCCAAAGCAGCAGAGATTTCTTACCTCCTGGGCTATGCAGTTAATGTACCATCTTTCAGTTTCATGACAGATCTGTCATCTTAGTAGACATGGCTGACATTTGCTTCAGACACTGAGTTACACAGAAGACCTTCTTGGTTTTCAAAGTTTTAAACATCAGTATTTTCATTTTTTTTATAGTAACAGTAAGAGGGCACTGGATTGGCGTGCTTGCACAGATACTCTGATCAGTGAACACTGTGAATATGGCTGCAGTTCTCCCTGTTTCTCCTGGGAGCTGTATGCCTAAACCCAAATTTGAGTAAGACTCCCTACAGGCATGAAGCGAGCTTTCAGTTCTTCTCATCATCTGAGTCACCATCAAGCCTTTGGTGATATCCAGTTTCTTACAATATATTCTGCATGTCTTTGCATTAGTTTCCAGTGTGTTTTGGCTATTTAAACTAGAGCGTGGTTAAGACCACAAATGGTAGGTTGCCTGTAGGAGTCCAGTTCTTGTTAATGGCAACATTGTTTATATACCTGCGTGGTTGGCACTTACAAAAGTAACCAAGCATTTTAAAAGAACACTCACATGTTATATTTTATTCAAATATATATTCAAATGCAAATGTAATTCTACCATGCAGATTCTGAGCAATGAATTAGGTTAAGCACTTAAATACACATTAACAGCATTTTGCTTTTATTCTGTTTATACCTGCTTATGAGAAACATGCAATCGTTTTTAGCAGAAGGTCTTCTATTAATATACATTTAATGAAAGTTCACTACTGACTATTCAATTAAAAATAACACAGCAGTGTGTGAGGCTTTGAAATTCAGTTTACATTATTTCTGGTAAGTCCTTGAAATGAGTTTATACTGTCACATAAGGCCTTGATCTGTGGATCTATTCTTGAAAGGAAGCAGCAAGAAACCTTAAATGACAGCACCAACCTGCCAGGGTGAATCAAATCTCAGAAAAATTATTTATAGAGGACTTTGGAAATTAATTTAAGACAATATGTCATGCAATGTTTAGTTTTAAAAATGCCTGAGAGAGGCTTTTTCATAACCTTTTTTTTTCCTGAAGTCTATAGATGAGATATAGATCTTTCTTCTACAAACAGTTGGGATTTTAGTTACAATCTGGAATATATGCCATCTACAGCAGAACTTCTCTTTCTACATCTGCAAGGTAAGATTTTGACTAGTTATTAAGTAAAAGTATTGCTGTTTCACTAAAAAAAGACATCACGTGGTATAACAGAGAAGGCACGTGTAAATACACAGGCATGGAATAATTAATAGCAAAATATCTTCCTAGGACCTGCATCTCATCCTCTCTTGACAAAAATCAGACCCAGGATAGGGAAACCATGAGAGAAAGACACATGAAAGAATGATTTGTCCATGCCAGTACACTATATGAAGTGAGGCTGTTGAATGGTGTTTTGGGGCACGTGCCCAAGCCTGCTCTTTGTAAAATAAAACAAGATGGGAGGGGAAGGGTGTGGTGGTTTTACTCTGCTAGGAAGCTGAACTCCACCACTGCTCTCTCACTCCCTCTCAAAGGAAAAAGGGAAGAAAATATGATGGAAAGGGCTTGAGGGTTGAGATAAGGACAGGGAGAGCACTCAACAATTATCATCACTGGCAAAGCAGGATCAGCATAGGGAGGATCGCCCAAGCAGCACAGGGGAACAGGGAATGGGGGCTGCGGTCAGTCCCTAACGCTTCGTCTCCGCTGCTCCTTCACGGTCACTCTCTGGCCCTGCTCCACGTGGGGTCCCTCCCACGGGATGCCGTCCTTCCTGAACTGAGCCTGTAGGGGCTGCCCACAGGCAGCAGCTCTTCAAGAACTGCTCCAGCATGGCTCCGTACCACGGGGTCTGTCTGCCAGGAGCAAACTGCTCCAGAATGGGTCCTCCACAGGCTGCAGCTCCGGCCTGGGGCCTACTCCTGCGGGGGCTCTCAATGGGCTGCAGCCTCCTCCAGGCCACATCCACCTGCTCCACCGGGGGCTCCTCCATGGGCTGCAGCGTGGAGATCTGCTCCATGTGGGACCGCTGGGCTGCAGGGGGACAGCCTGCTCCACCAGGGGCCTTTCCACAGGCCGCAGGGGAACTGCTGCTGCCTGCCTGGAGCACTTCCTGCCCTCCTTCTGCACTGACCTTGAGGTCTGCACGGATGGTTCTCACTCCTCTCTCTCCCAGCTGCTGCTGCGCAGCAGGTTTTTTTGTTTGTTTGTTTTGTTTTGTTTTGTTTTTTTCCCGTTCTTAAATCTGCTTTCCCAGAGGCCCAACCAGCATCACTCCCTGCCTCAGCTCTGGCCAGCAGCGAGTCCCCTTTGGAGCCGTCTGGAGCTGGCTCTGATCTGCCATGAGGCAGCTGCTGGGCTCTGCTCACAGAGGCCATCCCTGCAGCCCCCCTGCTCTCAGACCATTGACACGTAAACACAGTTCAATGGGATGTAAGAGAACAGAAAGGGACAGTAAGTCTATGCTGATTGTTACTAGATACAGGTACAGGTAATAGTAAGCATTTCTACTGAGTCACAGCAACCTCAGGATAAGGTTCTTTATGTTACATATGTAAAGGAAGACCTAGTACTAATTCAAGGTGGTGAAGGTGGTGCTCATAAAACAAATATTAGTACAGAGACAGAGAATTAGACACATATGCATATGTATTGCTGATCTGCTGATCTTGCATCTTGATTTTCAGTGTAAAATGGTGTAGAAGAGGTTTATTATACTGAAGGAAACCTAGAATTAAATTAGAGTTGATGAGATTTGTTTGGCACATTTTGCCATTCTGATGTGACTTGACGTTACTATTAGAGGATAGCTCCCAAAGTGGGTTGTTTTATGATCTTGGTAGTTTTAAAGAGTGTTATTAAGCTCACATAATTATTCTTTCAAGCAAAGGATAAAAATAGGTAGGAGATATGTGCAGCTGAAAATAGTCACTTCTAATTTTAATAAAACTTTTCACTGTGTGCTTAGTTAAGTTAAGCATTTGCAGTTCTTCTGTGGTCCTCTGAGAGGCTGATTGATTGTGACGTGGTTCTTGGATCAATACTGCAGTAGCATATCAAACAGTTGCCAGTGTAAGCTGTGTGACTGCTTTATGAAAGCAATCTGTCACTTTTCCCTATGTTTTGCAGATATGCTAGTTCAGCATTTTTTCTCTATGCAAAGCATTTCCTGCAAGAGTTGATATCTGCGTATACGTAAAATTCTTTCATTGGCATATTTTTTCTGAATACGTAATTACCTAATGAACGAAGTACAACCAGTACCAAAATGGAAACCACAAGTAATTTATTTTGTTATAGTCTCTAGCAAATATAAAAATTATCCAGGTACAGGATATATTATTGCATCTTTGCTTGAGTTTCAGCTGTGGAATATTTGACTACTGCTAATAAGATTTGTAACCATAACCTGAAGAAGCAGAAACTTACAGAGGAGTTCCTTGTTGTTTCTCACTTTGTCTAGGAGGATTTATTTTCTCGATGCCTCATTATATACCATTCTTTTAAAAGCTTCAGTAAAGAATAGTACTTTGGTCTTGTAACAAGGAAAGAAGGGGCTGAAGATCTCCTTAATACTTTTGGGAATCCATTAGCCCTTTGGAAGCTTTGTGAGGCATTGTAGGATCAACTAGTGAACAGAGAACAAGTCTGCAGTCACGTTTCTTAGCAGAGTTACTTACACATGCTGTTCCATTTCCATTTTCCTTAAGGCTGCAGCTTTCGTTTCTACCTGGACTGCCTTATAATCAGACCAAGAAGGAACAAAGCTACGCAAATGTTACTGAAGTTTAATCTGTAATTTATAGGGTGGAATGTACCTCCTGGCTAATCCAAGAGAGAACATGATGCTTTATTAAAGCTCAAGGTCACAGGCAAGTTAAAAACAAATGTTTGCTGTGAACAGTTGTCAACTGGACCTGACTGTATGCAATGGAACGTAAAAAAGAACAAGGTAGATGCACAGCAGCAGAATCTGCGCTATCAAGTTAGTCTCGATTTTTAGCTACCCTATACTGCAAGATGGTTAAGCTACTGGTATTTTGAAAACATTTCTCTTTTTGGCTACCATGTATTCTGAAATGAAAGTCTGCAACATGGTTTTAATTTTCTTTTGCTGTGATAAAACAAAAGGCATAAAATTAAAAGTACTACCTTCAGATTCTAATGGACTAAAACTGCTCCTCTGTTATGATGCCTATATATTATAATTATCTGTAGTAAAGAAGAAATCTTTATCTGGTTCATTCAGAAATATTACAGAAGCAAATAATCATATTTTCTTCTTGCAGTCTATACTGTCAGAGAAAAGGTTTTGGTTCTCTAATGGCTGACAAGTGTTTGCCTTTAAACTAGATATAAAAACATTCTCCAGAACACTGGAACGTAAAATTTCCGTATAAAAGTAATATTGTCGGTATAAATCAAATTCTTGTTAAAGTTTAAAGACACGGGAATAGGGACACTTTTAGAGTGCCCACATACAACATTAAAATTAACATGGTAAAATATATTTGGTTATAGCAACAGTAAATTAAAGTCATGCCTGTAGCAGCAGCAGCAGATACTATCAACAAGAGGAGGAACAAATATTCTCCCCTGCTGTTCAAGCAGCGAATACACGAACAAGCTAATTCACAGGAATATACTAAACAGTTTGAGAACCTTTGGAAAAATGTATAAAGCTCAATTCAATTATAGTTTATTTCACAATCATTTTGTGTACCTTTATTGCTAGCAGTACCTAATAGTAATGCAATAATAATAATAATAATAATAATAATAATAATAATAATAAACAAGGATAGATAACTTTCAAAATCATTATTCCAATAACTGCCTCAAAAGAAGTGTCATGTAAAATGCACATATGCAAAAGCAGTAATTTATTGCTTTTTTTGAATTTAATGAGACTTACTCTCATAATACCTGTATCATTAATTGCTAATATTTAAACAGAAGAAAAAAGTAGTACTTAAAATTAGAACATAAAACTTTGTAATACACAAATCTTAGTAGGATGTGTTTATTTCTTTAAACACCCTGATGCCTCACAGAGCACAGAATAACCTTTCACCAGTCCAGGTCAATTCAGAAGTAGCTAATTTTAGACCCTTGGAGTTTGATCATGAAATGATTTTGTTATTTTACATTTTTTTGTAAATGCAAATGTTTTGTTGTTAACCTTTCCTTTAGCAAAAATTTCAATTTGAGCACTATTTCTTTTATGACAGTATCCATCTTTCTAGTCCTCATAAGTGGAAGAAAGTGAAGTAACTTGCCTACTTTGGGTGACAGATTTAAGAAGACTGCTTTTGCCACTGATTGCTGTACAATGCAAAGCAATAACTTTATGGTTAAGATTGTTGTGGTTTTTTTTTTGTTGTTGTGTTGCTTTTTTTTGAACAAGTAATACAATGGAACAACAGCATGTGAAATGTTGAAATGTCTTGTGCAAAATTAAGTCTCTTTCTGCATGAGTACAAATGGGAGAAAAGCACATGAAGAATTCCCATTCAGCAGTTCTCTCTCCAGTAGTCTAGCTTTAACACATAACTGCTTCCTATTACTATGGCTCTGAGATGTAGCACTCTCCCATCTGAGAGTCTTCACTCTTGAGTTCGATGGCAATACACGTTATCTAGCAGGTAGATGAAAGGTGAGGTTTCTACTCTTTCTATGCCCTGGCCTTCATGACTCCTACAACAGTTCTGTCTGCCTGTGCAGTGAGACACATGCAGACCATGGGAAAGAGGAGCTACATGCAGCTTGGATGGGGCCACTTTCCACCTTAAGCTCTAGAGCTTTTATTTTCATGATATAAACCTACATAGAATCATAGAAACATAGCATGGCCTGGGTTGGAAGGGACCTTAAAGATCATCTAGTTCCAACCCTCCTGCCATAGGCAGGGATGCCATCCACTACATCAAGTTGCGCAGGGCCTCATCCAATCTGGTCCTGACCACCTCCAGGGACAAGGCATCCACAGCTTCTCTGGGCAGCCTGTTCCAGTGCCTCGCCACCCTCTGAGTGAAGAATTTCCTCCTAAACTCTAATCTAAATCTCTCCTCCTTTAGTTTAAAACCATTCCCCATTGTCCTGTCATTACCTGACTGAGTGAAAAGTTATCCTCCATCTTTTTTAAGGCCTCTTTAAGTACTGAAAAGCTGCAAGAAGTTCACCCCAGAGCCTTATCTTCTACACGCTGAACAGCCCCAGCTCTCTCAGCCTTTCTTCGTAGGAGAAGTGTTTGGGCCTCTGACCAAATTTGTGGCCCTCTTCTGGACCTGCTCTAACAGCCCCACATCCTTCTTGTGCCGGGGGCCCCAGTACTGGGCACAGCACTCCAAGTGGGGCCTCATGAGGGCAGAGCAGAGGGGCAGAATCATCTCCCTGCTGGCCACTCCTCTGTTGGTGCAGCCCAGGATGCAGTTGGCCTTCTGGGCTGCAGGTGCACACAATGGATGGGTGAAGAGTAGTTTAAGGCAAATTCAGTTCCTAATAGCTAATACTCCAGTGTTCCCAAAGGTCATTTAAAGAGCTAAGCATTTCTTCGCTGCAGTTCATTATAGTGCCTGAGCACTCCATGGAAACAATTTCTCACTGCTTCATAGGAGGAGCTGTTATTGACATTCCTTTTATTTAACCTTCAGTAGCACCTAAATTGTACTTTTCAGCTACAAAAAGAGACCACATGAGAGATGTCTCTGAAGGAAAAAAATGTTTTGTTTTGTTTTGTTTTGTTTTGGCAAACTTCTATTTTGGCAAATCAATAAACGCCATGTATTTTAAGATATCAGGGTTTAAGTATTCAAGACTGAAAATGCAGACCTATGATTTATGGCTATCTCACCATGATTATATCCAAAATTTGGGTAAATAATATCCTGGAAAAAAAGTGAAATACTTTATGACAGGAACTAATTTAATCCAAAGCCTTGAGAGGAATCTTTCTGCTATTTTTCTTAAAGAGAACATGTCAAAAGGAACACAAGATAGAAAAGCTTTTTAAGCACATTGAGTTTCTGATCTATTGTCAGATCAAAATAAAATTGTTTGGGAACATATATATCCTTCATAGCCAGAGAGGCCCTTGCCAGTTACTTCAAGCTTGATCTCAACCCAGCAGCTTTCAGCAGCACATATGCACACACTCTGACCCATACACTAAGGTGTCTTTCCCATAGTTAATTCGTCCACCTGTGGAGGAAATGTGGTATATATAAATTCAATAATAGTGGTTGCTTCTTCTGCAGAGCTTCTAAAGTTAAAAGTTTTAATTATGATTATTCATTTGTCCAGAAATATTTCTCGATACTTGTTGTGAAGTTAGTTACCCGTTGTGATACAGCAGGTCATCACCCACACATTATTAATCTGTGGGTCATTACTCATTTTCCCAATCATTTTTCATTTACTTGGCTATCTAGATAAAGCTATTAATAAAACATAATTTTCCATTAATACAGTAAATTTCCTAGCTCTGTAATGATCTACCAAAGTTAAATTAGGTGAACAGTTTGGTTTTATTTGACTCTTGCCCTTTTTATTTTTAATTTTTTTAAATTTGTATGTTTCCTTTCAGAAAGCTAACAGAATATTGCACTGTGATTGTACAAGTACAAGGTATGAAAAAGCAAAAATCTGTTTTAAATAAGTGATAGTTATTGTTTCAGAAGTATCTGAAGGCAATACATAGTATCAGGCATGCACAGTCCATCAGCTGGAGACAAGATGATTGGACTTGATGATCTTGAAGGTCATTTTCCAACCGAGATGATTCTGTGCTTGTATGAAAAAGCTTAAACCCTTGTTTAATGCTTTACTTTATGAGGAGGAACTTTAAAGCCAATATTATTGGCTTTAATTATTTATAAATTTATTTATTTATATTGATTTATATTTATTTATTTATATTATTTATTTATATTGATTTATATTAATTTATTTAATTTATTTATATTAAAATAATTTAATTTCGGCTAGCAAACGTGACGCCCACCTACAAGAAGGGCCGGAAGGTAGGCCTGGGGAACTATAGGCCTGTTAGTTTGACCTCAGTGCCAGGGAAGCTCATGGAGCAGATTGTCTTGAGTGTCATCACGCGGCACTTACAGGGCAACCAGGCGATCAGGCCCAGTCAGCATGGGTTTATGAAAGGCAGGTCCTGCTTGACGAACCTGATCTCCATCTATGACAAAGTGACATGCTTAGTGGATGAGGGAAAGGCTGTGGATGTGGTCTACCTTGATTTCAGTAAGGCTTTTGACACCGTTTCCCACAATATTCTCCTCAAGAAACTGGCTGCTCGTGGCTTGGACTGGCGTACACTTTGTTGGGTTAAAAACTGGCTGGGTAGCCGGGCCCAAAGAGTTGTGGTGAATGGAGTCAAATCCAGTTGGAGGCCGGTCACTAGTGGCATCCCCCAGGGCTCAGTGCTGGGGCCAGTCCTCTTTAGTATCTTTATCGATGATCTGGATGAGGGGATCGAGTGCACCCTCAGTAAGTTTGCAGACGACACCAAGTTAGGTGCGTGTGTTGATCTGCTCGAGGGAAGGAAGGCTCTGCAGGAGGATCTGGATAGGCTGGACCGATGGGCTGAGGTCAACTGTATGAAGTTCAACAAGGCCAAGTGCCGGGTCCTGCGCTTGGGGCGCAACAACCCCAAGCAGCGCTACAGGCCGGGAGATGAGTGGTTGGAAAGCTGCCTGGCCGAGAAGGACCTGGGAGTACTGGTTGATAGTCGGCTGAATAGGAGCCAGCAGTGTGCTCAGGTGGCCAAGAAGGCCAACAGCATCCTGGCTTGTATAAGAGGCAGTGTGGCCAGCAGGTCTAGGGAGGTGATTGTCCCCCTGTACTCGGCTCTGGTGAGGCCGCACCTCGAGTACTGTGTTCAGTTTTGGGCCCCTCGCTACAAGAAGGACATGGAGGTTCTCGAGAGAGTCCAGAGAAGGGCAACGAAGCTGGTGAAGGGTCTGGAGAACAAGTCTTATGAGAAGCGGCTGAGGGAGCTGGGCTTGTTTAGCCTGGAGAAGAGGAGGCTCAGGGGCAACCTTATCGCTCTCTATAGGTACCTTAAAGGAGGCTGTAGCGAGGTGGGGGTTGGTCTATTCTCCCACATGCCGGGTGACAGGACGAGGGGGAATGGGCTCAAGTTGCGCCAGGGGAGGTTTATGTTGGATATTAGGAAGAACTTCTTTACTGAAAGGGTTGTTAGGCATTGGAATGGGCTGCCCAGGGAAGTCGTTGAGTCACCATCCCTGGAGGTCTTTAAAAGACGTTTAGATGTTGAGCTTAGTGATATGGTTTAGTGGAGGTCTTGTTAGTGTTAGGTCAGAGGTTGGACTAGATGATCTTGGAGGTCTCTTCCAACCTAGACGATTCTGTGATTCTGTGATTCTGTGATTATGGAACAGGCCAAAAATATTACATTCTGTTGGATTTGAAGGTTTCAAAGGAGATGTCCTTCAAGACTTTCAAAGAGTCGGTTACTTTCTATTATGTATTTGTAATACATGTAGGGGTAATTTTAGGTTCTGCATGAATAACTAAGGTATGGATAGAACTGAGGATGTAATTTTCTGTTCATTTTTTTAATTCTTCTACAAGGATGTACAAGCAATGTTTTTGATACTCCTAATAAATTTTGTAATCTTAAAGCCTGTGGAAAATCAACTTGTTTCAGTTCATTCGTTTATAATAATTACTTTTAGCTTCTGTGGACGCTCATTGTATATGACAAAAGAACGGATTGTGGAGACTTTGTGGTTTAGAAATTTCACTCAGGGTTGCATTCAATACTGAAGCCTGGACTCTGGACTAGGAGTCTGAAGAAAAATTTGAATGATGGTCAGAACTGTTTTAAAAATCTATTTGGCTAGTTCTAAACTGAGTACCCACAGTTTACCTGAGATAGCAAGTTGAAATGTGGAAAAGCGAAGTCATTTCAGCAGAAGCATAGTTCAATTCTAGCTCTTCTCCTGGTCTTTTGTAAGAACTCTGAGTAATTTCAATTAACATTAGAAAAAAACACAACAGGAAATTAGTGATTCTAAACAAAGTGTATGTTCCCATCCTCCATGTCCCATTCTGGTAAAGTTGTCAGGATTAGCTGTGGAAGTGCTAACAAATTGTAGGCCTGGGCTGCCTTACATACAAGGGGAGGAACATATTTTTAGGATCAGAAGTGGAATCAGAACATTTTTTTTTTCAGATGGAAGATTTTAGTTCTACCGATCTTCAGATTTTCGAATTCCCAGAAAACAATGAGCGCTTTCTGGCTTCACATCATGAACACAAGGAAGTCACCAATCAAAGACAGACCTGTTTGCTTTCTTCTTAAACTAGATTTTTGTCCAGGAAGTGAGGAAGAGATACTTTTTAAATGGATCTGTTTTTCATTAGGAACAAAACAAAGTATTTAGAAAAGTTTTCCAAAAACAGAAAATAAAATAAAGGGAGAGAAAGGAAGCTGGAACAAACTTAACTTCTCTTGCTAAATTATCATAATTTTTTGAAATGAGTAGTCATTTCAATAGAGAAATGGGACAAGCGATGAAAAATTATGTTTATCTGCTCTAATGTATTATTTCTAATCAGAACAAGAGAAGCTAATTAAAGATAGGAAATGTTAAAATTAGACCTGAGAAATGTAACTACTGAAAATTTTATGAGAATGCATTTTCACACCAAAAAACGGTTTCAGCTGACATTTTCCAAACATGAAAAAAAAAAACTTTTATCACCTTTTGTACATATGAAAATGGCTTGTATTACATATTACTTAACGCAATTTTTAAATAGGTCTTGTACAGTTTCCAAGGAGTCCTAAACAATCCCATATACAAAAACAGGGCTATCTTAATAATTATCAGTTTTACAGCAAGTATCATACCCTGGGGTTGACCAAAAGAGTTGATCTTTGCAAGTATAGCCAGTTTAAAAATACTGAAACAGAGTTTTTGCTATCAGACCTAAAGGATGCCTCGTTCTTTTCAGGCATGCATGAGAGCTCAGGACAAGAATGTTGCTTTTAACAGGCACAGCACAGGTCTACACATCTTTGGAGCTTTTAGGGTTAAGGTTTACATTCAGGAGAGAAAGTAGCTTCAGATCTAAAACAAGTTACCAGGGACTAGTATTAGTCAGATTCATCATTACTGGAAGCTTAGTCAAGTAAAATATGAATTATTAAGGCAAACTATATTTTTAAGATTCATCAAGAATTTGATTTCAGGAGGCATAAGAGAACTACAGTTTCTGAAAAATTTAGTATTAATATTTCTAGTAAAACACTACAGTGCTCAAAAGCACTATAAATGTTTCTGATAAAACAATACTGCTTTTTGCTGCCTGAAAGAATGGACCCAGGAGCCAACAACAGTAGACTAGTCTGCATAAACAAGTCGATGTGATTTGTACTTTTTATCAGGTTCAGACATAGTCCAGATCTACATTAACATTAAGGCATATCCTAGAAGCCAGCTGTTCTACATCTGTGATATTTGTAACTCTCTAATTCTTGAGTAAGTGTCCCTGAGGAGCTGCTTCACAGTTTAGGAACAGTTGATATGCTTTCATGTTCACTGGGTTTGAACAACTTAAAACTTTTCATACAAAAAGAAATCTATGCAAATACCAATCAAATACTGTTACTGTCCACAGTTAATTCTTTTTTACTGGAGATAACTGGTTTGCATAAAGTAGAAAAGTGGAAGTTGTTTGACTCCTTGGTTGCCTCCCTGCCAGGGCTGTTTCCCACACTTTATGAGTGTCACCCTTTCTAATTGTCTTATATGTAAGCAAGCTGTTAATTTCCAGCAGCAATCTGTGAATTACCATAAAGGATCATATTTCTTATGTCATAAGATAGTCTTGAAATAAAGCCATTATTTTCTGTTGTTCACCCCCCACTTATTTTTTTATTTTGCTGACTTTTTTCTTTCTTTTCCTGATCTTGATATCTTCCACATACATCAATATTCTCATTTTTTATCATTTATGTTTTGTTGTTGTTGTTGTTGTTAATTTCTGCCACTTATTTACCATTAATTGAAACAAGAACCATCAGCACATAAATCTTTGTCTTTTCCAATTAACAGTCTTTCCACCTACCATGCTTTTCAGGAGAAACTATTCTCTTAGCTTCCTTTTCTTTGTCCTAGCTTATAGAAAGGTGTATAATAAAATTCAAAGAGCAATTTTACTACACCTATATACAGAATATTTATCATACATTTTAGTAATACTGTCTCTCTGAATTCTCAAACTGTGGCTGTGGGACTTAAGTTGGAAATAGGTTATATGAAAGGAAATGAAGTTTGTTCTCCTGTTATTACTGTGGTGTATCTGGGTGTGGGCGCCGTGCCTGTATACACGCTCAGTGCATTCAACACATTAATTCCTCCAGTATTTCAGGAACTTCCCAGTTAGTCATCTGCACAGGTGAGATAATGGATCAGCTAGAGGCAATAGACCAGCTTGAAAAGTTACTGAACCTTCACATTTAAGTATTTGACTGATAGTTACAGGAGCCTTCCAGGTGTGAATTTCAAATAGTTGTAGAAATTCCCCTGAGGCAATGCCTGTTGTGTCTAGCCCAGTTTGTGTGCCTAAATGTGTCGATTAACATTCTGGGTGGAGTTTCCCAAAGTGTCATTCCTGCAGCAGTGTCAGATTGTGCATGGATAAAAACATTTATAAAAGTCAACAGAAACTGCTCCTGCGAAACAATGACAGTCTTCTGTATGCAGTTAATTCTCATGAAACTGTACAGCAACGCCAAATGAACTCCTGGTTTCAGTGTGTCAGGACAGTACAAAACTGCTGCAAATGCAGTTGCTTGACACATGGTATTGTCCTGTAGAAGATCAAAATCTTACTAATTTAACTAAAAGGGGGAAGTTAGCAAGAGGCATGGATTTGTCACAGTGGTGGGCTTTCTCCTTGGCATAGGCCCGTGAAGTACCTGGTCCCACTGTCATCCTTTAATGTCACTGTTGCACAGTTCCTCTCTCTCCCTTGAGCTCAGACTGGACCATCACCACTTTAGAAAGCTCATATGAATATTGTATTTACTGTTTTCAGCTAATCTCTTAGGCGTCCTGAACTACTCAGAGGTACTTTACCTATTCCCCAAGGCACAACACCAGCAGTGCTGAGTACGTCTTAAATTCACATGCTGCAGCTTGTTGTCGTAATCTGCCAGGGCTAATGCCTGTTTCAGGTCCTCCTATGTCTGATGCTTCACTGTTTTTTCTTTGTTCAATGACTACTGAAGCTCATATTTTTCTCAGTTAAAAAATATACTAGGCAAGAAATCTTACTCCTCTTGAAAATGCTAATTTTGGAAATGGGAAATGCTTTCAGGGAAATGAATGAAAGAGCCTTCACATACCTGTGCTTCTGTATGAAGGGCTTCCTTGTCCTTAGAAAATAGCTTCAAATGCTTTCTTGGATGATTTGGTTGCTCTGAATGCTCTTGATGACATGCCCCATTTTTAATCAAGGGAACAAGGGGTGGATATTTTCTTAGTATTATTAAACACTATACCTTTTATGTTTCGTATTTAGTCACTCATCCCATATATGTTATAGATTTTCAGGGTCACTCTCTTCCACTCTGAGTAGCTGTTAAGGCCACAAAAGCTTCAAAGTGTGATCTGAAAAGGCTGTCTATGATTTTCTATTTGTTTATGACAACTATTTCTTGCAAATACAAAGTAAAGAGAGGCTGCTTATTCCCTCTCCATTTTGTTACATTGCCAATGTATTTCAGCTTACTTGAAGCTATTCTTCTGCTGTCAGCTTGGTCTCCTTTGCTATGTCATTTGGAATTCACTCTCAGCCACTGAGCTCCAGCAAAGTCTGTTTGTTCAGTATTCCTTAAAATATGGCATCTTGTTTAACATGAACCTGTGGCCTGCCACAACAACTCTGATACGAGTCAGTCTCCTGGTCAGGAGGCTGGGAGAGTGAAGAGTGGTGGGAAAGGCTGGAAGATAGCAGGCTCTGTTGTGGGATACTCTGTACCAACACAAGAACATGGCTATCACCAGCTCTGTGGATATGGCCCTGCCTATAGCCCTGTCATGGCTGCTTCACACACACTCCCATCTCTCACCTTCCCCACATGAGAAGATGCAAGTCTACAGATCTTGTGCGGTGCCCATTTGAAATGGAAGGAGCCTGGAGGTGGATCTGGGCTGAGCACACACTGGCAGGATGAAGCAGATTTCCTCTACCCTAGGTATGTTTGTATCTCAAGGAGATACAAAATCTCAAGGAGATTTTGTGATATATCTCAAAACCTATAAATCATAGATTTAAAATCCATGCTAGGAAAAAAAAAAAAAAGTTATATTTTTGGTCAGAGGAGGTTTAGGTTGGAAGGCCAGGAGAGGTTTAGGTTGGAAATTAGGAGGAATTTCTTCTCACAAAGAGCAGTCAGGCATTGGAATGGGTTGCCCAGGGAGGCAGTGGAGTCACTGTCCCTGGGAGTGTTTAATGAAAGGTTGGATGTGTCACTTAGGGACATGTTTTAGTGGATGATATTGTTGGTAGGGGGATGGTTGGACCAGATATCTTGGAGGTCTTTTCTAACCTTAATGATTCTATGATTCCATGTTTCAATGCTGTGCACAGGTAGTCTGCTCCTACTCAGACCTTGGGCACTGTTTTCAGTGTCTCCAATTATAAAATTGATTTCCTTAGGTTCCCTATAAAATCAACTGAGAAAGGCAGGGCACATACATTTAACCATTTTTGGAGTCAAATGTTTGGCAAAAACTATTTTTTTTCACATGCAATAGTAAGTAAGAGCTGGCCAAAGCCACCAGCTAAAATATGAACATGTGCTTGAATTTGTGTGACTATGTACGCTGAGTATTTGAAAATGACACAGAATGAAGTCTTTCAGTCTTTTTTTTTTTTTTTCACCTATGTGGATGATGATTTAGGTGAAATTATGATCCAAACATCCCCCAGTGTTGAAAGAGAATTCAGTCCTTTTACATCTAATTTGGAAGTGTCAAAAGCTAATAAATGTGTGTTGCCTTGTTTGAGCATCATCCAGCTGACTTTTTATTAAAATGTGAATGTTTAGCTTTTCTTGTACTAAGTATTCATGATCCTAGCTCTCTCCATCAGATGTGCCTTGACTGTTCTAATGCTTTATCCTTCACATTTTTTAGGAGTGTGATTTTGTTGTTGTTCTTTGACTTTCAGTTTATCCCTTAATGAGTGACTTTTGCAAAATTGACTATTAAATTCTTAAAGATGTTACATGTTAATTTTGTGGAAAGATTTGTGGTTACTATGTTGAAAAAAACTGGGAAAAAATAATCTCCTATCGTAAGGCACGAGGTAGTGCCTTTGCTGTCTCAAAAGTAATTTGATTTGCATTCCTGAAATTAAGAGTTCTTGCCTAAACTCCAAGAAAAACTTGCTCATGCACTTTTGGATGACACTTCAGTGAGACCAAATTTCACCAACATATCTTCACCTAGCATAAGAGCATGGTAGATGCAAAAATTACCTTATCTGATACAATGATAGTATGAAGATCCTAGAAAACAAACCACAGAAGTTCCTGAAAAATAGAAAGGTAAATAAAAATATGGACATTGGGTATGCTGATTATTTAGATTCATTAGTCTCATGCCTTTTTTCTCAGAGACTCTAAATTAAGGTGGTGCTTTTGGGCAGGGGGGAGGTGGAGGAGAGGAACGAGTTAACTATTGCAGCTTTTCTGAAAGAGATAGTCTTACTTTAATCCTCACAGATCCCTTTAGTTGATCCAAACTGAAGCACAGTCTGGCATGCACCAGTTTGAATCCTAACATAAGGGCATTAAGAAAAGATACCTTTCTCTTTTTTGTTTTTCTTTTCCAGCAACATCAAGGACCATGGACCTTTATGTCGTAGACCATGGGCTCAATGATTTTTGGGGTTGGATTTCAAAAGTTTGGAGTGCAAATTGTACTTACGTACAAGCATGAGGAACTAAATTAAGTGCTTATATTCTGAACCATGAAAAAGTAATTAGAAACTGTGATTTATAAATATCATACTAAGTAGAAATGTAAAAACAAAAAAAAGAAAAAAAAAAAGGATAGCTATCGTTTTATCTGCACAAGTTTAGATGGCTGTCTGAAAACCACATTATTTAGCTCATCAAGGCAAGTAAGGGTATGAAGTTATTGGAAACATCATCTTTCGAAAAGGTTATGAAACACTTATTTATTAAAAGGGCATGTTGCATTTTTTCACTGAATCAATACCAAAATCAGTTATTAAAAATAATTCCAAGGGTTTCATATTGGTATATATATATGTATATTGGTTACTGGAACCATCTATTCTGTCTGACTCCTAAAATTAAGGAGTAGACAGCAGTTACATTTTGCATAGCTCTGAGCACATTGTTGATACCTAGCATATGTTAAAGAATGTAAATCAGTGACCATAACTAATAACTGACAGGCCATTCTGTTTGTTTGTCTGTTTATTTACCAAAATCTTGCTTGGATGGCAATATTCTGCAACTCTGTATTTATCCCCTCTGGTCTCTGTTGAAAAAGTCATATTTAATTTCACTTCATAGAAAATCAACAAACAGAATCATTTATTCTAGGGTAACGTGTTTTTGAATCCTTTTAGGGTAAAGATGGCTTACCATTGAAAAGTTATTTAAATTTTCTACTGTTCTCACTTCCATTTATAACACCTGCAGTATTTGAAACTGGCACATTGGCTGCTAAAAAAAAAAAATGTATTTTCATAAAGATTAGTCATTTCTGTAGCATTTGCTAGCACACACACTCA
Source organism: Cygnus atratus (assembly GCF_013377495.2). NCBI lineage: Eukaryota > Metazoa > Chordata > Aves > Anseriformes > Anatidae > Cygnus > Cygnus atratus. The sequence goes on along the minus strand of NC_066363.1, from coordinate 117,067,618 downwards.
GAAACTTATGTAAAGAATGTCAAGGACTATAAACAAAATACCCATTTCCACATCACATTCATTCTAATAGGAAAAGGATAAGGCTCATACATAAAAAGATAAAAATAATGACACATTATGGCACTAAAAATAAATATACATTAACACACTATACCAAACAGTGTATCCCAGGGACTGCTGTTCTATTCTGTCATTCTACCTGTTGATCCTCTTCCTACTTTGGAGCAGCAATATACCCAGAAGATGAAACTCTTCATTCCTAGATCCAATAAGAAAATAAAATCCTGTTATACAAGACTTCTAGCAGTGTTCAGTGCCTCTGCAACCTCATTGATTTTCAGTTTGGTGAATTGTCCTAAATATTTTGACTGTATGAGAAAAAAGGACATATTTTTCTATGGTATATGTAAAGGCAAATCATATGTTCAAGAATCAATGTATCTTTAAGACACAGAAATTTTATAATTCTGCTTCAATCTATGATCACACCAAAACAATTTTTCTTTTCTGAAACATGCTTCTCCTCTTATAGTATAGAGGTGAGGGGTTTACTATTGTTATTGTTATTATGATCATCATCATTATCATTATTTTAGTGGAAATAAGATCCAATCTTGAGTAAAGAACAAGATATCCACAAGACAAAGTTTTGATAATTGAGGCATATCATGTTTTTTAGACACAGACTATTACCATTAGAAAAAAGAATGAAAGAACATTTTGGGCCAGCATGGTTGATATCAGTGACTTTGGAATAGATACCAGTTTTTCTAAATTATTATTTTACAAATTATGATCGTTACTTCTTTTGCAGGTGGCATTGCAGATTTTAATGCAGTGTTCAGTGCATGTTTTAGCAAATAGTCATGAGGAGTATTGGAAATACCTCTGGACTTGACCATTTTTCTTGATTTACTGAGAGATCAAATAACTCATTGAAGGATGCCAAGCCAGAAGAGAATGAGAGAGAAATTCAGACAGGAAAGAAGGATGACATAACCTATGCACCGTTTTGCTTGATTAATCATTAAAAACTAAAGCAACATGCCTTCAGTAGGAAAATAAATAAATAAATAAATAAAATAAAACATGACATCAGATTCATGATTCTAAATCTAATGGGTTTATGAGGACATCTTCCATAATACAGGCTAGGCAACTTCACCAAGTAAATGAGGACATGTTAATATATTGCATGATCTGGAAAACAGAATATATGTTTTGTATATTTTCAGCCAGTTTAATAGCATCCACTACCAAAACTATGGTGTCTGATAGATAAACCACACTGGAAATTGGACAAGGTAAAATTTTATTCCAGTCTGAAACTCAGCTTAAATTAAACAAAATTTTAATGCTTGTATAAGAATTATAATGACTATCGTGATTACTATTTTTAATATTATTACTGTTAGGTTTTAATAATAAAAGCATTTTTAAATACACAAAGTATGACCATTCCTAAATTCAAGTTTATGTGTACATGCATAAAATATACATGAAAATTCTTCTTTTTACAAAAATGAGTCAAGCTGCTAGGAAAAGAAAACTGCTTTATAAGAATTTTGTATGTTCAGAAGCTATTTTCCCTGCAGAAATGCAAGCACCATTACACAGCATCCTTGATTATAAACTTATTCTAGTACAGGCCCCACTAATTAGGTAAAAGCATCATTAGTGGTGCTTTGGTGGTTTGATATGAGAGCAGACAAGGAACTAGGAAATTAAATAGATTGCTTTATGAAATACATGCAGCATTACCCCTTTTATACAAAGTAAAAGAAACCATGCTAACACAGTTTTAAGATTACCTAAATTAAGATTACGCCAAAATGTTAGTATAGGCAAATAAAAGTTTATGTGGAAATGCTAAACACTATGTTGCATAAAATAATATAGTAATACTAATTTTGTGGGAGGGGTTGTAGTTCAATAAATATGTAGTTTGATGTTTAATGGGCATTATAAAATACTTGTTTATAGAATTGCCAACTCGGTTTCAGAAATAGTAATCTTTGCATTTGGTAAGACAGAAAGTTGTTACTTTGCCCTTGTATTAGTACGGGCTTTGCAATAACATTCTACCTTTTCTTGAAAGAAAAGTCTTGTGCTTATAAATGTTAGGTTTTAGATTCTGACTACTATATGCTGTGTGTTGCAAATCACTGATGTTAAGTATTCCTATTCCTGTTCAGCCAGGGGCTTGACTGGCAGAAGTAAAATAGTTATGACATGGTAGAAATCAATTTGATAACAAAGGGTCATTTCAGCTTGTTCAAAAAACTGAAGAAGGAAGAAGCAAGCTAAGTCAGGGGGTTTACATTCCCCATTCTCTGGTTCTATCCCTTCTTTCTCAAACCTTTCTGGCTTTCTATTTCTTTAAATACTGAGTGTGTAAGTTGCTATTTCTTAATTTTTCATGTACAACTCATGAAGCAGCCCCACACAGCCCCACAAGTTTAGAACTCTTTGTTCCTATTTGATGCTATGTCAGAAATACATTAGACAATGCTAAAGGAAGTCCTGGTAACTCTGAAAAGGACAGTCTCAAAAGAGAGATTTTGCTTTTGCTTTTACTGCTTAAATTGTGCCTACACTTTGTGGTGACCCAAAAACTGCACTGTTCAAAAAATACTGAAAGTACAAAGAATTCTTTCTCTCCTTCTCTCCCATGTGCCTTTATATGCATTACCGTTGGAAGCTCATAAATGTGAAGCATCAGGGATGAGGGTCTTTATTTAGCTGAGACACATAGTAATTTGATACAAATGTAATGCACATAATGTGTTGACTTGCAGATGGAATACTCTAAGATCTCCAAATGCATGTTTTCAATAAAACAGTATTTTAAGAACATTTTTTAAACTAATGCGTTCAGACAACGTATGTATTCTCTATTATCTATTCATGAATCTGCTTCCCCTTCATGCACTTCAAATAAATGTTGAATTGACTTGCCCACTAATTATAGAACAGTGCTAAGCAAGCCTCAGCACAATAACTTCAGCTCCAGTGTCCTGGGTGACTTAGGTAACACCAGAGGCACTCAAATTTCTTGGAAATAAGGAGCTACATGAGATGAACTCCTCATGCTGTATTTGTAGTACAGTATTTCAGCAGCCAAATGCAAGCAGTGCTCTTTCCAGGTCACTCTTTTGCATGTGGGAAATGAAAGTGAGGTTTATTAACTGAACTTTACGTTTGGCTGAATAGTCTTTTTAATCCTGAAAAGACACCATGAAGTATCCTTTATTTGTTCATTCTGAAAGTATATCCCTGTTATCAACTAAATGGATGCTAAAGTAGCTGAAATCCTGCTAAAAATATGTCCTTACATGTATTCTGCCTTAAGCTGCATAGTCATGCTTCATATTGTAAGTGATGTAGATCGGAAGTAACTTCAGACGATGAACTGCATTATTCTAAATTAAATGCATATACAAAACTGCAATAATATATGTCGCTAGGTTTCAGGGAGCAATTCTCAGGATCTAAAAAACAGATAGATAAAAATAGATAACATTCTCTTGTTATCCATTTGCTCAAGAGTTTCAGCTCTTCAGAAATTTCAGTCCCTATAGCTGGAGCATTTGTTGGGTTAAAATAAATAAATAAATAAATAAATAAATAAAGCCTGAACCTTTACTGTAAAATGGTCACCAACCTTCACTACACCCGTGACAAGAAATTTCTCATGTTAAGTCTGGAACCCAAGTGGACCTCCAGAATTTCTTTCTGAAAACCTGTGACAGCTAGTGAGAGTTCAGTTTATTTACCCTGTTTACCTCCTCTCAGCCTGCCCATTTTTGTTCACTGCCAGTGTTGAAAGGAAGGGAGAATCAGGCCCCCATAAGTACATTACTACAGAGGTCAGTGTTGCTTTCTTAGAGATTAGGAAAATGCTTCCTCCTCTGACATTGCAAGTTAACATTAAATGCAACTTATTCCTTGTAACAGTTGTAAGTCAGAACATTTTGACATGTTTTTTATCTGTCCTTTTACTGAAATAACACAAATAAAATAAAAAAAAAAGTTGTTTCCAGTGAAATTCATAAAATTTTAAGTTGAATACACACCTGAGGTATTTCTCAAGGAGTTTTTTGCCTGGGTACAGCACATCACTGTGTTCCCTGTAAGGACTTAATCCACTTTAATGCAACATGTGCATAAAATCTGGGGGTAACCAAGCAAGTATTTCCTGCGGAGAGTAGCCCATAAAAGAGCTGTTAAACAAAACTCCCACTAGCCATTACAGGACCATATTCCATCAACTTATTTCAGAGATATTATTTTTCTGCCAAAAAGACAAGGTTTATTTGAGGTAAAAGATTTTGCTGCAGTTCTATCTGCTGTTTTATAACAAGGCTGTGGACTCTCAATCCAGTTTCCCTATTTGAGAGTTGATACAATATAAAAGATACCAGGCAGTGCCTGCTCTTTCTGAACTTCTAGCATGTCCTTGATTATTTCCTGAAATATTTCATTCTTTTTCTTTTTTTTTTTCCTCATTTTCCTTTTCCTTTTCCTTTAACTTTTCCTTTTCCTTTTTCTTCCAGAGATGAAAATATGTATGTCCTGGAGATGGGCTGACTCAATCTAGGATAATGTAGGAATTTCTGGATGTCCTGGATGTTCTTTCTACATAATTTCTGTGTTATTGCTGCTTAGGTACAGAGAGATAATTTATTTTTTTTAATTAGTGCAAAGAGTAACTAAGAAAGAAGAGAGAGTGAGTGAGCATTGACATAAACATAAATATCTCTGAGCCTAGTGACCCCCTATTTCCTTTATAATTAGGATTTTAGGTAGGTGGGAATGACTACCACAACAGTTCATTTTGCAACCTTTTTATTTTTTACTTCATATCCACCACCAAAGAATTTCCATGTATTTATTACAAAAAGCACTTTCATCTTAGTGAATTTCAGCATTAGGTGACATTGAAGAAGAATTACCTTTGGTTTGAATAAATCTCAAATGACTTTCCTGTTTGGGGGCTAAAATAAATGATCTGAGAGTGAGCAAGCTAAATATATAGAGGATGTAGTATTTGATTGATATTGAAATAGTCCTGTTCTAGCTGAAAAGTGTTTTGGCCAATGAATTACACTCATGGCATGCATTCCTTTAAAATATATAATAAAAGCTGTGGATGCTTTAATGTCCAAGAAGAAGTGAAAGGATATCCATATTCAGAATTAGTCATAAAGGCTTATGTAATATTATAATACCTAGCAGCTGATGCATTTCAAGATTAATGTCCAATGCTGTGTTGCAAAATGCAGAATTAAAAATCAGCTCTTAGATGGAAAAGTTAGGGTCTGTGCACATTTATCTTGGAACACCCAAGCTGAGCTGCTTGGTCAGTGGAGCACTGCTGTAATGGAGCGTGGGTGTTTAGAAAGCACTCGCATCATGGAGCTGCCCCCTCCAGATAACACTACTCTGTTGCATTCACAGCAAGGTGACAGATACACAGAGAACAAATACCTCCCCCTCTAAATACATTAACCAATACTGACAGAAGATTAATGAAGGACAATAATTATGACAACTAGGAAAAAAAAAAAAAAAGGAGGGAAAGTAACAATCTGTTTGCTTAATGCATTTTAGCCTGTCATTCCTTTGCAATGAAATTAGACAGAAATACAAAACAACTAATGCTTCACCTAGGAAAAATATGTTTCTGGAAAGCACAGAAAGAGAACATTTGTCTGTTTGTTTTTTTGTTTGTTTGCTTTAAAATTGATTACATTTTTTGCAGGTGATATTTTATTGTGACAATGAGAAAGAATTACCACATACCATGTACATTTACCTTGCCTTTTACATTCAAGACTTCACTTGATCTGCTACTCTCATGGGGAGATTCTCTAGCTCCTAACATATTCTGTTAGTGTGATTCAACGGTAATCCTAGACTTCACCTGAATTTAAACATACAGTGGGTCTGAACTGGAGTCGCAGCAGAATTAAATTAACCTGGTTAAAACATAATGGGAAAATTCCCATTCAAAGCAACTTATCACTTATTATAACTTATAACTTATTGTGTATTTTACCCCTAGTATTATCCTTTTTATTTCTGCACTACTGTGAGACAGTGAGAGTTGCAGTTTAGAGGTTCTTGGAAAGACAGATTATATCTAAAATAGGTTCATTTAAGAACCTATTATAGGTTCCAAAATCTTCCTCAAAATCTAGCACTAATTTTGAAATGCAGAAAATACCCTATCTATTTCTAATGTGACAATAGAATTAAACACACACAGAGAAAAATACACAACACTTGTAATCAACAGGTGATTGAAAAACATTTTTAAATGTATTTAAAAAAAAAAAAGAGTGCATGTGTTATTTCATACAAGTAGTTTGTTGTAATGAGTAGGGCCTTTAAATATATCAAGATTTCAGATATTTAGCAGTCTTTTCATCAATTTCCATTTTCAAAAGAATTGTGATGAAGCATGTGGTTTAGGGTCCAAGATTTCAAACTGTCCAACATTTTTATGCTGTTGCAATACCACAACATAACCCTTTTCCTTCTCATTTAGCTTTCCTAGCAATGGTTCGTATGTGCTCACCTTATCTGAAATAAGTAAACTACGGAGTGGGAAACATACTCTAAAAGCTTGGCTTTTAGCTTTCACCCACAGAAGCAAAAAGCATATCTCCAGCTGCTTCCATCTATTGATCCACTCCTATTGTGCTGAAATAATTCCTGAAGTAGGTATGGCTGGGGATTAAATAAAATGATACAACCTCTTCTGAAATCACTGTCAAGGTCCTTGAAGAGGTGGTGAAATCAGCACTTTAAAACTTTCTTGTTTGTTACTTGAGTCATGCATTCATGACTAACCCCTGAACCACTGCTCAAGGAGAAATTCAAGCTGGCAAAAATAGGAAAGATCTGTAAAGGCGGGGGTAATCAACTGTAGAAAATATTTGCTGGGGTGTTTTAAGGACTTTCCATCACTCGCTAATTCAAAGTCAGTTTTAGATGTTTTTCACTTTTCTTGAAAAAAAAAAAAAAAGCAACAGAGAGAAAATAATGATAATAATAAGAACCTGAATAATGTCTTTTGGAAAAATTATTCACAGTACTGATGCATTTCTCCAGGACACCCTGGCCTCAGCCTCCATGATGCCAGTGGCGAGACTGACACCCAGCCAATCCTGTCAGTCCTCTTCTGTTATGGTAGATGCTGGACCTCAGTGCACCCTAAAGATGACAAAACATTTTTATCTTGCACCCTGTACTGCTACGTCAGCTAAATAAGTAAGGTGGGATTACAGGTTTTACTTTATGGGTACGACTGAAAATAAATTCTCCTGAAGCCAAAGATGCCAAAGATTTAAGAAGATGCAGTGCCTGACAGCTAAGAAAAACAACGTGTTGAATGTACAGGCCCTTCCTCTTCCTGTTACGAGTTGATCTTACAAAAATATTCTCTCTCTCTAGCAATTGTGCCCCATCATAATGACTACAGAAACTTTTATATTTCTACTTTTGAGAAAAAACCAATAGGATGACTCTGAACATACAGTTGATTACTGTAACGGGAAGCTGAATCTTCTCTTTTGTACAAGAAGGTGGCACAAGTTTGAGAAACAGTGATTTCTTTTTCTGCAATTTGAAGCATAGAGAAGTAGGGAAAAAAAAAAAAAAAAAAGGAATATTTTTTTCCCTGGCTTCATCCCATTATACTGATCTGATTCTCTTCGTTGTTAGTGATAGCCATTTTCTATTACAAAGACATATCTCCTGGTGACTACGTGCAGTATATTTCACATCTGCTACTACTGGAACAGCTTAAAATGACATATGACAGAGTGCACAACAAGAGAAATCTGACAGAATCCCTCCATAACCAAAAAGTCAGCCAGCACACTGAACATGGTAGTGGTCAAAATTTTCATGGTCAGCAGCTGTGAATGCAATAATCCAAAAAATATTTTGCCAACAATATTAAATCTGGTACTGAATGAACCCTGATTAGGTTTCCCTTTACAGAAGAGTTGAGAAGTGACATTAAGAGAAAAAGTGTGCTTTCATGAAGAAATAATATATTAGTTAACAAAAATAAAGTAAAATGAAAAGGGATTTGCAAGTATTTTACACTTCAGGAAGCTGTGATATCACAAACAGAAACAAAGCTTTCAAGTAAGTTACAAATGAATGTTAAAGTACATTGTTTATGGGAGTCTTAATCACTGCACATATTAGAAAAAAAATATTCCTGACAACTCAAATTGAGTTTGATTTGTGGTTCATTCTTTTATTGAAAACCTGTTTCTTAAGTGGGTTCATTTATCATTCTTGCTTCTAGAGAACAGGCTAGTATACAAAAATAAAATCTCATTTCATAGAAATAGCTATAGTCCTTACAGTTATTCATTACTATTTTCCATACAATATATGTAGTATGACAGTAGGATGCTCTTTTTTAAATATGTAGTATGACATGATGCTCTCATAAAGTCTGCTTATCTCACATGCAGGCAAGAAAATTCTTGAAAGAAAAATGCAAATTTATTACATTTCTTCCAAATTCTAGCCACCTTGACATTGCAAAACAGAATTTGTAAGGCCATCACTCTTGCGTCACTTATATCCCCAGGGAAGTGGTGGCATCACAGTCCCTGGGGGTTTTCAAGGAAAGGTTGGACCTGGTGCTTAGGGACATGGCTTAATGGGTGATATTGGTAGTAGGGTGCTGGTTGGACCAGATGATCTTGGAGGTCTCTTCCAACCTTAATGATTCTGTGATTCTCATTTACATTTTGTCCTACCAGAATGCAGATTTTCAGAATATTTGCAAACAATATTCTCTAGTCATCTAAAAATAGTTTTATATATATATATATGTATAGTTTCTCAATCTTATATTACTCTTAAAAAAAAAATACAGCATTTTTTTCTTCTATGGCTTCAAGCATCTTCAGAAAGAGCTACAATCACCCTTCCAAAACTAAGTCTTAGATTCCTCTTCCTTTCCTTTACAATACAAGGTTACATTAAAATGTGTCTTTTTCCTAGCTTATGTTCTACCCTTCTTTTTTTTTTTTCATCTCACATCAAAGTTTAAAGTGGCTAAACGAAGAATGTCAATCCTAAGTTTCAGTGGGAATTCTGAATTTTTATACTTAATGTAACCAAAACAAGAATGTTTAATACAAAACCAAACAAACCACCACCCACACCACAAGAAACACTGAATAACAGTTTGTATTAGAGCTCCAAAATAAGTCACATTAAAAACAGATTAAATCTTTATTAATACAAAAAAAAAAACTTCATATAAAAAAAAAAGTTCATTCTGTACACTTAGAGAAAGGACAAAGATGAAGCTACACAATAGCAATAAGGTAAAAAGATACAACAAGGCAATTTAAAGATTCTTGAAACTGTGTTTTTATCACTGAGTTCTTTTCTGTTGTCATGTGCCAGGCACCTATTGCCTGTAACAAAACTATAAGCTTCCTGAAACCGTTGCTTGATATACTTTAGATTTTTAGGCATAACCACGACAATCACTACTCCATAATAAAATTTAAAAAAAAAAAAAAAAAAAAAGGTTACACTTATATGGATGTTTGCTATTGTTACTTCATCCAGTGATGGACAAAGGTCAGGTAGATTTGGTGATAGTACATCAAAAAGTTGTGTAGATAAATATGCAGAAATGATGTCATCCAGCAAAATATTTGTAATTTTCTATGACCATTGCTGCATTTCAGTCATACCCAGTAGAACAAACAATCTGATGTACTGCTTTGCAATGCTGAAGGCCAAATGAAAGTATACTACAGTACATTTCAAAAGCAGGAATCATGACAAAGGTAGGCTTGGTTAATAACATTAACATTATTTGAGTTGAACATTTTGGCAGTTCCTAGACCTAAGAAACTAAGCTAACAAACAGCAGTGAATACTGATAGGAGTAGTCACCTGAGAACAAGTGGGTCTTTAAGAGGCAGCAAAGCAGGTGAGAGTAATTTAAAAGTAAAACAGAGCTGCAGGTATCAGCTCTGATTAAGGTTGCTCTTCTGCCTGGCAAATGTCAGTGTCCATTAAGATTACTGGCTTCTTGTCTGTCTGCTATTTTATCCTTAAACATGCATAGACGTGAATGAAAGCTGTACCTGTGTATTTAGGGTTGGGATCTACACACCCAGCTGGAACAAAGAGAACAAACTGATTACTGTTTCTTTGTGTAATCCAGCTTTATAAAACCAAAGCTATTAGTAAGCATTCTTGTAAACTCTGCTCACTGTTAGTGCTACCGAATAAATGATAAAAACATACACCTCACAGTCCAGAGTAGGACTGCTCTGTTTGTATCCTGTTTACAGCAGAGTGAATGTCTACAGAGCTGACATACTGAAGGTAAAACTTAAGATACAGTATCACCTATTGCAAAGTCATCCCATAGATATACTTCTCCTAAACCTACACTATCTTATGTCTTTTTTTTTTTCTTTTTTTCTAAGTATCCAAGTAAGTCATAAGTATATTTAATCCAGGTAACTTTCATTAGTCATCTCAAATTATAGTAACTCTGTAATGAAAAAGGTAAGTCATGGATATGTCCATTATGCAATACTGTTTAAGCTACTGCCAAATCTTTTTTGAAAGTACACCTTTCCTCCCTCCCAAAGGTTTTGTCGTCTTCTTGCAGCTGAACCCAGACATTCAGAAGATCCCAAGCCTCTTGGAAAAATAAGTCTGTGTGTAGTATCTCAGTCAGTAATCCAGTTTGCTGTCATATTCAACTGTTGGCACTGCAGAAAAATATATACAAAAAGGTTATGAGTAAGATTATCATTACATTTTCCACAAAGGTATTTATCTGCCTAAGCATTTTTTTATTCATTCATATGATCTTTTTAACAAAGTAAAATGGAACTACATAAGTAGGTATGCAAGTGCTATGGGTAGAAGATTAAATAAATATTGCTACAAATGACAATAATAGTCACTAGCATAATATATAGTATGAGTCCAATTATTAAAATGAAAACATGGGAAGCTTCTGAAGCCATGCCCTTGCAGTATCTTTTATTTAAGTCATCAAAAGAGCATTGTACCCCCAGATTGTTTTAGCTGATTATGACTTGTTTAATAATACTTTTACCAAAGGGAAAATATAATGAGTAGGAACAGGACTCACCTGCTTGCTGATAGTGTTTTTCTGCCAACAGTTGGTGGAGATGGTTCACAGTGGAAAAAGCTTTTTATCCACCAACATTTATCAAGTAATTCAGGTAACCCTGCCAAAAGGGAAAAAGCTTGCACTGTTAGACACTAGCAGAATAACAAACAGACAGAATCCAGAATACTGCAAGAAAGGAACAATACCATGAAATGTTTTTTCCTGGTCTGTAACATTCACAGGATCTGAAGAGCAGGAGGAGCTGGAAGAAACACTGGATTCAGAGGTCTGTCTTGCTGTTCACAGAAAAGAAGAACATACGTGATGGAAAAAATGAATAGATTTTCATGCCAATAAATTTTCAGACTGCTGCTGTCTCAGAGGAAACAATGTTTGTAAAAGATAAACTTAGCTACCACTACTTAGCTACAAAGTATGGCTTCAATATTTTATATACCAATTTACTGTGGTTGTTTAAGTGTAAGCTTTTATCAAAATTGGTCTCAGTCTACTTACTTTTCAGACAAAAGCATGTTGAGATCTGCTTGTACAGATTTCACTGAAATCAATGTATCTTATGATCACTTACACATTATACAATAATCAGACAGAAAACAACTTAGCTTCTGTACCTGCCGTTGTGATACAACTAAAAGTCCTGTATTTGCACTATAGTATTGCATCTTGTGCTACAGGGTCTTAAAAAGACCAGATGTAGTCTCACACTGGCAACTGCTTCATGCACTAAGAAACAAATATGTGAGTTGATACTGCATTCTGTCTAAGTCTGCAAAGCAAATATGAAATACAGCTAGAAGCCAGGATTTGTTTGCCTAATGCTTTTTCAGTGTCATACTTTACAGTAAGAAGATTGATACTATGTATTTTTAATGAACTCTTCCACAGAGGGGAAAAAAAAAAAAAAGAAGTAGGTGAATAACACGAAGCAGATACTCATTAAAACTGCAGTTCCTGAATAGGGGGGGGGGGAACACCCTCTTGCCTCCAGCTCATTCAGAAATCTCCCGGAGCCGGGAGGATCGCGGGGCAGCCCTGCACCCCCAGAGCACTTACTGCGGTAGTACTGGTTCTTGGCCAGCAGGCAGCCGGCGGAGGGTACCGAGGCCATGGCAGCGGGGAAAATACTTCTCTCCGGTGGAGAAGCAGCCGTCGAGAGGACTCTATATAGATGGGTCACGGCGACGGGCGGCCCGCCCCGGGGGAGGTGGGACGGGACGGGTTGGAGTGGGACGGGATGGAGTGGGACGGGACAGGACGGGATGGGATAGAGCCAGCCCCCGCCGCGCTGCTGCCCCCAGCCTGTGTCACCTCCGTGCCACCGAAAGAACTGACCGTGGCATGTGCTTGGGGCACAGCCTGGGACTTCCTCCTCTAATCACTTTTCCGTGGTTAAAAAATAAAATATAATAATAGTAATAATAATAATAATAATAATAAATCTTCACCTAGATTAAATGCACAACTCTCTTTATGTTTTTTTAAACCTTATCTCAAGGCAAAGATTGTCATAAAATGTGCTGCCTCCCCTCTCACACTCGTTAATGGTGAAAAAGTAACTTTGGCTATTTGAAGTGTTCCTGCTTCATGAGGAAGTATTTTATCACTATTTTTTTCATAACAAGAGTCGTGGGTGAGAACATGGGTGGTGTGTGACATACCATGGTACTGCAACGTATCTGACTGCCTGAATACTGTGCCCTATCTCAGATGATAGGGACGTAGTTCATAGCAGCTCCTCACATATTTCTAAACATATAAATCATACTGCAGGGAAACTGCCTGTAAGATAAAACTTGTACAGCAGCTGGGCCAGAAGAGCCTTTTTACTGACCTGCTGCCTGAATCTTGACAACATGGTGGTCTTTCCTCAGCAAAGCCTGAAGGCTCACCTTTGCAAAACTACAAGACTGAGAGGGAAAAGAGTTTGCAGCTGGGCTGGTATCAAGAACTTGGATGAATTACCTAATATGTTTATCTTGTTTTGTAAAAAAGCACCAAAAAGGTAGAAAATTCTACAAGTGCTTTGATACCCCATTCACAGCTCTTCCTGGCTCTGTGTCTGGGCATTTGTAGTGATAGCACTGTGTCCTGACTGAGCTAGTAACATTGTCTTTTACTGTATCTGCCATTCTTTTCCAGCTTTAAGATGTTGATTTAATCTACTCATAACCTTTTCAAGGTCATTACTTTAAAAAACAACAACAACAACAAAACTGATTAGGGTCTAAAATGCCCATGGTTTAGGCACTGTATTTGGTAAGAATGCAGGCGTAGGTGGTTCTGCAGCTATCCTCATGAATATCCACCCACATTGGAGTTAAAGCAAAACAATCAGGACCTCGGGAACACCAGCTCTGTGAAACTTTAGCTTGCTTCATGGCTGCATGTGTATTATTTTAGCATATCATTTAGTGTACATGGTCATTTACCGGTTTTGTTTTGGAGCCCTGTTTCATGCATTACGCTGGAATAGAAAGTACTTATTTGATGAGAACTTTTCCACTGTTTCTCCCACTCAGTCTGGCATTATGTCCTATCTATTGTACTCTCTTCAAGTAATGCTCTGAATACAGAATTATGGATTTTTCCAGGTTTTTTTCCGCCATGGTTATTTTGACAGAATGCTTCTAAAATACTAGTACATTTATTTTCACAGCATTACAACAAAGTCAAGGTGTGCTATTATCTTAAGTTGACAAGCATGAGTTCTGAGATTCAAAAGAGCAAAGATAAAAGAATTCACACAGCTTCCTTGTCTCATTTGAGAGAGGTCTAGGACTTGATTTTTATACCTATTCAGTACTATGCCACATTTTATTTACCCACTTATAGCTCTCATTCACTTCAGATCCAGATTTAAGCATTCAGTCCCTCAACAGGGGTACAATAAGGGGGATAAGAATCAGATTCTTATCAGACTGAAAAAATAGGTTAGGGGTCATCTATGATAAATTTATTGTAAGTAAATCCTGTAGTGTCAATTTCAAACTTAGGAGCAAAGTTATAATTTTAGCTTTTGGGACAGCATTCAGTAGCTTTAACCCCTGACCAGTCCTTTTCTCCCTTGGAAGTCTTTGCTGCACTCACTACTCACTTTTCATGAACATGGAAGTCCTACTGAATATACTCTCGGATCTCTGCAACTTCACAAGCTTCAGCTCATATCCATGTTTTGTGCCAAAAGAGACAGGGCCCCAAGAAAACAAAAGGTACATAATCCCCAGTTTTATAGAAATGCATTTACAGAAGGAGTATTTTAAGTCTTTTGACTGACTAATACTGTGACCTTAAAAAATGTGTTCCTTTAACATTTCTGTATGCATAATTATAAAATAAACCCAACATTGGATTATATGTCATCCCATGAATCATAGATACTTATCAAATGTATAACTTAGATCTAGAAATTAAAGTAACATGACACATTAACTGAATGAATCTCCCAGCTAATCCTGCCAGCATTACCTGATATAACCCATTTTCAGACAGTAAAACATCTCAGTGACAACAACAAAAAACAAAAGAACTGTCTATTTTGAGCTTCACTTTGAAGCTGATCTGTTAATTATTCACTAGAAAAAGTTTATCTAATAAACATGGCTACTCTTTCAGTTCTTGGAATACACGAACAGGATGCCTATCTTTTTCTGGGACTTGTTTTGGCTGTTTTCTTCTATGCACTTCTGTGCCAACTTTTTGAATTTTCCTTGGTGCTTAACCTTGTGGAAGAGTGTGTGACATTTGAAATTGTACAGTGTTGCTTTACGCTTCTGTCCCTGGAATGGTTGTACCAGTATTCTGCTATTAATATTTAGAAAGATGCAAACAAATTCAGTGAAAGCATCTTTCCATACGCATATGCAGAAAGGTATATTTTTGACAAGTGATGGTTAACTATTCCCTTCTCCCGAGTTTCTGGAAGAACAGATTTTGCACACCTTTAATTGCACATCTTTTAATTGTCCAGTCTCATTGCCTATCCACAACTAACATTTCAGTCAAGTTTTGTACAGAAAGCTTAAATTACTCTTATTTGAAGGGAATTGTTGTTTAATTTGATGGTATGACTTTTCATGAAAAGTAAAAACTTCCCTGAGCAGGATTTTATAATAGGCGTATTAACATTTTCAGATCACATCTTTCACACATCTTTCAGTAACTCTAATTATTCACTGCCTCAACAAGTTGTTTTGCATACTACTTCTTGACTAATTTTGAAAGAAGTATATAGAAAGAGGCTTGCATTAAAGAAATGAAGGAGCCCTACTATGTAAAGAACCTTTGATATGCAAAAACTAGTTATTAAAACCTGTTGGATTTGTTAGATACTTCCAAGGACCAGTGCCACCAGTTATCTTTTCCTTCATTTGATTTACTCTTCAAATATTCCTCCAAGTCAGACAGCTCTGCAGGAATGCCGGGCTAATCTATCAGAAGCAAGAACATTTGAGGAACTAATGAAGAATTAAATGGCAGTGTGCAAGGCAACAGGGGGAATTATATGTTCTGTCATAGCCTACAAAAGACACACAGAGACATAAAGCTGCTGGGGAGAGCCTGAGCACTCTGACTCTGGAAAAGACTGCAAAAGCAAAAACTGCTGCAGTGGGTGGCACCACTGCAGTTCATCAGCTCTCTACTAATGACAATTCCTGGTCATGAAGTAGTTGTTAATGGCAGTTCTGGCACTTATTATTATTATTAATTAGCTAATAATAATAATCCTTAATTTTCTAATCCTCACTACAAATGTGAAGGGAATACTCCAAAACCAAACCAAACCAACCAACCAACCAAACAAACAAACAAACAAAACACTTAAACAAAAGAAAATTAGTTATTTTTGTGATATGTCTGACCATTTATTCTCTTTCTGCCGAATATTGAAATTCTTGTCTTATGCTTTGTTCTTCCTCAGAGGAAACAACAACAATCTCCATGTAAGTAAAGACATCAGATGAGATGACACTGAAAGCAAAGAGTAAATACTGAAGTTTGGACTCCAGGCAGCACATCTCTGAATAATGCGCATTGCCTGAAATGTCAACAAAAGTAGGGAAAACACATTTTTTGACCTGTAAACTGCATTGCCAAAATAATATACATTCCTGAACTATCGGTACAACTTTGTGTGCTTACAGATAAGTACATCAAGTTTTCAAAACTAATAGTTACAAGTTTCTCTTCATTCAGTCCTATGTCTGAAGGAATACTAAAAAAAAAAAAAAAAAGTGAAAAGCGTGTCATTTGAGCTCAATTTTAGCATTAATTGAAAGACATTTTCGATCCAGATACAGCAAGCTGCACAAGCTTGACTAAATTCTTCTAGACACCTATATAATTTACATCTTTTTAAGGCAGCATATGAATACTTGGATTTTTTGTTACTTTCATCTCTCAAGTATTCCAAATAAGAAAATGTAAGGTTCCAGGATGACCATATATGGTGGTTATAAATAGTATTCTTTAGAAACAGAATATGCAATTGAATGGAATATAATAGAAAGAAGTTGAATCATATGCATGTTAATATACCCCTTCAATATGCCCCAAGGGGGGTGGGAGTGGGTTAGTATCTTTGTCTGTTTTGGATCACATAAGCTTTTTATTGTGTTGCATCTACTTTTTTTCTGATTTCTATAAGCAGTACTGAACATCTAATTTAACTAAATTCACTTTAGTTCTTATGGTTTCATACTTTTTTCCTTTGATAGACATGCAGCAGTGCAGCATGAAATACATTTTTCATAGAAGATGCAGAAAAATAATGTTAGAAAGCATATTGTCATTAATTTAAAGAAAAAAAAAAAGAAAGAAAAAAAAGAAAGGTGTGAAAACGTAATCAGGAGAGTCCTACAAACCATTTCTTATAAATTCACATGTAAATTTCAGCTACACTCCAGATTTATGCTGAAGACTGTTCCTTGCAGCCCTTGGAACTTTCTGGACTTACAGTTGTGTCTGTGTAGACATGATATATTGCCATATTTCTGATTTTGCACTTGAGTCCCATGCCATTGACTGTCTCCAAAGCATAGATTTTGAAGCGCACACAGTCTCTGCTCTGATTCATTTCTGTACCTACTTTCTTTCTGTCCTTGCAAGTAGCATGGACTCAGCCTCAGCACATTGAACTCAACCTGACACCACCACTGTTCTGCAAAGACATCTTAGAAGGTACATATAGCCTAACGTACCATAGTATACACGCACTGTTCCTCAGCACTGAGATATGACACCCTTGGCATCCCCATTTCTTGGCTAGTTGCTCTGTCACCAGGCCAGATGCTCAGAACCAAGCAGCATGAGGTGCAAAAGGAATCAAGGAGTTTGTGAACATGAAGCACACATTCATAATTTTGCAGCTGGAAAATTTCCCATTCACCAAGCAACGGAGCTGGCCCAGGCCAGCATCCACCACATCACAGAACTGTTTCAAATTTGACAAGCCAAATATAGTATACTTGTATGTCTGGGTTAGAGCAGACTGTCAGGGCAGGCAAAGCCATGAAGGTGTGTAGGAGCCCCATACGGTGAGGTGTCTATATCCTGTGGTCAGATGATCTGTGGCCCTTTTGATGGAGGTGACAAGCTCCCTTGCCCCTGCCCCATCTTCAGAATGCCTATGCTAATGTCCTACTGAGTCCTGTGACGGTGCTTAGAAGGCTGGAGGAATGTCCTTCTGCCAGGTCATATCAGAATAACCTACAGCTCAGCCCATACAACAGTCCTGACAGTGTTGAAGGCCATGTCTGAAATTGTTCAAACACTGGCTTCTAGGAAGATTTAAAGGATACACTGCTGCAGGAACTTATTCTGCTAGAGTGAGTGGTTACTCATTCCTGGGAACAAGAAAGAGGAACAGGCTGGATGGTCAGGCCAGGCTGGATGGGACCTTGGCCAACCTGATCCAGTGGGTGGCATCCCTGCCCATGGCAGGGGTGTTGGAGTTAGATGATCTTTAAGGTCCCCTCCAATCTGAGCCATTCTGTGATTCTATGACAGTTGTTTAAACTCTATTAAAGTGACAAATGTCCTCTGATTTAGTGAAAGCCATGTTTTCAGGAAGACCTAGAAGCCCCATTTAGACAGCTCATTTTGCTAACATATTTTTCTCTTCCATACCACTTTTGTCTCTACTAGCAGGTAGGAGAGGGAATTCCTTACTGATCACAATTCAGGGCTGTGTGCTGTCCCTGAGAAGGAAAGCAACAGATACAACACAATGGTGAAGAAGTCAACTGCGTACTATGATAGAGCATGATCTCCTCCTGCCTAATTCAAGTCTCCTAAGGCCTTTAGAGCACCCCAGACATCAGAATTCAACTCAGGTATATGACAGCGACATCCCACATCAGATCTGGCGCAGTTACAAATTCTGCACAATGCACTCTGAAAACAAAAGCACCATGCAGTTCCATAACCAGTAATATAACACCATTGCTATTTTCTGCGCTTTTATGGCATGACTCAAAACAGTAGTGTGATCTCATCTTCCTCTGGCATCCCAAATATCTCTCCAGCAAAGCTTTCCTTCTGTCTGCCCACATCTAAGCCATAGTCTCAGGAAGAGATATTTCACAATAGAAATACACCCTTGAGAAATCTTGGCCAAGTTTTAGCCATACTCTCATGATGAGATTCCTCAGCCTATGGAAGGGCAGGCCAGACACTAGCAGAACTATCAGATAGTGGGCACTCTGGCAAAGGAAAAAGAATGTTCTCTACCATCCCTCACAGTGGAGAATGAGATGAGGAATGCTTTAGGGCAGGTTCACAGTTTCAGGAAGATAAGATAGTGATAATGTGTAGTCATGATGAAGTGATCTATTCCATTAATCTCCACTTTACTTACACTTTGCTCCTCTTCTAAAACAGGCTATATGATGTCTGCCATATGTGAGTCACTTGGAACTTAGCTAGAAGGAAGCTTTGCATGAGGCAGGAAATTATAAGTAGTTCTGGATGTGGACAATCTGCAAGGATTCTAGTGTCCCCAAAGCACATCATAGCAATATCATATATCACATGTTCTCTGGGCAATATGTTCCATTACAACAATATCTGCAACATGTCTCAGATACCTGCTCCATTTTCTAGAGGGGCACCTGAAGCAACAGAGAACTCTTAATTCACTCACAAATCAGATCAGTCTGCAGAGAGGCATCATGGAGGAACACCAACAGTGCTGTACTTCTCATGCAACAGCAACAGGCTGGATCCTCAGTTCTTTAAACTTAATGTTTCTTACTTCTTTCACACTTTAACCAGTTGGCCTCAGAAGTGGAAATATCTTTATGGCTGACCTGGGACTCTGACACATTTTCTAGATTCTCACACACTTAAAGTTTGTCTGTACCAGTAATTAAAAATGATTGGGACCATTCTCTGGCCCTGAAGAAAATTGATGTGGAAAAGCCCATATCCATACTGCAAAACATTTATACTGTATATATACTGCAAAACAAGTTAGGTATGCCCAAAACTGTCCATGAAGAATTGTCTCTTGCTTGTGTTAAACCCCAAGCTGCCTGGGATTCTTCTGGGACGAAGCCAGGGAAAACCACAAACCATTCCAGCACCTTTCTAACTATTACATAGTATAGACAATCAGCTTCTGACAAAGTTTCTGACAAATCAGTTTCCTGACAAGCTCCCCAGCGTAAACTTACAGTTTAATTAATTTGATACAACTTCACTGATGCCCGGTGTAAGAGGTCCCGAGCCAAATAGGCTTACAAAAAAAAAAGTGAGTCTTTTGCACTGTCTCCTGCAAAGCTGCCTTTACAACCCCATTGCCAAATCTTCCAGCACAGCAAGAGCTGGTGCATAGCCCCATTCAGCAAGCTGGGGGGGGGGGGGGGGGGGGGGGGGGGAGGTCTCTGCCTGAAGTATCCTGCATGATGTCAGCAATGAAAAAGGTAGAGAACAGTCACTGCCAGTCCCTGCTTCCATGACAACTTCAGATCTCCCTAAGAGCAAAAAAAGTGAAAAGAACAAAACAAGCAGTTTCTTTGGGAGTCTCTTTAGCTCTGATTTAGTTTGTGAGCTGCTTTAGTTCTAGTCTCAGTCCTGCTAGAAACCATTGCTGAGCCTCTAGATGTGACATACTGACACTGCACTTCAAGTTGCCTCCACGAAAACTCAAAGGGAGCCAAGCTGAGTCTCAGGGTAAGAAATACCCAGCATCCCAGCAGAAATTGATGCCAACCACCAACACACCTCACTAGTAATGAAGGCATAGTTGACAGCATTTGCTGAAGTTGAGGAAAGATGATAAAAGTCTTCCTCAGGTCCCCTTGCTTATGGATCCATGTGTTTATGTCTGAGAACTCTTTTTGACATGGTTTGTATGATATTTGCTAGTTCATGTTATGTTTGGCTATGTACCGTGGACCTTATCTGCATGCTGTTTTTTCCTATCCTGTTTTGCTTGGTTTTGGTCTTTGACCTAGTTTTCCCTTCTCCTCTTTGAATAAACATGTTTGAACTGCTAAAGGCATGTTGATCTCTCTCATTTCTATGAGTAATTCTGGGGCCCCTGAGTCTTCATCTCCTTGTATGACCAGCTGTTGCAAGGCAGCACAGCCAGCTCCTGGGGAGTTCAGGGTCCAGAACTAGAAGACAGCATAGAGAGTAGAGACAGGAGCTCCAAAAGGATAAGAAAGGCTTTCAGAAAAGGAGAAAACAACATGTTGCCAGGTAGACAGTGTGTTTGTGAACTGCGAGCTTTGCTTTGACAGTTTATAGAAGTATCTTTTTCAGGCCTGCCAGACCCCAGGATCTAAAGGTGATAGCCTTTGGTTAGACTGGAGGGAGAATGATCCTCTTTCTGTTCAAGGCAGGAAAAAGTTTTTATTCCTCCCTTATTAAATGTGCTAGTGGGAGAAGAGGCAATTTATCCACCAGTCTTGGTTTACCTAGGGAGCTGGGATTGTTCAGCCTGGAGAAGAGGAGGCTCAGGGGGGACCTTATCACACTCTACAGGTACCTTAAAGGAGGCTGTAGAGAGGTGGGGGTTGGTCTATTCTCCCACATGCCGGGTGACAGAATGAGGGGGAATGGGCTAAAGTTGCGCCAGGGGAGGTTTAGGTTGGATATTAGGAAGAACTTCTTTACTGGAAGGGTTGTTAGGCATTGGAATGGGCTGCCCAGGGAAGTGGTTGAGTCACCATCCCTGGAAGTCTTTCAAAGACGTTTAGATGTAGCCCTTAGTGATATGGTTTAGTGGAGGACTTGTTAGTGTTAGGTCAGAGATTGGACTAGATGATCTTGGAGGTCTCTTCCAACCTAGATGATTCTGTGATTCTGTGATTCTCTTTACTGACATTGATCTATATCAAATGACATGACGATGTCTAATGGCATTTAATGATATAAAATATGATGTAAAATCACAGAAATGGGCGCTTAGACTGATGTGCTACTGGTTGAGGATATCTCCTGAAGGTACCTGGGAGGCTGACCACACTCTGTTCAAGCTATAGGTTCCTCTCCTCAGTGACTGGACTCTGCACTTATGGAAGAGAAAACTCTGCATATAGCTGCTTAACTCTCTCCTTGACCATCACTCAGTTCTTATAGTTTAAAATATTCTCAACCTTGTATCAGTTTATTTCATTTCTCCCTGACAAATGAGAATTGATGTCTATGTGGGGGTTTGCAATTTCAGAAACACATGTATACGTGTAATATAATTGTACTGTTGAGGTTCAGAGTAGGTTTTCTTAGCCAAAAAAGAAAAACAAAAATTAGACAGGGGTCTACAAAATTCAGTCAGTAGTGTAGTTAAAGTATAACACAGCTAAATTAAATTTTCATGTTTACTCTCATTTGATCAGTGTTTTATGTACTTCTTATCACAAGATCTTGTACAAAGGGGTGAGTTTAGACACTAATTTACCAGTGAGATGAATGATATGAATTTTGTCATTTATATTCACACCTCTGAAATACAATAGCTGTAAAATGGCCTTACAAGGGTCAGTCTCATCTACGAGGAGTCTGGTCAGACAAAAAGTACACTGCCCATTTCCCTCACCCTGTTTAAGTGGAATCTTTCCCTTCATTTCACTTGTGATATAGTTAAATTAACTGCAAGTTTCTGGAGTGAGTTCAAGTCCAACAGATCCTTTATAAATTTGGAAATGGAAAGCATTTCACACTCTGTGTGAAAATTGACTATTGGCAGAAAACTGAAATTGGCAGCAATCGAAAAGGTACAATAAATTATTATGTATGAGATCACAGATTAGGGTTAACACTGATTTGCTTCCTCTATGCCTCCTCCTGTTTTCCATCTTCTCATGTCAGTGGCAATCAAATCTATTCCCTTTGAAGAATTTGCTTGTTAAAACCACCAAATTATAGAAGACCACCAAAGCCACTAATGTGCCATAGCCACCAAAGGCAACATTTCAATCTTTATAGTGGAACGGACAGGCAAGATGAAACAGTCACTCCGATAAAAACAGAAACAATGTCTGATTGTTAAACACCTGAAAATATCCTGGAGGATATAATACAGGACACGTGTCTGTCTTGCGGTACCATTTAGAGGACTGAAATGTAATAACTGGCTCAAAACAATAGAATGAGCAAACACAGTGGAAACAGTAGTGAAGGACATACAGATTTGTGTTTAGAGCACAGCGACAGTCAAACTGACCCAATGCATGAAATGCATTCTTTTAATGCCTTTAAATCTTATAGACTGTTCTTCCCACAGAGAAATTGAGTTACCAGTTCATGACTGAGAAGTATTTCAATGTCACAGATCCCTCCACCTGAGACTCTTAGACGGAAAATGAAAAGATAAATATTGAATAAACATCTAGGATGAAAAGCAGAGGCTTATTGCATTGTGAAGGAGGATGACACAAAGAAGACCAAGATTACTGTTAAACCTATTTCAGTTTCCTGGTATCATCCAATTTTAAGTGGCCTAAAATAGAATGAGTCTTCAAAGAAGACAAAGGAAATGACTAGTGGAAACTTGGAAAAATGATGACTGAACTGACAAGCTGAACAACTCTCAAATTGTGATAAGCATGAACTCAGCCCAGTGACAAAGAAAATAAGAATTAATGGATTAATCTATTCATTCATGTAGGGAGAATAAGGAAAAAAAAAAAAAAAAAGAAAAAAAAAAACAGCTACCATGCCAGAGAGCTAGATCAGAAGACCTCCTCAAAGCAATTACTAACTTCTCTATACTCACTTGTTAAAATGAATTCCAGCTCTAGCCTGAAGAAAAAGTAGATCTTTGTCTTTTAAAGTCCACTTAAAGTGTTTAACTAATCATAAAATAATATCAGATCATCCTCATATGTAGAGTGAAATTTCGTTTGGGCAGTTTTTGCCTTTTTCTGATGGCCATCTGGAGGAATCATGGCCAAAACCATACACAGTTTCACTAGAATTGCATTAGTTGAGTATATATTAAAATGTTTAAAGAGACACTCCCCAGCATTCTGATTTTCAACAGGTTACATCATAGTTATAACTAACAATGGAAAGATGTAATTAAATATTTTCTGTGGTAACAGTAGGTTCATCAAAAATATATTTTGTCCAACAAACAAACAAACAACCCAACAAAACTACAAAGGGTGGACTAAGACTCTCCTTTTTCAAACTCTGGTTTAGTAAACAATAATTTTATTCTTTTGCTCTGCTTACAGTGCTGCAAACTGAAGGCATGTGATCCCTCCTGTACAACAAAGAAAGCTTGATAATTAGTTTGTCTTAAAAGAGCCACTGTGACATATGAACCTTTATAAGTATACAGAAATCTAGATACGTCTTAGGAAATTATCTTTACTACATGAAAGGTGTGATGGTGCTGTTGTTCTACTGGTTTATATAAAGTTGAAAATCAAATCAAATTAAGAAAAAGAAAAAAAAAGTGATTGAAGAAGTGGTTTAAAAGCAACTAATAACTCAGTATTCATGAACAAAATGGTAAATAATTTCAAAATTGATATCTATCTTTTTCAGCTTCAGTTTCTTTTTGCACACCACCCATTTACAATAACATTTCTATAATGGAACTAGGATGTTAACTAAACACCATATTTTCTGAAATTTCCCCTGTATTTGGGGAACTATTATTTTAGAGTCTACCAAGATAAAACATACTTAAAAATATTTTAAAACTTTAGATATATCTGTACATCCCTATGAGGTTTTCTTCACATAGCTTTTTCTAAAATTTAACACAGACTGACAAGACCAAAAATGTACAATGCTGCATTGGAAACTGTGGTATTTATAATCCTGTGCAATGCACAGCAGTAACAATGCACACGTCTTTTCATCCGGACTCCTTGGAGCCTTTGCTGTGGAAGTGTATCATCTGCAATACAGACATCAGGCATGACAAAATCAAGGATAACAGTGGGCCTTGGCTCTGATTTTTTACACATACACTTCATTCTTTCAATTAGTGGAAACAAAATATTCACTGTCTATTTGATAACACGGTACTACTACTGTGGCTGATAATGGAATGAAAATTGTTACCTGCAGATTGCCAGCTCAAGAGGAGTTATAGATTCGTTGATGTTGATTAAAAGTTGCCATTGACAATGATAATAATGGTTATGATTGAATGATTACTTGTTGCCTATAAAGTGAGTCAGTGTCATCAGTTCTTTTCTTGTGAAATAGATGTTCATATGGTAGTATAGATAAAATGCACCTCTGTAAATGTTATTAACTGGATCCATCCT
Source organism: Cygnus atratus (assembly GCF_013377495.2). Classification (NCBI taxonomy): domain Eukaryota; kingdom Metazoa; phylum Chordata; class Aves; order Anseriformes; family Anatidae; genus Cygnus; species Cygnus atratus. The sequence continues at coordinate 117,042,709 of NC_066363.1, read as the reverse complement.
TGACAGCCCAAGCAAATGACTAAAGACTAAAGAAATTAGAAGATGCTATCCTTCCTAGACAGGAAATTTGCATTGCCAGTGTCCGTGTTACACTTATTCTGAATATGAAAAGAAGGCCAGGTGACACATTTATGTAGAATGAAATACATTTTTCAAACACTGCATTTCTTTGGTACTTGCAATTATCTACAAGTCCCATTAAATGCTTAAAGAACGCATTATCATCCACAAATGAGCCATGTAGTGTCTTGAACTACTCTGTGCTTTTAGAATTGAAGTTCTATTCAGGACAGAAGACACAAGACCAAATCCTGGATTATCTATCTCTGATGAACTCTCTATATCCTCAGTAAATAAAAAGTGTCAAGCTTTAACAAAAGATTGAGGCTTCATGTCTGTGTCATTACTGGTTATGGTTTGCTTGTTTTGTTTTATTTTGTTTTTAAAAACCAACAAATCTGTTCTAATTGCTTGTGTGACAAAAGAAAGGTGGGAGCAAAAGAAGCTGAGAGAAGTGTTGGATTAATTTCATATATCTGTCTCAGAGCAGACATAGACAACTGAGTATATGAGCTCAGAGAGCCTAGAAATACCTAACACTGGGTTATGCAACACTGAAAATATCGCTTCTGCTTGGTTCATCTCAATTCTCTTTAGACTTTCCAGCAGCTCAGCTCTTCCAGACCAACTAAGACAGGAGAGCTTATTATAGGCTACAAGTGTTCATATTCTCTTTCTCACCTTGGAGCAAATGAACTGCTGTTGGCAATTGAAGGTGGTTATCAATTCCCTGGGTAAAGTAAAATCCTGCAGCCACTAATCACAGGCTGTCCTCACTTGTTACTACAACAGCTGCTGCCAACCTGAGAGGGAGAACTGCTGCCACATGATATTTGACCAACCCACTTGAAGCTCTTTCAGGACTGCCAGAAAGTAATAGGAACAAAATTTTAAGAAGTAATTGTTAAAAATAACAGCTTTTCATTATACCTTCAATTTTCTTATGAACCACCTTTAGGGACAGGTAGCTATGCTTGTCTGAAGGAGGGTTGCTATTGGTGCCAGGACAAGCACAGAGTGGTAAAGTTAGGCAAGTTTTCAGAATGAAGTAGTTTTGCCTAGCACTGGCTTCAGTTCTCACACATCTACTCTATAACTCATCAGATTGGTACTGTTGGCATTTAGAAGGGCCAGTGGCTGGACAAGAATCAAGAGGAGTATTGCTAAATACTTCTGAGGATCTGGATACAGGTGCTTTCCAGTTTATTAAATTATTACTTCTACCTTTATAGTCTAACCTGGAAGGCCCAAGCACACCAAAACCCTGAAGTTAAAGATTTTTTTTAATAAATATTGATGAAAAGATTAATTCTCAAAAAAAAAAAACAACTATTTTAATTTTAATTATTAAAACCTGTAGCCAAATAACCCAGTGCTGTTTTCTAATTAGCTCATTAAAGAAGGTATTGATGAATAAGAGCAGTTCAAATTCAGTTTAAATTTTGGAGCAGGTTCTTTGATGCACAATTTGTAATACGCAGAATGTCAGGCAAATGTACACAAGATGGTTGCGCATCAATCACAACAGCATATACAGCAGGGTTGGCTAGTCAGAGATAATTAAAAAACAGCAAGTAAGAGTGGGTTCTACATTCAGACACTCAACTTTATGCACATAATTACTATGATTTTGTCTGTATATCATGGACAGTTTTACATTTTTTGCTTCATCTGAAAGTGGAGTACCTGTAATAGAGACATAAAACATCATCCAAACCAAACAGCATTTCTGAATATGAAAGCAGAGATTCAGATACAGTTCATTGACCTCATTCATTTTAATTATAACAATCAAAAAATTATATGCCCTTCTTTTACAGTATAATGACTCATTTAATTTGCCAGAGGTACAGAAAATGAGCAAAAATAAGATCAGAAAATCTTAATGCAGAAATTTGCAATTTGCTTACAAAGTATGATTGCAAAATATTGTTCTAATACTCATTTGTAACAAAGTGCTAGCTATTTTATGGTTCTGAAATTGATAGGAACTTTGATAGTTCTGAAATGAAGAGTCTTTGGTAATTTTAAAGCACAACTTCCTCTCCCTTAATTCATTTAGTCAGGGTTTCTCTCTAGAGTTGTTAAAACTCAATGTTTCCGTCTCTGTCAAACGTTTCATAGTTAAGTAAACTTAGAAAATAATGAGCTAATGGTGTAATTTCATCCTGCCACACCTCACTGGAGGCTGAAGGATGACAGACACTTGAGCTTAGAAACAGAAGAGAGCACTGTTGCAGGTCCTCACAAGGACCAACAGGGTGGCATCAGCAGCACCTCTGAAGCACAGCAGGGTCTGTGAAGCAGCTGCATTCCCACAGAGTGACTCCTCTCCTTGTGGCTTCCCCACTGTACTATTCCAGGTACTAAATGAAGTCTGGCTCACCCTGCTCTCTGCACTAGCAGCTGGCTCAGCTTGGAAAGAAGCGTCTCTTGGCTGCCTTATGGCTTCAAATTCCACATTCTGCAAATTTGCAGCATCTTGCCAAAGAATCATTAGAGTCATTTTTGCCACTTTGGGCTTATTGAAGAAAAAAGGCACAATCTTAACACCTACCTAAAAATTCTTACATCTTTCACAGAAGATCTCAAAGTAAGTATTCAAACCATAAGAAGTCTGTAATAAAGCTTGGAAATGTATCATTGTCACTGGCCTTTTATATATACACACGTCTGAATCATGTGGAAATCTTACACATGGGTATTTGCCTCTTCACCTGTTTCTTTCTTCAATGGATCTGCAGTCCTGCAAATAAGCAAACAGAATTAGGCCATGTCTACACTGTTCCCTTGACTACTATAAGGAGGCCCTAGACTACTTTGTCTTGTTTGTGTCTGCACCACAACACTTGCAGTTCCCTCAGTTTGCCACAGGTACATTCCTGCTTTATTGAGGATGAAGTTCTCAAGTCTGTGACTAGACTCACGCAAGCTCTTATATTGACCTGGAAAGATATCTCTTACTCCTTCACAGACTGGGGAACTTGAAGGACTGCTGTCTGCTACCATCTTACAGCACCTGCACTGATCTCAATGTATTACAACATGCTACAACTTGCGCAGTTGACAAAGGACAACAGAGGCAGCAAAAAGCTCCAGGTAGATCCAGACTCAAGGATAGCAAAAGCCATCATCCTGGATGGCTGCTGGAGGCCACTTGGCTGCTGGACCACCTAGGTCTCTTCAAATGTTGTACCAGCACCAGCTGAATCTCTGTTGTTTTCTGATACACTAAGAGCATGGCAGATGCCACCATCAAGTTCAGTTTCGCCAAGTCTTAATAGTTCTGGGCATGCATCACAAGACCCTCCTGGTGATTTACATTTATGTGTTGCTAGTTTCTGAATGCAAAAGATTATCTTCATGGGCCAATCTCAGAAACTGCTCCATGCTGGAGACGCATCACATCTCTTTCTGTGTCCCTTTTTCAAGTCTAGAAATGTATGGGCATTTCTTCTTGGAAGCTGTTCCTGCCAGACTCCTACAGATCCATGGCACAACAGTCTGGTGTTAGTAAATCTGTTGTGGCTGTGGCTGTAATGAAAGTCAGCAGGCCACCACCATCTGCTCCTTTCCTGTCTGGTGAAAATCTACACTATCCTGGACATCTTTGCTTTATTCAAGTGGAACAGCATACTCAATTGTACTGGGATGTCAAGATGACATATTTCCCTAGCTATTGCTCCTTGGCCAAGGCCAGTGCTTAATACAATCAAATGAACTGCTGATCCATCATATTCCACAGTTGAGAACCCACAGGCAATTCATGCACACAAGAGTGAGCCATGTGCACATGTACTGCAGGTTTCAAAATTACTGCCCTTCCTTCTCAAAAAGAGAGAACACCCTTATCCCATTAAAACTGATATCCATGACATGTAGATACTCAGCCACAAGGTGCAGATCACAGAATCAAAGAATCACAGAATCGTCTAGGTTGGAAGAGACCTCCAAAATCATCTAGTCCAACCTCTGTCCTAACACTAACAAGACCTCCACTAAACCATATCACTAAGGGCTACATCTAAACGTCTTTTAAAGACCTCCAGGGATGGCGACTCAACCACTTCCCTGGGCAGCCCATTCCAATGCCTAACAACCCTTCCAGTAAAGAAGTTCTTCCTAATATCCAAAATAAACCTCCCCTGGCGCAACTTTAGCCCATTCCCCCTCGTCCTGTCACCAGGCACGTGGGAGAATAGACCAACCCCCACCTCGCTACAGCCTCCTTTAAGGTACCTATAGAGAGCGATGAGGTCTCCCCTGAGCCTCCTCTTCTCCAGGCTAAACAAGCCCAGCTCCCTCAGCCGCTTCTCATAAGACTTGTTCTCCAGACCTTTCACCAGCTTCGTTGCCCTTCTCTGGACTCTCTCGAGAACATCCATGTCCTTCTTGTAGCGTGGGGCCCAAAACTGAACACAGTACTCGAGGTGCGGCCTCACCAGAGCCGAGTACAGGGGGACAATCACCTCCCTAGACCTGCTGGCCACACTGCTTCTTATACAAGCCAGGATGCTGTTGGCCTTCTTGGCCACCTGAGCACACTGCTGGCTCCTATTCAGCCGACTATCAACCAGTACTCCCAGGTCCTTCTCGGCCAGGCAGCTTTCCAACCACTCATCTCCCGGCCTGTAGCGCTGCTTGGGGTTGTTGCGCCCCAGGCACAGGACCCGGCACTTGGCCTTGTTGAACTTCATACAGTTGACCTCAGCCCATCGGTCCAGCCTATCCAGATCCTCCTGCAGAGCCTTCCTTCCCTCGAGCAGATCAACACACGCACCTAACTTGGTGTCATCTGCAAACTTACTGAGGGTGCACTCGATCCCCTCATCCAGATCATCGATAAAGATATTAAAGAGGACTGGCCCCAGCACTGAGCCCTGGGGGACTCCACTAGTAACCGGCCTCCAACTGGATTTGGCTCCGTTCACCACAACTCTTTGGGCCCGGCGATCCAGCCAGTTTTTAACCCAACAAAGCGTACGCCAGTTCAAGCCACGAGCAGCCAGTTTCTTGAGGAGAATGTTGTGGGAAACAGGGTCAAAAGCCTTACTGAAGTCAAGGTAGACCACATCCACAGCCTTCCCCTCATCCACCAAGTGCGTCACTTGGTCATAGAAGGAGATCAGGTTCGTCAAGCAAAGATGGTGCATATCTTCTGCTGCTGTCTCTATGCAACTCTGTCCGCATGACTCCAGTGACCATGGGAGTTCAGATACATACCTAAATCTGAATGGCAATTAAGGTACTGGGGAGCCTGATAAGCCCTTTCTATGAAATGCCCTTTCTATGAAATCAGCTCAATGCTGATCTGGAAAATGCCATCTCATTCACTGTGATTTAATGAATGTTCCAGAGTCTGCGCAATTAGGGTAGAGATCTCTTTTCTAGTCTATGTGGCTGCAGAAGTAGAAATATTTAGCTAGTTCTGTTGCAGATCCTCTGCACATACATGCAAGTTCATCCTACCTTCACTGTGCAGCCTATTCCAGGAGCGTTCTCTTGTTCATCTGTAACTCAATTGGCCTTTCTTGTTAGCAGTCTTCAGACACATTTCTAATTCAGGAGCCCTAGGCATTTTAAGTGGGGAAGATCCAGGTGGTGAGTTATTCAGATTTTGTGTAGGACTGCCTCCAGAGCTTTCTCCTCCAGTGGGTGCATTCAGTTCACCCTCAGGAGCATTTCACAGACTGTGCAACACGGAAAATTAGATTTTGTTCTCTTGAGTGCTGGAAGTAGAACTGTGTAAATACAAGCAGATGTCTGCCCAGTAGTGTAGAGCTCTTCCTGTTGTGAAGCTCAGTGCTCATAATATTGTTGTGATTCAAAGAGAATGAACTCGAAGTCCTTCATATTAGTGGCTGAGGAGCTGTTGTTTTTCAAGGGCCCCTCTCATTGTGCAAGGTCACAGGCCTCTGAGTTGTACCAGCTTACACAGAGACTGTCCGCCATGCAGAGAGGAAATACCCTTCCCATATTAACATGGGAAGTGCTTAACATGTCCACTTTGATGATGTCTTTTGATGTCTTTTATTTGCAACTTGCACATTTTGCAAGACAAAGAAAAACGTAAAGTGCTCAGTACAGTAAATTGTTTTCTTAAGGTGTGATTTTCAGATATTTTTCAGGCTTCCATCTGTTGATCTGCATTACCTCCAATTACCTTGATCCTCCATCTGGTGGCTAGATTTTCTGCTCAAACATTCTTCACACTCTCCAACAAATGCTTGGAGAAGAATTATAATTCTACAGATTTTGAGCTTGATTTTCAAATTTTTTTTCTTGATTTTTTTTTGCATAGGCACTAAACCATAGCTCTGGGGAATCTTTCAAATTTGCTTTCAAATTTAAAGATCAACAAAAAGTTTCATAAGATCTTACTTTGAATCCAAAACTACAAATCAATGAGGAAATCTTAGTTTAAAGATGAGTGTTACATACTCTGTTCTTTCTTCTTCTTTTTTCTCAGTTCTGCACAAATAAAAAGGCAGGTGCACTTATTTCTGTACACTCTATTTAATTCCATGGCCAAATCTTCAACTGTAACGGGACAATAACATTTTTTCAAATTTTTTTAATACAGCTTGACAGGTTTGACTATGAAAATAGTAGTTCATTATTTTATATTTATGAATCAAGCTGAAATTCTACAATATCCTGTCCTAACCTGATCTATTGTTGTACTCTTATTTCCTGCCCCTGTTATCTGACTGCTGCTGGGAATTTTACCCATAGGTGCTAATGTGTTGCTTTTAAATATAATCATGTATTGTTGACTGTTCTCTCAGTTTGATTTATTTTGGGTGATAAATGGACATCTTGGGGCAGTCATCAGACTTTAATTTGACTGAACAGATCATATCTGAAAATGACAATTTTCCTAGAGTGCTTTTGGAGAGAAGCAGTAACTTCACATTTAGCTATACATTTCTGGCTGTTTATTGGTTCTTTACAATATGCACTGCAACACTTCTTCTAGTATTTATGGCACTGTTCACATATATTACTATCAATGTAATAAGCTACCAGTAACAGGTAAAAATATATTTACCCACAGAGCTTATGATACTGGGGAAACATAGAAATGCAACACTACTACCTGTGCACGTCAAGCAATATAATAAGTTGCTTTATATACTATTAAAACTAAAAACTCCATTATGAGTGCTTTTCTTCTACCATTTTTTCCACCTAAGACTCTCGAGAGCCTCAAATTTGAGAAGCTTCTTATTTTGCCTTGCAGGGCTTTTCAACATAGTTGCATATAGGTCTTGTTCTGCTGTTACATTGATGTAAATGTTGTTGACAAGGGATGCTCTTCTGATCCATAAGACTGGAAATGTTCTATCTCTTTCCTTTCCTCATCACTCTCCCTAGTCTTTATTTTCCCTTGCCCTTCTTTCTCTTCATGCAACCTATCCTGGCTGGGCTGTAGCCTTTCTGTTCTGTTTCATAGATTCATTAGGTTTAAGGACTAGTAAATAAACCCTTCCATGCTTCTGTACAATAAAGGCCACAGGCTATTGGCCCCTGCTGAGCCCAATAACTCTAATGTGGCTGAAAAATATATTTTAGGAAGCACTTGGTTTCTCTCTGAAGGCAGCAAAACAGGGATCCTCTATGACTTCTCTTGTCTACCTCCCCACATTTTCCCATATTCTCAATATTCTCTTGTAGAGAATGTCATCCAAAATCATACATTTTCTCACTTTTGACTACTGTTAATTGTTACTCATATAGACTTCTGGTAAAGGTGATATACAAGAAAGGAGCTGGATCCCAAAAGCCTTTCTTATTGTAGCAATCCCATCAACTACAGCAGCATCTGAATCTACTTACTGTAAAAATGCAAAGTTTTCTGGCAAGGTTCTAACATGACAGAATAAGCATGGTCAGCTTTAATAATAATAATATTAATTATATTAATAATAATAATAATATACCTTTCAAAGAGCCAGAATATTTTTGTTGTTTTCAAGGAAATACCACTAGAGTGCTCTTCCCTCTACTGTAAGCCTACTAGTGCTGTAGCATCTTTACACTCTGGAGAACATGGGAATGCATCATCCACTCATCACATAGGACTCCAAGGGGACAGGAAGGAGCCCACATTGTGCATTTATTCTCTAACTCTAACACTCAGCACAGCAAGGCAGTCTTTTTGCTGTTTGATTCATCTTGGAAAGGATATGTGTGAACTGAGACAATGCTTCTGTGTAGTCCCTCTGTATTGCTGAAACTCCAAGTTAGCCTCTAGATGTGAAGTCTGAAACTTGTACCATCCTTATGAAGGTGTTGAGCCCCAAAAACCAGAGCCTTTGAAATTTGACCTACCCAGTACACTTTCTAGTACTGTGAGTTAAAAAGCAAGACTTTGCTGTAGTTCTCAAAAGTCAAAATTCTGTGCTACATTTTCTTTAGTAGCTGATGCTTCACATAGGCTTCTGTTCAACTAATTACAAACCATTTTTCTGGTAAACACACTTATTATTGTTACAGATGACAGAGAAACTCCTACTATTTTCTAGAATATTCAAGGGAAAATATGTTCTTACAGTAAATATTTTTTTGAGTTTTCCTGTGTGACACCGTACTCTGAAGAAAGCCTTGGAATAGAGTGTTTCCGCTCAAAATCCATATATGTTTAGATCCACTAAATTAGTTTAAAAGTATATAAAGGTTATATAAAAAAAAAAAATTGGGACCTGTCACCACAAGCAGGTAGATCTTCAAGGAAAGATATCTGTGGCCATACCCTGCTTTGAAACAATCATGAGGTGCTGTTGGGTAGTAATTATCATTACTCATGCTTACAAGTCAGAAAAGCAAGGTAAAAAACATGGGGATGATAACAACCAGGCACTGTATCCATGATGAGCCTCTTTAGGTAAGTAACTTTCAAAGATACATGTGGAACAAAATATCTGTCAAAAGCATGTTAAAGGATTTCATGGAAGTCTTGTAATATTCCACCTCTTTTGTGAAATTTGGCCTCTATTTCATATCTGCTCAGATGCTTACTGCAATCCCTTCTGCAGTTGCCGTATGTTAGATGGAGTGACTGAAAAGCACATGATGTGGTCATGACAAAATCTGGAAGATAGACTGATTACCTATCTAGCTGGATATGTCAAAAGACCCCTCTGCTAACTTCTTATAACATATTCTTACAAAGCTGCCTCATACATGGTAGGCCAAATTAGCCAATTCATATCGCTTTTAGCTTCTTGCAGAAAACACTTGTAATTTATTTGGAGCAAAAACTCATTCTGGTTCTCTTGTATAAAGGACTGCTGTTGTCAGTCACTGGCAGTAATTCAGTCAGGAGGGGACTGAACTAGTAAGAAAATTCCGGAATATCGCTCCAGCTTCCAAAAATGTGTTCAAAACAACATCATGTACTTTTCAGTTGTAACCTCTCCTGCCTCTCTTCCCAGTGTCAAGAAAGGGAGATAGAGAGGGCTGTTGGAAGAACCAGAGCAAACATGCACCAGAGCTCCTGATAGCTCAGCATGCCAAGTTACATACTGCGCTGGTAAAAGTCCACTGATATTCTGAGAAACAGGAAACAACACTAACTGTATTTTGAAAAAAAGTCTGTTCTTTGGAGGTAAACTAAAATTGACTCTCTGACCAGCCTTCTGTGAACAATCTATACTTAGTACTCTTTAAGGAAATCTTGGCTTGACTTAAATACAGCCTCCAGTGAATACCAAGCTGGGAATGACTGTACCTTCCCTAAGTTATTGTAATTTCTCATTTAATTCACTTGCAGTGAATTTCCTCACCCCATAGACTGAGCATTAGCTGAGCTGCCAAGCTCACACCTGCCTCAAGCCTGGCTTTGTGTGGTGGGCAGGAGGAAAGACACACTCAAGACTAAAGGCCTGTCCAGACAGGAGTGTTAGCCCAGAGTTCAGTGCCTAATTTAACACTCAACCACACTGATAAAGCCTTCCAGTTGAAACTGAGCCATACCCAAGGTGAAGCTTATGCTGTCAGGCTGGGGACAGTTTGCAAACCCTATGATGCTAACACTAGTATGGAGTGGGAGAGTTCAAGTCCCTCTGCTATTGCTGACACTTGCTGACACTTCTGCACTTCAGATTACTGTTGCCCATCTCTCTCTCTGCTTGTGAATTAAACCTTATGGATATTGTTCAAGTGTCATAATTTAAGCTAACCAGTGCAGTGAAGTCAGGACCTGAAAGAAGATAGCCCTGTTTGGGCTGAACCACATTTAGAAGGAGCACAGCAACAGCAGTAAACCAGTCCATCCTACTTTATATTTCCACGCAAGGTATTCAACTGCCTTGACATGTAATAGCTCAAAAGTGAATTTCCTTCATGGAAATGTAATGCTGGAGTTGTCTTCAAAAGATCTGTGTCAGCAGCTCCTTGTTTCAAGCCATACTATTAAAAAAACCTTATGAATGCAATTTTATGCCTGTATGTTCAAGCCAAGTATTTTATGGTGTTTAAAAATTAATAGGAATTGAAAAGCCTTTGATAGTGCAAATTCAGCATTCTAGATTTCCTTTTTCACTCCTTTACATTCACTGCCAAAATATTTGTTAACCAGCTGCAACCTTTACCCTAGTTTCACTGGGTACTAAAATAGTCTGTTGTGCTGCAGACGTGTTTCTCTGCTTTTAATTTGCTGTTCACGTACAGTACAGCATGTAGTAACCAACAGCTTTTTGTGGGGCAAAGGTAGCTTGTGGACTACAGCAAAAACAGCACGAGGAAAATGTTGAACTTTCAATCCTATGTATAAGCAACATCCTCTGACATTTAGGCAAACCTGAGTTCAGATTTCTGAATGAAATACTCATGATCATTAGTAATGTGTAAAGCATTTTCTATCCAATCTGTATAAAGTCTCCATACATTTAAGCAAGGAATTTTAATGTGTCTTAAGCTAAAATGCTTCAGGCCCTCAGCACAGGTATGAGAAAATGAATGATTCTGGTTTTGCCTTCCTTAGTACAGCTTGGAACTATTTGAATCATTCTGAAAACAGGAAAAACAAGGTAGAATAGTTGTCATACTATTCATTAAAAATAATAAACAGGTGAAACAGTAATCCGACTAAAATCCTACTGATCAGGAAAGCTAGGAAAAAAAAAAAAAAAAGACTTCAGGGCTTAGTTCTGTAACTCTCATTTGCAATAGGCAGCATCTTTTGTCTAAGGCTTTTATAAATATTTAAACCTGGACTGTAACAGGACTAGAGGAAAAGAAGGATATACCCTCATACAGAAAGTCACGGTCACAGTTTCAGAATTCAGGACTATCCCCATATTCAACCGCCATGTCCCAAAAGACAAGTAAGAAAAAGAGCCCTTTTTCACAGGACAGGACAAGGTTGCCCAAAAGTAACAATAATAGGCTGCATCAGGCTGCAGAATAAGTGATTTGTACCATCCTGATTAGCTTGCAGGTTGGGAAGATATTGAACATCAGTGTACTGCAAATTCCTAATGATATTGTGCCACTTACAATGCCATATTTAAAGGTTTTTTTGTTCTTTTTTGTTTGTTTGTTTTTGTTTTTATTTATTCTATTTTTCATAGAGAAGGAATATGGGATATGTCTCAAAAGAAAAAAAAAAACATACTGTTTTAAGGATGTTCTGACAGCTCTAGCAACATGAAGAATCCCAAACAACTGCGGATTTTAATGGCTTAACCAAGCATTTTGATACTTGATTTAAACCTGAGACAGAAGAGCACAACTCTGCTGCTAGAAGCACTGGAAGAGATCTGTTCTTAATTTATTTTCTATTGTACCGAAACTTCCATTTCCATTATCCCTATGTGCATGTGTAAGTCTTTTAAAAATACAATATAGTATAGATCTTTTTTTTTTCTCTTGATGTATTCTATCTGTATTTACATATTTTAACATACACTCCACCTTAAAACTAAATGCTGAAAAGTCACACATACAACATAATTAATAAATAAAGGTGATATTTGAAAGCTTTGCTGTAAGTCTAAATGGAGCAAGTTGCCAGAGGAAAGCAAAGGACTTTGCAGAAAGTTAAAAAACTTTTTCACCAGCCTTATGCCCAGGTGTCAAAGAAAAGAAAGATTTCAGGCAAGCTTTCATAAGGAATATTTTTTCTTAGGTATAGACTTGCCAATCATCTACATTTGTAAAATATGTATGTTTTGAGGGGGAAAAAAATCTCCTTTTTGACTGATAGAATAATATAACTTGCAAAATTTTGAATAGTTAATTTTCAAGCATTGAGGCAGACTGCTTCTGCAGACAGAATCACAGCTGTGTTCTGATATCTATGTCTATCAATACAAAGGTATTTTCAGACTTGTTCAAGAACTGAAGTACAGAATCCATAGTCCAAACACACTATGCTATTGTGTTATCTCAAATTTATTTAATTTCATTAAGAAGCTTTAGGTTCCTGCTGCAAACCATCAACCTTATTTTCATTTACATGTCATGTATTCACAATACTAATGTCTGCATTAGAAGTAAATGAAATCCTGTAAAGGGCTCTGAAAGAAATAAGTGTATATGTGTACATTTCTCACAGTTGTGCCTAGTTCATTCATAGGGATTTTTATTTTGTTAATTTGGTGGAAGAGGGACTCTGGCAGAATAACGTGTTCACTATTTTAACATGGATGTAAGTGCAAAAACTAGAAAATTCATTTTTGAGACCGAACCTTTTGACTCAATGACTTAGCAGTGTTTTTTATTCTTAAAATGATCTTGTATCAGTCCAGAGTTTTATGAATTTTATGTGTCATGAAGGCTGAACTAAGATTAGAGAAGGTATTACATCTAAATTTGTGATCTTTTGACATTTTCTATTTCATCTTTAACATTAAGGAAGGGTGAACTCTGTCTAATTTCAATGATATGGGAAAGCTGCTAAATTCTTACCCTACTTTGAGGAAAGTGGGATCAGTTAGAAATATAGTGGAAAGAGCAGAAGAAAGACAAAATGTCAGATGAAAGATAATTATGTTTGAGCTAAATTCAACTCTTACCTATGTGGACACATCTATATGGGATGATGAATAATAGTAGTGAGCTAGGCTGTGAATCTGCCATGTTCCAGTTCCTCCATATCATATATTAAGAATGAGTCAATTTGTTCAATTCTGGATGTCAAATAAGCTGCACCACACAAAAGTACTTTCAGGGCTACCATGTAGGAGTAAAACTTTGGAGAATTAAGAGAGTGTGTGAAATTCAAGCACACTCCCCTCCCTGTACCGAGACCCTCATACATCCTGCTCCCAATGGGTCCACTCATGCATTGACCTGCCAACCAGCTGTACCTCATATACAAGATCCAGAGCTGTAAAAAGCCCTTACTTCTTCTAAGGAGCCAAGGGGAGTTAGCCTTACCTCTGTGCAAGGCTCCGCACCTAGAAGGCCCCTCTAGGCTCCAGATTGTCCCCAAGTGAAGCCTTGGGCTGTGCCTCTTCTGTGTCACGTTGTAGCTGGGCTCCTGCCACATCCCTCAAGGCATGTGGTGGCTTGATTCCCATTGTGTTACTCAAAGCACAGAGCTGATATACTGGGTCAGGAAAACAGGGACAGATCTTTTTATTAGTCACCCTGACATGGCAACATACTGGGTGTTCTGTGTGTGCGCCCTACAGCTAGTGTTTTGCAGCCTCTGCGTCCTAGCCTCTGAGTCACCTCCCTGGACAGGCAGTCATTTAGGACTAAAAAAGACAGCTCTAGAGAGGTGTAAGCTTGCTCTGATTGCTTTCTGAGCTAGCCCACAGACTAGCAGGCTTAATAACTGTATTCTGCTAACATGATCGATCACACTTAGCTCATGAACTCCCGGTCTGAGGCCAGGGCAGAGTGAGTACAGAGTACCTGTGTGCACGTGGCCTGTAGACATCGCTAAAAATACCCACAGGAGAGTCACTAGCAAAATTTAAATCAACACTTTAGCTTTCTTTTCAATCACATGTATAGATAGGTAACTCATTACATGAGTTTAATTCCTGAGTAGGCCCACTTTGCTAAAACTTGAGAGGTGTATGGCCTATATCACAGTCTCTGTATGTAGAGGAATTCTCCTGAGAGTATTGTGCTGTGTATGTGCTTGCTGCAAAGAGAAAGAAAATAAACCTTTTTTTTCCTCTATCAAGCAGTGACAGGAAAAGAAGCAGGGGCTTACACTGTGGCAATAGATAAACTGTCTAATTGTGAGATAGTTGGGTAATGGAGTACACTGCCTGGGGAGCTGTAGTGTCTCCCTCACTGGTGTTTTTTTTATCAGGACATAACAGAGGCGGCTGTCAGGAATGATTTATATATAGCTTATCCTGCCTTGGAGCGGGGGATAGACTAACTGACCTTCTCGGATCCCTTCCAGACCTGTTTTCTGGGATTCCCCATGCTAAGACACTTCTGTAGATGTGAAGTATGCCTTTACATACTGTATTTCCTTTGTATTCTATGGGCACAACCCTTACCTCTGATAATTTATCTTCTTCCCAAAGCCAATTCTGTTTCATTAAGTGTAATAACAGTTTAATGCACATTTCTCCACCCTCTTTACTGTATTCTCATTCATCTGTAACTCTGCAGTGCTGGGACATAGAGCTCTCCTTTTAATCTGCAGTTCAAAGCTCTGCCCAAATCTGTCAATATGGTAAAGGTGAAGGGTAGAGCTGATCTCCTAACAGTGACGGTTGTTACATGTTGTTCGTTGAAATTGGAAATGAAAGCCAAGAAGAAACATAAGAAAAAGCTGTGGCACAGCCAAATGGGAAAGAAGCAATCCATGAGATGTTTTCTGCAATGATGGTGATGCACGGCCACGTGGTGGAGAGCAGCACCACAGACAATGGGGAAATGCAACATGACCCTGTTTTTGTCATCCACAACTGCGTAGGACTGAACCCAGTGATTCAACAGGTCATCTTCTATCATATACTCTCACTGCACAGTGAGATAGGAAAAGGCAGACTACTTCAAGGTAGTAGTTTCTAATGTTGCCAAAGATGTCCTGAAAGGAAAAATAAATTCTGTATTAGTATATGGTGCCATAGGCAGCACTTCCAATTCATTACCTTTGTCTGATTTTTACTGTCTTCAGAAAATGTCAATTTGGTTTTTTTTTGTTTTGTTTTAAAGTAATTACCAGTTCTGTTGACTATTTAATAATCCTGTCTCAGCTTTTCCCTGTTGTTTGCAATTTACCTTTTTAAGATGCTTAACACTCTCTTTTCAGTTATGTTGTTCACTCTCTGAATGTCTCAAGAAAAACAAACAAACAAACAGACAAAAAACAGTAAGAATCAGACTTTACATGTTATTTACATGTTTTGTAAACAGAATATCCTGGCAGATTCTTGTGTGCCACTGACATAGCTCTGAAGTCTTGACAAATTAATTGATGTCACTGCAATAGAGAGTTTTCTGTTCAAAATCTCTTGTCACAGCCATGCACATAAATTATGTTTGTATACTTTCTATTAAGAGACATAACCAAGTAAATCATCCTTCACCATAAAACAGTCCCAAACATTTTCTTTTAAAGTTTGTTGGTGATGTGTGAGCTGTTTATGAAAGAACAATGCAAGGATTATTACAGTCAGAGTAACTGTGACCTATTTAACTACTTAAGAAACATCTACTGCATATCTATATAATATTTATGTTTAAAATAAGTTATGTGTATATGCATGTGCCTACATGTGCTTAGAATTTAGGAAAGGTTTTATCATCATTTCTGTCTCAAAAATACAAAAAAAAAGAGGTTGAGTTGCACTGATTAGTGCATGATGAGTCATAGCACTTGCTGGGGTACAAAGTTCAGTCCATCTCAAAATACAATTGTTTTACCTTTTTCTCCATGATCTTGTCTGACTGGAATGATATCACTACGGACCAAATATTTTCAGGTCCTTGGAATACACAGGAGCTGTTGAGTTTGGCAACAAACCTTTCCAGTTTTCTCCCACCGCAGACCAAACAAAATTAGATGCAGAGCATGTTCATCAGCACCTGTTCTCACTTCTCCTCGTGCCCAAATTTGTATTAGGTCCTCAGTTCCTGTTCTCAAAAGTTCATGACATTTCATATAAAGTGGGAGAGAAAAGAGAGCCTGCTTCATATGCACGATCCATTAAAGAGTGCATGTCATTTAAGGTCAGCTGCCACCTGCAAGAGGAGCTATAGTGAGATCACGGCAGTGCTTATACTTGTAAATAGAATAGATCTGAGTCTGTTCTCTGGGGAGGGGCATGGCATGTTTTTTAACCATGCAACTATACCATCTTCTTCCCAGAGCGTGTTAACTCATTTACACTGTCCTGTGGATATAAACCCTGGTCCATGCCAGCCCCAACACCACACCTGGGTATAGCGTGAGAAAGCCTAGTTACCCTTGGCAGAAACCATTCCAGAAAGCATGCTAACAATTAAATTATTTTCTTATTAATTTAATCCAACAACATGCCTTAGTTATCCGTCAATTCCTGAGCTAGTTTCCTGTCCCCATGTCTTTAGCTTGAGTAACTGTAGACTGTTTTTGCATAAGCCACATGGGTTAGAAGTATCACAAAAGTTTGGACTGACAACATGTAAAAATGTACATATATTCCTCAATCATAATAATGGGAGCAACCATGCTGCTACCATTTTCCTCCTGGAAAGTGCTCCCTCTGGATCCATATCAACACCATGGTAGGCTGTACACCTAGGTGACAGAACCAATCTAACAGGGATCACAGGACTACAAGAATTCCAAACCAACAGCATAAAAAAAAACAACCTTTTTAATTTCGCAAGACCTGGTATGAGCTACATCTCTCCATTTACTTGTCTTTGTGCAAACACAGAGGAAGGAAGACACAGGCGTGCTCCAAGGACCCAACAATTTCCAACCAGACAATCTACTTAAAAGTTGCTGTGAATGAGCAGGCAGGTACCTTCAGGCAGATACCACAATTCATTTTCTTCGTTGGACATTGTCCAGAGTCTATTGTACCTGATTCAACAGATACTATATGCTTTCCTTCATGATATTTTAACAAAATGAAATATTACTATGGGTTTCTATTACTATTAGGGCTCTTGGATAATAAACCAATTAATAGGAATTTATAGTTGATTTATTAGTTCAAACAAGAAATAGATAATTTTCATTAACAGATATGGTGAATGACTCTATATTATCTACTTGTATACCTATTTAACAGGTAAAGGCTTTGATTCCCTCACTGACAAATTTGAGCCTGTGGGTCCTTGTACGGGCAAGTTGCTGCTCTGTAAAGTACTAACCAATGCCATATTTTAAAATATAATGACGTAAGAATATGTCACAGCTCTTCCCCATTGTGTCCCAGTTGTGTCCCAATCAGAATTTTACTGAACACTGCCTGTGTCCTTTTCAGGAGATAAAAACTTCTCTTTCCTCAAGAGAAATTGCAGCTAAAATTTGCCTTGTTTATATTTGTTACTATTGACATACTGCTGGTAATGTTAGTATTTCCTGAACTTCAATATTTAAGAAAAAAATAATCTATGATCCCCTTGTATTTCATCTCTTTGGCTCCCCAAAGTGTTTCTTCCCTTTAAATTTCTACCAAACTTTTTAATAAAAACAACAATAATAACAAAATAATTGCAGTAACAAAAATAATTTGAGCAATGGAACAACTTTTGTTATGTCAGTCTGAGGACTGTACTGTACTCATTAAATTTGAAATGAGGTTTATTTGCCTCTGAAGCATACATATGCAACACAACATGCGGCGATGCAGTTACACTCTTCTTATTAGCATTAATGAAGCTCTCATCATCAACTCCCTTATCTTCAATCTGAATACCATATGCTTTTGTGTTCTGTTGTGCTCATGCATGTTTTTTGTTTCATTCTCCTGTAGATACAACATACGTTATAAACACCAGCAGAGCTTTGGTAATTGGCTGATTTTCCTGCTCAGCTCTGAAAGGGCAAAGATTTCCCACTGGGGCTGGGTGGATAAAATCCAGAATCAGGGAGAGAAGGGTCAGAAAAAAGTCCCATGTTCCCATGTATGGGACAGTTGTTTGTCCCTTATGCTCTTTCAAAACAAACAAACAAACAAACAACAACAAAACACACTCTAAATCATAATTATAATGATCTCTGGTAAGATCTCTCATCTCTGTGTTATGAACCAGCCTCAACATTAAAAAAAAAAAAAAATGATATGGATGAGCTGTGGGAGCAGAGAAGCACCATGGTCCAGATATTAAGGTTGATGGTGGATGTAAACTGCATTGAACTTTATCTTAGAGTGATTCTGTTTGTGTATATCACTTATATGCTGCATGAGTTTGTAATTTTTCTGGTGGTTTAAAGGCAGTTTGAATTTTGATTGGATTTAGTTTCTGAGTTTCCTTTTTTATTAAAAAAGAAAATACAATAACAAGTGAAGACAACAGATATTAACAACTCCTGTATGCTGAAATACTAGAGCTTTTCATAGTGCTGACTTGTGTAATATGAGACTGAAATTAAGAAATAACAAACAGAACTAGTTAGATGTTTATTTTTACAGCACAACTGTCTATTGCAAAATGTTGTTTGGTCAAAAAATGAAGTGTTCACTTAGAGTATGCTTCTGGTGGGAAATTATCAGGCTTATTCAAACTCAAAACAATGTTTAGTATTGATTTCTTTCTACAGTTCCATCTGAAATCTTAAATTCTATGTTGTAGGTGGAAATTCAGAGTTAGTGTCCTTACAGCAGGTATTACCAGAATTAAACATTTGAACATAACTAGGGAGAAGGAAGCATTTTAGCATGATCATTTTGATGTTTCCAGATCCAAATTCTCTGGAAAATTTATCTCCTGAGAGAGACTTAAAGTTTTATTATTTAGAATGAAAACATTACAGAATGTCAGAATTTCCCACATGACAAAATATGGCAGACAGCTTGGCAGCCACTTATTGTCCTCTGGAGCACAGTGCCCTGGAGCCTTCATGCTCTGGTGAGAGCTCGCCTGAGAGACAAGACACACTCTCATTAGCTAACAGTGCTACAACTCTATTTTAATTACAGATTTTAATAGAAGAAGAGACTTCAGCAACAGTGCAGCTTCCTTGCAAATGCATATAGAGTGAACACATTTTAGATTATGAAAAGATCAAGGCAGGGCTTGGGGGAGGGAGGACAGAAACAATTTCTTCCACTCTTCACATAGAACTGCTTATACTACACATACCTCTGTAAACAAGTTAAAATCATTTCATTCATATTTCTTGCCAAGCTGTCTTTGAAATCATTTGATATTTACCAAAGTGTAAGATCTTTTCCATTACTTCGATTCAATATCTGCATTGATTTTTATTATAGACAACTCATCCTTTATAAACCAATGTTCAACTTGCAAACGAGTTAAAAAGTGTTCCAAATCATAAAATGCCATCCAAGCTTAGGAAGAAACAAGCAGAAGATTGTTTTAAATGCACAAATCTACCTATCAGCTCCTCTTTCCACCTCTGAATCCTAAGGACAATCTTCAATTGTCTCAGGTTTTGATTCTCTTTCTGATTTTCAAATGAAATCAAACATTGCCATGTTTCCTTTGTTTAATGGGACCTCCAAGTTCGGAAATGGATTTTCATGCTTTTCTGGTTACCACAGACGTACTGACAGCCTGAGACTCTAGTTCCATTTGCATGCAAATATGGTGCATTTGGCATAATAGTTGTCACCTGATGAGAGTATCTTATGTAGGTAGAATGGCATTTCCAGGTCTCAGCTCCTGACATGTGAAATAATAATGAATGTAAGGCATTCACGCACACATATTTCTCAACAACCATGGAACTAAAATCAAAAACAGCATTGCTGCAGATTGTGAGGGGTCCTTGGAAGATCTAAATACTATTACACTTATGAATGCCATAGTTCAGGGTCTCTAGTTTCTTTGAGCAATGCTGTAGTTTCTCTGCATGCTTGGCCCTTGGACCAGGCGTCTTGTGCCACCCATCACCACTCCAACTGGAGTTTTGCAGCTCACCTCTAATGGCCTGGGCCTCAGAGTATGTTGCATGCTGCACCAAGGAGGACCATTCAGCAAGCCTGATGGGCTTTGAAATTGTCTAGCTTGTCTTTGGAAAGCAATGGCTTTCAAAAAACAAGTATGATTTAATGTCAGAGAAAGAAAGATCTGCTATGAAAGCAAATATTTGTGCTGTATAGCAAGTCTATATGCTACACCTATATAATCTACATCTACTTCTGTTTTAACCAAGGCTTATGAGGGCATTCCTTAGTTCATTCAGTCCCATCTTCAGGAATGACACTGGGGTTTATTTGTCTGCACACAGGCAATCTTGTTCTTGCCTTCCTTCTGTACACAAGCTGCTGTGCCTGCTTACCCTAGTTCTTTGCATTTTCCTCTACAGAAAAACATGTGGTTTATAAAATAGTCACCGAACTACTATGTTTTCTTACATATTTTTCTAGGCAAATGCAATGTGTTTTGTTCTTGGTTAGAGTTGATCAAATCAGATCAGATAAGAGATCTGCATTACACTCTTAAAAAAATATGGGCATATTTTTAAGTATTCGTACTGTGCTGTGTATTTTTAAATATTCAAACACGACTGCCATGTTTTGGGTCAGTTTGCATAGGCACCCTGCACTTTGCAAAGATGCTTTATAAGTAGTGTGCTTGAAAGGATAAAGCAGAGATTTGTCAGCCAACACATACAGAAGCTAGCTAGACTTTCACAAGCTACTAGGCTAGGCATTGGTGTGTTCTCTATCCCAATAAGATACTCAAAGAGACTTTGCTGGTGAGGAGGGGATCAGTTGGCCTCCATGGCTTTGTGAAAGAGAGCTGCTCACCAGTGAGCTTCTGTCATTGACCAGTTCCATCAACACTGACATACCAATGGCACTGACAATTGGACAGATCCTTGCTAGACCCACCCTGTTCTTCCGTTTAGCATTTTACACCCTGCCAGACCAATATTTTTCTTCTTGAATCATTGAGCTCCTAATGACCCATCTCAAAAATCCTGCCTACATTTCTAATTTCACCTTTCTTATTTCACCTTTCTTATTTGAAAGTCTTCACAGACTTTCTCACAGCTTTCACACAACTTAGCAACACTCTCAGCAGTCTGGGCCAAGGCTGTACAGCCAGGCCATATCACAGGCAGACCTTGGATCCTTGAAACATCAACATATGAATCTCTGTCCCCTAGTTTATGGAGGAAAGTTATGAGAGGGTAACAAGCAGAGAAAGTTATAATAAGGAGAATCACAATTACAATACAAATCTGGATATATCTGTCTTCATCTCTGCCCCTAAAATTAGTGAAATGTGACGATTATTGATGCAAAACAAGGTACTATCCATACTTTTCAAACTTTTTTTTTCTCTTATGAACCAAGATCTTCCCAGAGGCCTGTGTTATGATTTATGTGTCAACCTCAAATCAGGCTCCACAGCCATTAGTTAACTCGTAAGCCATAAAATTATATGTTTTGATTAAAAAGTGATAGCCATCATTATTTGGCTAAGGGAATAGTCTTCTAATTTAATTCCTGCAATAGAATTTTAATGAGCAATTTACTGCTCTCAAATACACATGGCCATAGCATGATCGTATATTTATTGTACTCATTACCATCTAGGAAAACCAATCAACTCCTCCTATACAAGCAAAGTACAAAAGTTTATAATGCCATTATAATTACTAAACAGCATTGAAACAAGTGGGCATGTTGGACACAGGGCATAAAGACGTCTTCATCTGACCATAACTGGCCCTATGCCCAGGAAGAAGAGTGAAGTGAGTGGTACTGAGGTGTCACCAAGGCCAAAATTTGTCATGCTAAGGAAACAACTGCTTCCTCTTGTCACCAATTTTCATATCACCTTCCTTATTGCTGAATCTGCACTGCCCTGTGTACCTGTCATGCCAAGAAGCAGCTCAGTCACCTCTAATAATGCTCGTGGGAAACCTTCTTCTGGTTTCCTCTGTTTGTCTTTCGGGTTCACTTGGATAAATGACTTTTCTGTTACTGAAGAGAAATAGCCATACATGAAATAAAGAATGAACAAGTGATAAAACAGCTGCTTTGGGAAAAGAGAGTCAAGCTTCCTGTGGTTGGTGACTTGCACAAGACATGCTTGGGGCTTCCCTGAACAAAAGATATGCTGAGAAGATGCTTACAGATTTCCCCTTCACACGGTATGTATCCATGCTCCTGAAACACAGATAATTCTTCCATTCTCCTCCAGGAAAAAACAGCATTAATTTAGAATGAATGATCAGTGGACTAGAGATGTAGCCTGAAAAAGGCTGTCTCAAACTGACAGAGCAAACACATGAACAAGTATAAGGTTAGAGGAATTTAATGAACCTTAGATTTCCTATTATGGTATATTTTATAATATGATCCTAAAAATTTAACCGGATAATATATTCATTAAGTCATATAACCTGTGTAAGTATGTCTTCCCTCATAAGTACATACTAGTAAGGCATTCATCTACATATCCTTTTCTGCAGCTCAGATTTATTGACCACTGCCTCCTGAGAGGAACAACCTGGGGCCTTTGAATGGTACTTTAATTTTGAGAAAATGTAGAATTGTTTTCAAGTCCTGAACTATTACTCATGTTCCCCATTACATGCCAGTGAAGGCAAAAATAGATGTGAGTGAAGGCAAAAATAACAGTATATTAGTGTTGAGTCATAGCCTTTGACATCAAGAAGGCAAGTCTGATAAGTCTACATCCTTAAGCATAATCCTGTAATAAGATGCCTTGCTGAGATGGCAACATTTTGCATCATGTCTCCAGGTCAGCCAGTACTTTTGTCATTCTATGTGCAGTATTTATGGTTTTGTCAAGAATTCAGAATGTTTCTTCTACATGAAAAGTGTCATGCACACCTTTTACTAAAGTAAAAGGAGAAAGGATATGAAAATCTTAGTCAAACAAACAAACAAATAAAAAAAAAAAAAAGGAATGAAGTCTGATATAAGGAAATGCCATAAAGCCTTTGATTTGTTTATGTAGAGACTACAGAACATGACATACCCTACTCAGTTTCTATTCCCGTTTAATTAGAACTGAAGGAATATAAATACATGCTAATATTTAGAAATTTAGGAAACAATTTGATCTGGCAAAATATAATCTCCAAACAGTTTATCTCCAGTATCACTCTGTTGATTCATAGACTCATAGAATCACAGAATGGTTTGGGTTGGAAAAAAATCACCTTAAAAATCACCTAGTGCCAACCCCCTGCCATGGGCAGGGACACCTCCCACCAGCCCACGTTTCCCAAAGCCCCATCCAACCTGGCTTTGAACACCTCCAGGGATGGAGCATCCACAGCTTCTCTGGGCAGCCTGTGCCAGTACCTCACCACCCTCTAAGTAAAGAATCTCTTCCAACTATCTAGTGTAAATCTCCCCTCTTTTAGTTTAAAGTCATTCCCCCTTGTCCTATCGCTACACTCCCTGACAAAGAGTCCCTCCACAGCTTTTCTGTAGGCCTCCTTTAGGTACTGGAAGGAGGCTATAAGGTCTCGCCAGAGCTTTTTCTTCTTCAGGCTGAAGAACCCCAACTCCCTCAGCCTGTTTTCACAGGAGAAGTGCTCCAGCCCTCTGATCATCTTTGTGGCCCTCCTCTGGACTTGTTCTAACAGCCCCACATTCTTTTTGTGCTGGGGGCCCAAGGGCTGAACACAGTACTCCAGCTGGGGTCTCACAAGAACAGAGTAGAGGGGGACAATCACCTCCCTTGCCCTGCTGGTCATGCCTCTTTTGCTGCAGCCCAGGATGCAGCTGGCTTTCTGGGCTCCAAGTGAGCTTTCTGGGCTTATGGTGAGCTTCTCATCAACCAGCACCATCAGGTCCTTCTCCTCAGAGCTGCTCTCAATTCTATGAAGTTGTCTCTGATTTAACATTTACCACAAAGGACAGGGTAATTTATGTACTGTGTTAAATGGAATGTTTTATTTGTAATGAAGAGAGGTTGGTTGCTGTTGAGGGCTCCAAACAGATTTATCTCTCATGTTATTCCACTAAAGGCAGTAGATAAAATTGTGTAGAATTGGACCATCCTGTGTCTTTGTAAATCTGATATTGATTTTTAAAGTGAAACTGATAGCAGTCCTATTGCATTATTTTTATTGTAATTAATTTTATTTTTTTTTACCTCCTATTTTATACATCACTTGTCTTCTTTGATTGCACACTTTGATGTTAGATATGTTTGTTTATATGATAGGTATCATAAATGCATCCCTCTGGGAAGGGTCATGTAGACTGCCTGGACACCGAGAAGACTAATACAAATATGGAACAGAGCTACACACAATACTAGATAATGTGGCAAAATTAATGTTCAGATATTCTTTCCCACTCCTGTTCATCCTGTTGTGTTTCTGTCTGTTCATCCCACTCCTGCCATTTCTTCTAAAACCCCTGAAAGCAGTAAACCACATGTGGCAGCTAGGAAGAACGGTCAACAGCATTTTCCTCATCATCTGAACAGAATTTAGAGATGTTTTTTCAGATAAGAAAAGATAATGTAACTAACACACTCCCATGACATACACTATAATTTGTAGTCTGATTACCACAAAGCCTGGGATGCTTGACATGGAATAAAGGCTGAGAAAAATTAAAATAGGAATATTTTCTTTTCGTTTGTTTGTACAAGTCCAAACTACGAATTGCAAACTTCATAAAAGTGTAAAATCTGTTATGGCACTAATGAAATCCCACAGTACTGACAGAAATGACCTATTCTATCGGATGATCTGTAGGGTTATTGAGTTCCTGTAGATGTTTCAAGGAGGTTCCTAGCACAAAAAGAATAAATGGATTTCCTGCCATGTAACAGCAGAAATCCACTACAGTGACCTGTAACCTGTGAATTTAAAAGCAGAAAAAGTGAAGGAAGGTTCAGACAGAGTAAGTTTGCTTTTAAAAAAATCCCCTACATTTGCAATAACAAAATGTTGTCTTTTGATTTAGCACATATTGGGAGAAAATTCAAAACAAATATAGTCACACCTTGGGGCAAGGACAACTGCAGAGGGCAAAGCTGGCTTTTCCTCACATACAAAAGCACAGAGTTAGGAAAGGAATAAAACCCAACATGACTGGCTTTTTTCTCTCTCTTAATGGTTTTATTGAACAGCCAAAATAGACATTTTTTCACACACAACAACACAGAGTGCTGCTCTGTAATACTTGGATATTAATTGTTACTACAAATGGGATAACTGCATAGAGCAGTCATGTTTGAAAAACATTTGGTGCCTGACTTTTCACTCTTTAAATAAATATTGCCTGACCAATTTTCACTTCAACACTTATTTACTATAACTCTATTTTCATAATAACTTTGAGAAGCACAGAAAGTTCACTAAACACACCAACCTTTTCCCCCATACCAACCAAAAATTAATAAAAACATGCCAAAGGCAACTGCTTTTTAACTTGCATCCAGTTTCTCATTATCATTCCCCTTCTCATCTCCTCCTTCACTCAAATGCTTGGATCAGAGAGAGACTTGCTCCAAGGCTTGCTTCGTAGGTAACAGGCACTTGTTCATTTTAATGACTGTCACTCTCTCAACATGAATACAAGAAAGGCTTTACTCTTTTATTCAAATAATGGTCCAAGTATTATGAAAATAAGCTCCTTGTAAAGTATTTCATGCTGGGTATGTAATGAACTTGAGAATAGAAACTGTTTTCAGTCCTGCCTGCAATTTCTTCTGTCTATTGGAAGATGTGCTAGTCAGGAAGTGCAAAGTAATCTCATGAAAAGGTAAAGATGAAAATCTAGAAGTGCTAGGTCTGAACCAGGCCAAACCCAACATTTTTTGACATTTCTCATAAAATGGAGCTTGTTGAGCCTGTAGCACCTCAGTGAAATCAACATCCCTGTCAGTTCTACTTTGAATACTTTTTCAAGGTTCCTAGGGCTCTGGGGAAAAGCCAGCTTTTCAGTCTCTCATCTGTGACAGACCCTCCTGGCTCAGTTATCAAGACCCAGAGCTTCAGTTTTGTTTCATTAGATAGCATTTCATCAAGGAACATTTTTATACTACCAGTACATTCCCAGTACATCTATTGGCCTTTCGATGTTTTGAATTTATATTTTGTATAAAGTATAAGGAAGAAGAATTAAGGAAGGAAAAGACTTAGTTTTAAAGTTCACTGCTACACAGAATCTATAGTGACACTAAATGTTAGATTAACAGCACTAAGTACATGTAAAATGCCACTGAATATTCTTGTTTTACTATTATGGGATTTTGTTATGCTAGCAGTGACCTTTCATGGATTAGTATCAAATTAATATAGCGTTCTGGGAGCTGAATCATTGTTAAAGATTTCAGATTTAACAGTGAAAAGAAGGCGGTCAGATAATCCTGACCTTCTGATCTGGATTAACTGCAAGAAGACAAATGTAGCTCCGTTTTCATTCAAGAAAATGTTGCAGCCAGGACTAACTGACAGTTTCACTTACTACAGATACACCCAGGGAACTATCTAGGAGTTCAGTGCTTTTTCATGTTATAAAACCAGAACTACATACAGATGGATTTTAACATGCCCCTTGGCCTGGTTTGGCATGCTGGGATCTGCTCTCAGCAGAATTGTTGACAGGATTCCATCAATGATGTGCTGGTGCTGGTGATCCCTGCCAGGTTCTCACTGCCAGAGCTAAAACACGTCTGAAGAGTGAGTCCTCACCCTGTCCTCAGCAGGACACAGAAACCTGGGTTACACCCTAACTTGGGGCTTGGCTTTCTTGGCAACTCAGGAATTATAAGAACATAGTCGAAGATTCCTCTCAATGGCTGTCCCATAGAGTGTCCTTAAGATCTCTGCTTTCCCTTACTGCTTTCTTCTTTGCCTAGGGGGGTACCGAAAGTTTTATTCTCCCTCACAAAATTTAGCAAGTAATATTTGCAACAATTCACACACACACACACACAAATTGATAAAGGATTTGTAAATAAATCACCTGCTGATATATAAAGAACAAGGGCAAAGTGGAATAGCTGGGTCTGTATTCTACCCAGGTTATAACCAAACAAATTATCAAGTGAAATTTTGAGAGCATCTAAAAGAAGAGGTATAGATAATATTTTATTTTGACACCTTACTCTGCAGATCTACAGGTTCCTTAACACTTTGGACGAATGAACTTGGCAAGTGAACCAGCTTTTCAGCATAGTATCAGAATGCCTCAAAGCATTCATCCCTCCAGAAGGCAAAAAAAGGCAAGTCCGGCTCCTATCACTTTTAAATGCACACTGTATTTGATTTTCTCCTTTTCTGTAAATACAGAAAATATTGTATTTTCTTTTCCAAGAAAAGAATTTCATGAGACATGAATGATGGTCCTTACATCTTCCATTATAGAAGGATCACTGGTAAAACTAGTTCCCTCCTAAAGCCAACTTCCAATCTAATACAAAATGGAAAATATACCAGTTCTAAAACAGAAGTGCCAGCAATCTTAAGAAGTAGCACACGCCCTACCAGTTATTCCTTAACTGCAAAATGTATCATCTTCCTCCATGACTAGTTTTTAGATGAAACTATAGCATAGAAACTTTGGCTGTACTTTCCCTTTATGGAAGAAATCAATTAACATAGTTCACAGTTAATCCAGCCAACCAACTGGAAATGGCAAATCTTTCCAAGAAGAGACCACATGTGCTATTGAGGACCTCTTCCAACATGCTACTGGGGCCAGGATCACACTGCCAAATCTCATGATTATAGTCATAAGAATATGTCTTTATGTGCAGAGTGGATCAGACACAGTTGTAACCTGAGCAAGAATGTTCACAGAACTGTAGAATGGCTTGGGTTGGAAGGGACCTTAAAGATCTTCTAATTCCAAGCCCCCTGCCATGGGAATGTTGCAGCTTTATTAGCAGAAATTCTCTCTTCAATACCCACTGCACATCCTTCAGCTTCACTTTGAACAGCCCTGAATTACAAGTTTAAGTTGCCTATTTGTTTCATTTTGTGCTCGTTACAGTTCAGGAACAAAGATTAGCAATAAGTATAATACATAATCTTGTTTTTGCTGGTTCATAACAGCAGTTTTGCTCAACCTCAGCTACAACCCTACAGTCCTGTACCTTGTTTCTCCTTGTCAACGTACTTCTGAAGGCCTGGAGTCATCCAGCAGAGAAGAAACATAAAATATGAAGCAAATTGCAGGCTATTTTAATCTGGTCCCTGATGGCTGAAATATAATTACTACGGAACTAATGCTATTGTTTAATATCATAGAAACATTCCTTTAAACATATTGCTCTTTGATTGTTTATTTTCAGTGAGTTTCAGAAGTTTGTATCGTGAATGTGTTTTGGGATTAAAAACATCAATCCACTTGTACACTCAAACATTTACTAAATTCACTGCAGGAAGATCCTGCAGCTGTCAGGTTTGGCAGGCACTCATTGAAATGTCTCTCCATTAACCCTCTTAAATAGACTTCATTAACCTGGCAGACATAATACGTATGATTTTATCTCTCTTAATTCCATTCCATTATTATTTCAATCCATTTGTTACATCACCTTATTCCACCCCAAACTGTTGATGCCTCTCTGACACAAACTCTGATCAGACGCATTTGTAGCACTATGCTCTGCTTCAATTTCCCCTGCTGCATGTCTGCTTCTGAGCTGCGAGGCCAGGCAGGACACTACATCTCCAAGAGAATGATGCCATCCTGCAGGTGGTGACAGGACCCTACAGCTTTGCTTTATCATGGAAGTAGAAAAGAGGGTTATAAGGCAATGTGGAGAAAGGGTATTAATCCTTTTTCAAGTGGCACAAGAAATAATGCCTTATCTGTAAATGACATCCAAGGGAGAAGAGAAATAAGGTGAGACTCCCTTAGCAACCTTGCCATGCAGCATCAGCAGATGCACGTGAAAAGCAATGTGTGGGATTTCCAAAGGCCAAACAGGGAGAGAGCTATAAGAACTCTCCTTGTTACTTCCTGATTTCCGTTTTCCCCACTTCTTTGGTCTTGACCCTTTGTTTTCTAAGTTTCTCTCTCTCTCTCTCTCTCTCTCTCTCTCTCTCTCTCTCTCTCTCTCTCTCTCATGTTGTAAAAACACTGCATAATCTTTCATAGACTTTTTTTTTTCCAGCATTTCCCATTTCTCTTGCCATCACAATGGGAAATATGTCAGTCTTTGCTTTTTCAAGGCAGCGTTTCTTAATGATATATATATTTATTTATTTATTTATTTATTTATTTTAAATACACCATTCAGTAATGAAAACATTTTAAACCTGAAAGAACAAATAAAACAAATATATGGGCTCTGAAAACCTCAATCACTGCTTGCATTTTAATGTTTCATGATCTGCAATACCATGGTAGTTTTCAAAGTTATGTGTAATAAAGGTGACCTTTTCACTTCTCAGGAAAAACCTTAAATAATTAATTATCTGTCTAGTACTAACGTCAATAAACATAGTCATCATTTCTTGAGCTTTCTGGCAGCAGGAGGGAAAAAGCAATACATTCAGCTCTCATGAACTTCATTTGCTGAAACTGGTCTTCCTTTGGTTTACAGTGCTCTCTTGTGGCCACATCAGGTACCTACACTCCAATAATATACTGCTGCCCTAAATCCTTAGTCTTTTTGGCTACTATGGTCACTCTCAAAATCCTACAAAATGCTACAGACATCTGCCAAAACAGATGGGTTTAGTGACAGATGTTCTCCCCACCCCCTTCATCCCTCACAGAAAGTTACATAAATTGTAAAATTATCAGAAATACTCCCCAAAGACTTAAGTATTTGAAAACTGTGGAGGAAAAGAAAAAAAAAAAAAAAAAGACTCCTGTCCATTTGACCTTTTTTTTTTTTTTTTTCTTCTAGCATGGATTCTAAATCTATGTTTTATAGGTTTTGAGATATATCACCAAATCTCCTTGAGATACAAACGTACCTAGGGTGGAGGAAATCTGCTTCATCCTGCCAGTGTGTGCTCAGCCCAGATCCACCTCCAGGCTCCTCCCATTTCAAATGGGCACCGCACAAGATCTGTAGACTTGCATCTTCTCATGCGGGGAAGGTGGGAGATGGGAGTGTGTGTGACGCAGCCATGACAGGGCTATAGGCAGGGCCATACCCACAGAGCTGCACTCTGGTGACAATCATGCTCTTGTGTTGGTGTACAGCATCCCACAGCCAAGCCTGCTATCTTCCAGCCCTTCCCACCGCTCTCCACTCTCCCAGCCTCCCGACCAGGAGCTACTCCATTTCCTCCCTTCCCTTTCAGCTGGAGATCCTCCATCCCTTTATTACAAAGTTCCCAGTATGATCCTACCCTAGGCTCCTCTCACCCCTTCCCAACCCTCTGCCTCTTTTTAGCCCTCATAACCACCACCTATCTCTGGCAGTTACTTCTTCTGCTCTGGGTAATGGCCCCTCACCCAGCTGGTTCAAACCCTCACTCACCTAAGGGCCTGGCTGCCCAATTTGCCTACTCCTTGCAGTCACACAATAGCTTTTGCAACACTGAGAAAGGCACCAGAAGCTCCTGCTCATCTCTCTGTCCAGTCTATCTCATATGCAGAGAAAGGTGGGAGAAAAATACTCCAATAAGCTCACGTGTGCACCAACATCAGATAAATTGGTGGGAAATCCCTTCTTTGTTTCTCTGCATTGAGGTAGTAGGTCCAGAAAGAAAATACCTAACTCTGCAGGTGAGTGGTGTCTCATCCAAAGTCTTCGCTTCCATATAAGTAAGCATACACCATTAAATTTTACATGTTTACATAGTAATAGCAAGGATACTTCAAGTTCTCATAACCTTCATAACCTAATTCATTGATTCACAGGCATTCAAGGGAAGAAACAAAACAAAATATTGTTGGTGATTTTCAAGTATTCTTTTGATCAGTAAAAAGGTTCAGTTGTAAAGGCATAGCTTAAAAAGAATCTCTGTATTGGAGTAGGCCATTTTTATTTTTACCAGATTCAACCTCATCCTAAATTAGAAAAATGGAAGGTGGAAGAAGGAAGGCAGGAGGGCAGGCAGGCAGGCAGGCAGGAAGGAAGGAAGGAAGGAAGGAAGAAAAGGAAGGAAGAAAAGGAAGGAAGGAAGGAAACCTTGAATCAACAGGCAGAAAAATCTGAACTGGAAACCTAGTTATTAATTAGCATCTATCACTGATTTGGTCAATTTTCTTTTCACAAAATATCCAGTTTTATTTTACCAACTTTACTAGTAGTGTAAAAACAATTGCTCAAAGGAAGATAAGATGTAATGCATCTATTGTAATATTTATGTCTGCTTTGTACAAAATTTTCAGAAGGAAAATTTTGGGGAAATAACCCTTTTTCTCTTCTTGATTCTTTTCTGTTCCCTCTAAATTTAAATTGCCCTTCAAAGACTTCAGAGTTCATAAATAACCTTGACATTCTTCCTCTGTCTTACCGCATAAGTAATTTTAGCATCACTATTGGACAATCAGTGAACAATTGCTTTGAAAAATAAAGAAACAGAAAACTAGGAGTAAGAAATTCTAATTTTTACAGACAATAGTCAAATTACCAAGTGTAAACCAGAGTATGAGACTTAAAGTTCTTCCTTGAGATTATTATCTCTTTGGAGTACCAAACTTCTGTTTTTACAGAGCAGATATACTTACTTCAAAGACACTGTGATCTTCTGTAAGCTTACATAAGTAAAAAAGATGTTTCAAAGTGTTAAACAAAGAACATAAAAATATTTTCCTTAATGATTTACTACTTAGCGTGTTATAACATCACTAAGAATGCTTCCTAATAGATTAAATGCTAAACATACTCGTATTTACTACTTCACTCTACTAATTCAGAGTAAGGCTGACTTTGAAGAGAAACGTTAAAAAAAAAAATTTTTTTGATTTTACTGTTTAAGCACATTGGAATTACATTGACTGAGCCACAAAAAAGACTGTACTGTTGTCACTCAAACTTATTTTTTTTTAGTACAGTGGTGTGCTGTGCAGTGTTTAGGTGTGGGCCAGCAGATGCTCAAGTCACATAATAAAACTACTGTGAGCTTTAATGTAGTAAATCATCCTTTCGCTAATAGGTTTGTGCTCCAGTTACAAGTTTTGTATCCAATTGTCTTAAAAAATGAAATCACGTTTCTACACACTTTGTAATTCTTCTTGGTTTTCTTATTTGGTGTCCCTTTGATTCATTGTTAAAACCAAAATTGGTGGGATAGCTTTCAAACAGCACTTTTTGAAAGGCAGGAACATCTTAACGGTGATATAAATATGAAATAGCTCTAAGAGTATCTTTAGCATTTCAAACCACAAATTTTCAGAAATATTGCAGCTCAGATATCTTGGTTACAAGATTAATAAAATCTTAGGCTCCAGTTTTGCTGTGAACACAATTCATCCCTTAAATCCAGTTTAATTGGCTCTTTGATGACAACTATTTTAGAGCCCCTTGCAGCAAGCATAAGTGGGAACAGACTTGTCACAATTACCAATGAAACTGTAGTCTCAAAAATAAATTGCATCTATGCTCAAAAGGCACAAATGGACAAGGTCCCTTCCTCTGAATCCTACATTCTCCTCTCATATGATGGAAGACAATCAATCTTAAAACAACAAAAGCATTTGAGAATTACCTTGCTTTTCCTCAGCCTTATCCAGAGACATACTGATAGACCTCAAAATGTTGGCAGCAAACTTAAATTTCAGTGTTACACAATGGAAAGTTAGGAAAAAAAAAAAAAAAAAAAAGGAAAAGTAAAAAACAGTAGATAAACAAAGGAATTGATTAATAAATTATTGTTTCTGGCAAGTGTGAGAAGTTATAGTATTAGTATACCAAATTACATTACACTACACATCTTTTTCAGAATTTCAGACAATGTTGCATCAATAATATAAGCTGATGCACATTTCTATTTCATATCTTTTTTTTTTCTTTTTTTTTCTTGCAAAACATATACCTGTTTATACCTCAATCAAAGTAGAAAGTCAGACAGGCAGACAGTGAGCAAACATAAGTTTTAGTCATCTCTTTACATTGTAAGCTGTGGCATAAAGCAAATTTATGATGAATTTGACAGATTATGGATTTTAACCATATGAATGTTGTTAAGTAGCTTAGAAAATTTTATTTCTTTATCATTCTTTTAGCATTTTAAAGCAAAATATTTGTCTGAATTTTTATATATAAATATGTGACTCATCAATGTGATTAATTTGTCTCTTTTTGCAATGCTACTTAGAATGTAAAGAATTGATCTCATTGTCTCCTAAAAAGCAAAAGTATCAAGAATTCAAGGTGGCTGATGTTACATGCAGTCATGTAAATACTGCATTCTCTTCAATATTGTATGCTTGTTTTGGAACTTTTTGATGTTTTGTTCCAATACTAACAGCTTCCAAATTGAAAGAGTTATTTTTCTATAGGGAATATATGTAAAATGTGACATTGTAAATGAAAAAAAAAAAACATAAACAAAAAAAGTGTCTGATAAAGATAGCATGTACCGAGTGTAATGAGTTGTCAAAGTCATATAGAAATTACACGATTCAGAATTCATCCATGACTGGGTACCTTTGGACTGCAAAATTAATTTTACATTACTTAAAAGCTGTGAGGTACAATAATACAAAGTCAAATGATTAACAATATCATATGCTATACATTTTTTTCTTTTAAAATTTTACATATAATGGTTAGTAACAAAGATCATTGACAAAATAGTAAACAAATATAAGCTTATCATTATATTAATGGAAGAGAAACTTACAGATCAGTTTGATCTCTTGACACTTGTCCTCTGTGTTTCTGATGAGACAAATCAGAACTTCATTTTTCAAACTTTTTTTCCCCAACATCCTTTTCATACTTTATTCCAGTAGCGTACATGTATAGATTTTTTTTTACATTGCGATTGAAATTATTCACTTTAATAGCATGAGGCATCAGCTTCTTTATATTTCTTTGCCTACTCCTTGCCCTTCATTTACTTTTTGTCATTGTCCCCTTTCACA
This sequence comes from Cygnus atratus, assembly GCF_013377495.2. NCBI lineage: Eukaryota > Metazoa > Chordata > Aves > Anseriformes > Anatidae > Cygnus > Cygnus atratus. The sequence goes on along the minus strand of NC_066363.1, from coordinate 117,008,585 downwards.
TCCTTCTGCATTGCTCCATTTTCAATCACTCTCTTATTATACCACTCCGTCTCCTTTACATTTTGTCTATATTTTTCATTTGACATAATTCTATTTCATGTCCCCTATCTCTCTGAGTTATATTTTCCTTTAATTTTATTTGCATTCCCTCCAACATAATTTTACCCACCTCGCTCATTTGAATTGTCGTGTTCTGTTTCATCCAATCTTTTCAAGAGTCCATTTTCTGTTCCTTTCAGACATTTTTTTTCAGCTTAATTCTGATGGAGAGGAAGTAGAAAGGGATACCTTTATACATGAGGATATTTTAACTGTTTCAAAAAGGGTTCACTTTTTTTTCTTCATTTAACTTAATGTTTACCTTGGATTTTAAGCCAAAATATAAAGATTTCTATGTAAATTTCAAGGCTAATGAGAATCTACAGTGTGATCTGCTGGATTTAGTAATAGTTTTAGCATCAAGTTTCAACAGGTAAACACTATACAAATTGGTGATAATAGGTCAGTAGTTTGTTAAAGTAAGGCAGTATAATTATATATATATACAAAAGTTTGTTGTATATACATGAGTTTGTTGCATAGCTGTTCGTTAAACAATATTATATAGCTACTTCCCCTCACAAACTGTGTATTAACATCAGTAAGTAAGACTAGCCCTTGAGAAAGAGGTTAAGTAGAGAGATTTCTGCTGATTTACAGATGCTACATTCTTCTCCTTGAATTCCAATTTTTCTCTCTTGGTCTCTGTCTTGTCTGTGCACGTTAATGCAAAACTGTGGGTATTACATCCTGATCTCAATTAAGTCTTTTCCTCTTAATCATTAATGTTGGCATTAAAGGAAGGATTTCTGAGATGTCCATAAAAGCCTTTTCTTTTGACAGAGATGTTATTCTTCCTCATTATTGAATGATGTGACAAGTAATACATAGAATTATACATATGCTTTTTACCAACTCAGGTGAATGCCTTTTCTCACAACATTTTGAGACAAAATAATAGACAAGGAATGAGAAAACACATAACAGAAATAGTTCTAAGGCGGACTAGAAATATAACATCCAAAGATGATTCAATGAATAATGATGGAATTAATGATCTAATTGCAAGTGAAGCAAAAGAAGGTGCTTTTGCCTTCTTGTCTCCCTACACTCCCTCCACATGCACTACACATGGCTTAAGACTGGGTTGCCAATATTCTTCCCTATGTCACAGGGAATGTCACAGGGAACTTCGTCTATGTCACAGATAAAAAGTGACAGAACTAATGTACTTTGGCAAGGCCAGATAGGGCTGGAGACACTTTCTTACACTTCTTCAGAGAAAGATTGCCTTTCAGGTGGAAATCCCAACTTGAGGATTGTGACCATAGATTCAGAGAGCCTTCTTAACTTAAGGTCTGTTTTCTCTAACCACCCAAACACTTAACTACAGATGAACACATCTGAGGAAGTCCACCACAATATATTTCACAATATATTTATATTTTAGCTTTTGCCGTAGTAGTTTGTTTGTTTGTTTGTTGGTTTGAGGGTGTTTTAGTTACTAGGGGGGGGTATTGTGGTTTGTTTTGTTTTGTTTTTGTTTTTGTTTTGGCTTTTGCTGTGTTCAGTTATGCTTGTTGATCAGTTCTGTAAGCTGATATCTCTTTAGTTTAACTTTCATGGAGCTCTGCAAAGCAACTGCAAGTTACTTTCACAGATGGACACCATTTGGCTCAATACTGCCTATCTTGACTACAACATTAGGTTTACTGAGCAAGTCTCCATAACCTCTGAACTCTTTTTCTGCATTTTCTGCCCCAGGCTGAACAACCCCAACTCCTTCAGCCTCTCTTCACAGGAGAGGTGCTCCAGCCCTTTGATCATCTTTGTGGACCTCCTCTGGACTTGTTTTAATACATTCATACATCTTGTGCCAGGTACCCCAGAGCTGAACACACATGAGACTGACTGGCCTGTAGTCCCCAGGGTCTTTTTCTTTTTTTTTTCCTCTTTAAAAATGGGGGTTATATTTCCCTTCTTCCGGACAGTGGGAACTTCACCAGACTGCCATGATCTCTCAAATAAGATGGGTAGTGGCTTAACAACTACATCTGCCAGTTCCCTCGGGACCATGAATGCATCTCATCAGGTCCCATGGACCTTGTACACCTTTAGGTTCCTTAGATGGTCTCATACAGTGGACAGTTCTTCATTCTCCCAGTCCCTGTCTTTGCCTTCTGGGGCTTGGGCTATGAGGCTGGAGCTCTTGATGGTGAAGACTGAGGCCAAAAATGTCAGTGAGTACCTCAGCTTTCTGCGTATCCTGCATGACATTGTATCCTGTTTCCTTCTGGAGGGGGTCCACAATTTCCCCAGTCTTCCTTTTAGCACTTACCTATAGAACCCTTTCTTGTTGCCCTTGATATCTCTGGCCAAATTTAATTCTAACAGGGCTTCAGTTTTCCTAACTGACTGCTCAAACAATGTCTTTGTATCCCTCCCAAGTTACCTGTCCTTACTTTCACCCTCTGTAGGCTTTCCTTTTCTGCTTGAGTTTGTCCAGGAGCTCTTTGTTTATCCATGCAGGCCTCCTGGCTTTTTTTGCCTGAAATCCTCTTTGCTGGGATGCATCACTCCTGAGCTTGGAGGAAGTGATCCTTGAATATTAACCATCTTTCTTGGGCCCCTCTTCCCTCTAGCACTTTATCCCATGGTACTCTACCAAGCAGATCCCTGAAGTGGCTAAAGCTGGCCCTCCTGAAGTCCAGGGTAGAGAGCTTCCCATGCTCCCCTCCTCATTGCCCTCAGGATCTTAAACTGCACCTTCACACTCCCCACCAGCCACTATCTGTTGGTGACAATGAGGTCCAGCATAACAGCTCTCCTCGTTGGATCCTCTATCACTTGAAGAAGGAATTTATTATCAATACATTCTAGGAAACTCCTGCATTGCCTATATGCCCTGCTGTGTTGTCCCTTCAACAGATATTGGGATGGTTGAAGTCCCTCATGAAGACCAGGGCTTGTGAACGTGAGACTGCTTCTATCTGTCTATAAAGGGCCTCACCTGCTTGGTCTTCCTGATCAGGTGGCCTGTATCAGACATCCACTATGTCCACTGTCCCTGCCCTCCCTTTAGTCCTGACCCATCAGCTTTCTGTCAGAAATGTCCTCATCCAGCCCCAGGCAGAGCTCCATGCACTCCAGCTGCTCATTGACATAGAGGGCAATGCCCCCTCCTTGCCTCCTTGCCTGTCCTTCCTAAAGGGCCTGTATCCTTCCATTCCACTGCTCCAGTCATGGGAGCCATCCCACCACGTCTACGCAATGCCAATGAGGTCATAGCCCTGCAGGTGTGTGTACATCTCTAATTCCTCTTGTTTATTCCCCATGCTACATGCATTAACATAGAAACATTTGAGTTGGGTCCCAAATGAAGCTGGCTTACTGGCTGGAGTGGCTTGAATCCCTTTGTGCTGTTCTTCAGGTGCTCTTCTGCCAACCCGTGACCCTTCTCCAGGCTCAGGGCATCTACCACAGACACTGGCACCAAACTGGGAGGAGTGGGATGGATTGACGTTCCACTCCCCCAACAACCTTAGTTTAAAAGTGTTCCACTGAAAGTGTTTTTGCTAAGTCTATTTCAGCCTATGCTGAAATTGCCAATATCTGATTATTTAGCAAAGTACTGGTTCTAGCACCAGTATTTGCATTTAGAAAGATCTTAGAGACCATAAATTTGCATCAGACCCTGTGGGTATGGATTATATGACTCACCCAAGTTGCTTCATTTCTGAAAACCATACAATCTTTCATGGAAAGGGGGATGACAAGCTGTTTTCTGTCTTTCATTGCCATGATTCTGTCTTTGTAGACTCATTAATAATCTTAAAACTAATTTTCATCTGTATGCAGCTAACACATTCATCTAAATCAAAGTCAGCAAAGCCTTGCTTCACAACAGGACTGCTGATGAGATATGAGGGAAATGGTATCCCAGCATGAAAGCTGAGCCTAACTCCTTACATATTCCCCACACTGAGGAGAGGAATTTCGCTGGAAGACTAATTCATTTTCAAAAACATCACTGACCAAACTAACAGATTTTTCTTTCCTTTAAATGTAATACTTTATGCCATCAAAGGTAGTCTACCACTATGCTAACAGAACTCAGCCGTGTTAGAAGTAAATTGATAAAGGAAGTGGACTGTCTACTTGAGGCATGGAAAGACAAGGACCTAAAGTTCAGATTTTAAAATGGAATGACTTTCCATTTGTCACTGACCAGGAAAATACTATAATAATAGATTATCCTGTTTATTAAATTTAGCTTTTTCTTACAGATTTGAGTTTCAAAAAGATTGAAGAAGCAAAACAGCCCTTGCATATTATGAGAACCTGAATTTAAATAAGAGCTTAAATAAGTAAATCCTGGTAGTTTCTCTATAACAGGACACTTGGCTGAGAGTAAATGTGTTTTCTCTTGATTTCTGACTGCCTTATCAACTTTTACATGGAGAAGAAGCTGTGGTATTTCTTCAGCTTCTATAGATCAGTGCCAACCCATTCCACACCATACCTCGAGATCGGGATTTTTTGTGGAGAAGAAGGTAATGCAATACCAGAATGTACAGAATGTGTATGTCAGAAAGAGAGCAAGAACAGAGCAAGAAAAGTTTTTATTGTTATAATGTATCACACCAGCCCCAGGTTCCAGTCCTTACTGTAGGTGCTGGCTGTGAAATAGAAAAGCTAGGAAGATGCAATAGTGCAGTCATGGAGCCACACAGTGACTCCCTGAGGAGTTCATGTGTAACCATACCAAAGTCCAGCTACAAATTCTCCTTTCTGGCTTGAAATCCTTCTTAAAGTGATCCAATGAGGTGGGACAGCTCTTTCCTCTGATGAATGCCCTACTTTCCCTCCAATCCAGTAGATGCCAGGCACAGGCTATAACTGCAAGCTTTACAAACTGTCCTAGCAGCTGTTTTCTCAGGAGGAGAAGAGAAATCCTTTTCTGTCCTTCTGCTCCACACAACCAAATATCTGACAAGAAAATTTTGCAATGAGCACAGCAGAAGCTGCTTGCCTCAGCTGCTTCCTCCTCCACACACACACACAAATGCACTTTTATGGAGGGAAGGTGTGGTCAAGGCAGCAAGAGGTAATAAGACCCTGAGTGACTTTTTTTTTTTTTTAACTGAATCATGCCCTTAAACATTCAGCCTATACATTAATCATGGAGTGACATCAAGGATTAAGTCCAAAATTGGATCTGACTAGTACACTTAATTTACCTAGTGCACCAAACAGCTGTTCAGCTTCTGTTGAATTTGAAAGCAAATGTAATTAGTGCATGTTCACTGCTGCTTTCTCATTACATTGCCAGCCCATATCATTGGAATAGTTAATTACTGCAGAGACAATAGCTTGACTTACCTGATTCAGTACATGATTATTCATCTTTGATTCATTTTTTCTTCTTCACTGGTAATTTTGTTAACAACCCTGACAGTACTTAGCAGTGAATCCCCTTGATCTTTTGCATTATTATGTCTTCTCAAATGTTACTCAAATTCTCCAGGTAGCTTACTTCTCTAGATTTTAACGAGACATGAGGTATAACTTCAGTTGACACAGCATGTAGCTGGAGAAATAACTTGATTAAGTGGTTCCATGGCAGAATACAGCAAAACGTGTTATTCAGTCACTGCTCATCTCTCCAGCCTTTATGCTTTGGGACTTTTTCTCTTGCTCACAATCCAAGTGCCTGCTAATGGAATCTTCTTCTTCCAGTGATGGCTCAGAATTGATGCTGAGAGAAGGAAGGATTATTCCGTAATTGGTCTTGTTCTCAATAGACTTGTTTTTTGTGTGTTTTTTTTTTTTTTCAATGACTTTGAGTGTGTCTTTTAGCTCTCCTGTGCCTCAGTACTCCATCACTAAAATGGAGGTAGCTGACTTCCCAGCCCTGCCTACCAGATGTTGCATGTCCTCTCAGATAGTTTCTTCTCTCAAAAGGAAGCTCTGCCTGGATGAAACCTGAGGACTTCACACTTTATCAGTGACCTCCAAGCTGGTGAAGGACAAATTGCACAATTCATCTGACAATCCTGGATATTTTTGCAGTGCACATGCATATCAGCTGTGCTGTGCTCGCACGGCAATGCACCCTAGTTCTCAGAAATGCCAAATTTAGTCACTTACTGCACATGTTTGGCATTATTGCCAGGCATCTGCAAAACAGCCCTAAACAGTTCTGCTGCATTTGCCCTCCCATCACTTTGCAGAAATACCTGGATACTTTGGCAGAAGAAGGTCACTGAAGTTCTCAAGAAAGGTTTTACTGATTTAGACAGTGCTGAACATTCGTCATCTTCTTCATACATGAAAACATGTTCGCAATCCTTGAAGAAAAAGAATGTAAAGAATCAAGGAAATGCATTAAAAAGTTTATGAAGGTTTAGGGTAGAGAAGCCATGGAAAATTCTTGACAAAAGAAGCTTAAATAAAAAGGATTCTTTATATATATATATATGTATATATATATATATATGATTCTCAGGAAGAATCTGAAGAAATTGAGACAGGGCTCCTGAAACAATTCAGGAGGCAAATAGTCCTTTCAGGTACCACAGCACTATGCTGACACTTAGAGATCAGTAAAGTAGAATTGAAAGGGCTTCTCTGCCACCTGAAAGAGACTTCATATTTTTCAGAGACTTTTCATGTTCTGAGAGATCAATATCTGACATTTACTTGGTTCATTCATTTTTTCTCTCACAGGTATGCTTGCCTTCTTTTTTTCTGACTAAGCAGTCCACAAACAATAAACCTAAGCAATATCTGATCTGCACATCAAACCCTTGTAGTAGCTAGGAGCTCCACAGAACAGCAAATGTTTGCTTTACACACTATACCTTTCAGTCTGACTTTTAGAAGGCTTTATAGCTGTTTTGGTATTAGATGTGTTTTTTTTCTGTTTGTTTTGGTTGGTTTGTTGTTGTTTCGTTTTTTTTTTTTTTTGTTTTTTTTTGTTTTTTTTTTTGTCTTTTTAACTGCTTTAGACCTCAAGGTTATTTTTTGGTACCTCAGCTCATTCCATAAGGAAAAATTGAACAAGTGAGAAAAAACAGCATGTGGAACGTAGGTAATTTGGCAGTCACTGCTGAAGGGGGCACAGACCAAATCAAACTTCAGGTAAAGTTACCTTTCACCTCCCACAGGAGTAGCCTCTGCAGCCTGTTCATGTCACTGAAAAAGCCTGAGCATCAAATCAGAGCAATCTACTCTTTATTGACATAAATAAACAGGGAATTACACAAATTCAGAATAGGTAATTGCCTGAAATAAGCAATTTTGAGCAGCTAGTATAGTCAGTGCTATCACCCACACAAATATTGACTCATTTATTAAGAGTAATTGGAAAGAGTAAGAGGAAAGAAAAATGCAATAAAGAAAAAAAGTGAAAAACAATTTTCTTAAAGGCCCCGAAGGTCTCTCTTTTTTATATTCTGTGTTCTGTAAATTCTCTAAACTGGATTTTGCAATGAACATTTTCTTTGTAGATCTTTAACATTTCAGCAAAGCATTTCGTATTTGTTTCTGCTTATGAGTTACACAATAACCCATGACAAGAGTAATTCATTAATATCTTTTAACATGAAGCAAATTAACAAAAAGCCTCAGTTTCAGCTTCAGACTTCTTTTTGGTCCAGCATAAAATTTCTCAAAATGGTACTTCAAAGGATTATTTTACAAATTGGTAAGGACGTGCTCAAAAGGTACAGCTGCAGAATGGCTGAGCTGAGAGAAAGGACAAGCACATGGCAATGTGGCACTACCTTCTGCTTCTGCAGTGGGAAATGATGCAGCCTTGAAGGAATTTCCAGGACATATGTTCCAGCTGCATCTGCCTCCTTGTCCTCCCTCTGCTTCCCTGTCTTCCGTTTCAGAATTTTGTTCCAGACTTCAATCCAGTCCAACACACTGCTAATCTCCTCTTTAATATCCTCTGTGCTTTAAAGCAGTAGTTCTGAGACCTTCTCAGAAGATAGGGAAATGCCATAAGCCCCATTTTACAAATGGGAAACAGCAGCTGAAGCACGAGCAGAAGTAATCTGCTGCAGAACTGGGATTTCAACGCATTTCTAAGAATGGAGTGAATCAAGCAGTAACCACAAAGTTACCTTTCATCTTGGAATTCTACTGTCTGGACTCCTGCCTTATCTTGAGTGAAAAGGATGTAAGGTAATCTTTAGACTTTTAAGGATGTGAATCTGCTGAGGTTCAAACATATCTCCATTTGAAATGTAGGCTACCAGCATCCCTGTTTTTTAGTTTGTTTGTTTGTTTTGTTTACTAAATTAGGATAGTCACAGAATGCAAGTTAGTCTTAATTTTGCATTAGATCTCCTCTTGTAAGGTTTTATTACTTCCACTTCAGAAGTTACTGTGGAAGTAACTTCCACTTCAGCTGGTTATAATGGTTACTCATTCTTCTTCATGGTGATGGTTGTAATACAGGACTCAACATTTTCATCTATTTTGTCTGCAATGGAGAACAGTGAGATATTTGAGATCAACAGTAGTTGTTTCCCAGATATTATGAATATCTAAATCTTCTTTAAGTCATTTTCTAAGTACCTAGAGCTTTTATGATAACTGTGTGGGTAAGAGGATAGGAGTATAGCATTGGACAAGAGACTAGGACCAAACCGGTACAAAATAAACTGAAATGGATGCTTCATTATGAGTAAATGAAGCTGACACAAAATTTTGAAAAGCAAAGGTAGCATTGGGAAAATCTATGACCTAGACTTTAGAAATTCACTGACAGATTTAGAAATTTTGAAATTACACATAATAAAATTATGGCATAATTTGAGTAAAACACTTTTTTTTTTCATTCCCTCTCCACTACCCCCTCACCCACTGGACAGATGTATGTCAGGATTTAACAGGCATTACAACGCATATAACCTGGGAGGAGGAAATGAACTATTTGAAAGATGAGTGTAGAAGAAACACTAGGGAAAAGATTTATAGTATTTTAATATTACTATTCAGTATCTTTGCAAATATTTCCTTTAATGAAGAATCAGATTCATTTCAGGAATATGAGCCATCCCTGGATTATTAGATAAAACAGAGCCAAGGCACAGGCATACAGATGTCTACAATGCTCCCTTTTAAGTGTATTCCCAGGCACCGTTTTGCCATGTAAGCATCAGCAACCTACCAACTAAGGCCTAGGCATGGTTTGGCATTTTCCATGACTGTTTCCAATTGTCAGCTCAGCTGTAGCCACCATGTCTTGGGGAAAAAACATCAGTTTACACATGTAGACATGAGTCAAATGTGATGCTGCACCTCAAGGCATAGCTTCCTTCATGTAGTAACATTTAATCTATGGAAATGCAGTCTTCTCAATGTTACTATCCTGCAAATTATCTATAAACTCTGGTGACAGCAGTCTGTCCAGGAAAGATCTCCCTCTCTCTTATAGAAGTTAAACCAAAAGATGTAATTGACTAAGAACTATAACATGAGCAAGAACTAGTGCATCAACTAATTCACAGTACACTTCATACCAGCTTGCAGAGATGACTACTGTGGGAAACACTGATCATTTTACAAGTGCTTCTAAAGAGGAAGAGCAGGAAAAGTGCATAAGCAATGACAGCTGCTGTTGCAGAGAAAACACTCAGGAACATGGAAGAGAAAGTTAGAGACAGTTCAGCAAAAATTCAGTTGATTTAAAATCAGCCACACTACCATAGCTATAATTAAACTTTGGGATCAGTGGTGGATCCATTTCCAGCCAATGTGCTGAGACAGCTGCAGCTCACTCCCACCAATACCAAGAGGCAGCACAACATGGGAGTGAAGAAGTGTGGCCAAGTGCTGGCAATATGCAGTAAAGCAGTTTTGAAGCCAACAGGCAGACATGGCTGTTAACATAGGGAAAAATAAAATAAAATAAAAAAAAAATCACTTGATCACTTGTAATGCACAGGAGTTGAGGCAAAGACCATTGCCAGAGAACATTATTAAAGTGATCTTGAGTACTCTGTGCAATTTGGGGCTCTACAATATAAGAAGGACATAAAACTATTATAATGTGTCCAAAAGAAGGCAACAAAGATGGTTAAAGGTCTAGAGGGGAAGATGTATGAGGAGTGGCTGGTCCCCTGGTTTGTTTAGCCCAGAGCAGGCTGAGGGGAGGCCTCATGGCAGCCTGCAGCTCCCTCACGAGGGGAGCAGAGGGGCAGGCACTGAGCTCTGCTCTCTGGGGACAGCGACAGGACCCGAGGGAACTGCATGGAGCTGGGACAGGGGAGGGTCAGGCTGGGTGTTAGGAAAGGTTCTGCACTGAGAGGTTGGTCATGCACTGGGACAGGCTCCCAGGCCATGGCACTGAGTCTGCCAGAGATCAAGTATTTGGACAACGCTTGCAGACATATGGTCTATCTCTTAGTTTGTCCTGTCTGGATTCAGGAGTTGGACACAATGATCCTTCTAGTGGGAGGTGTCCCTTCCTATGGCAGGGGGGTTGGAATTAGATGATCCTCAAGGTCCCTTCCAATCCAAACCATTCTATGATTCTATAATCCTCATGAGTCCCTTCCACTCAGGATATTCTATGATCTACCAGTTTGGTTGAAATACAATGCAATACAATGTCTGACTGTCCCTACCATGAAAGAATAAGGTAGTAGTCACTCTAGGCTCTCTGCAGCAGCAGCTGACAGAGACATACTGTAATGAGATCGATTCCTCTGGTACATGCTGTAATCAGCTGAAGGCTCTCACAGAAGTTAGTATGAAACCTGAAATGCAGAGATCTGTCAGTCCTGGTGAAGCTGCTGAGGAAGGAACCAGGGAGAGCAGAAAGCCCAGACATCCTCATGCTCATGGAAACCAGAGTTGGCAGCTGTGCCTTTTCATTTTTACAGCCTTGAGCATTTTTCCAGTGGTGAAAAGCCTTCAAGAATATCTTGCATGTTTGGGAAACCTCCCATCAAGGAACAAAGCACAGCAGAGGAGTTGCTACTTGGTAATCTTGAAGATATATTGCTTGATTTGTCTGGGACTAAAAAGGTCACTGACTGTGATGTCAAAAATAGGTTCTGGTGTGCTGAATCACCCAACCACTGACAGTCTGTACTGTGCCTTTTGCCAGGTACCATTGCAAAAACAAAAGTCTCCAGACAACAGCCTATCCCCAAAGCTATTCCAGTGATAACAGATAAAGATAGAACAGGACTTTCAGACATCATGCCTGCAGCTGGCAACAGTTATTGTATAAGGTGATAGGAGAAGGTAGTGCAGGATGTCTTTATCAAGCTTAACAGAGCCAGAAACAGAGTACTAGTCTGAAAGCTAAGAAGTTGTAGCTCAGGAGAACACAGGGCTTCACTAACAGAAATCTCTGGGGTCCTGGGAAATTCTGAACAGCCCCCACGAAATGAAAAGACCAAGTTCTTGAGGGCAATCCAAGAAATTAAAAGAGTAGCCTTCTACAGCATTTGCCTGGGATTCCGTGTACAAATGATGCATAATATTAAACAAGGAAATTAAGAATAGGCAGTACAGACAGAGAACAAGCCTTAAAACATTACCATGATTTTGAGCAACACAGGTTACAGAAGGCCTTAGGATGAGACAAAGAAGCAACACAGAAACAATCCCAATATCTCACCTTCTGTTGCCACAGCAAAACAATGAATTTACGCTGAAAGAGAGATGCTGGCTCTATGAAGTGACATCATCATTTCATTTTGGAGCACAAAGACAAATGTCCCAACTGTTAATTAGTGCATACCACTGAGATGCCAAGAGTTAAATAGACGTAGAAAAAAAACTTAGGTGTTTGACTTGTTTGAACAAATAGATGTGAAATTGATAAATAAATGATAAGAAACAGTCACTTATCCACTAAATTAAGATACAGCCCAGGAAAGTTGCCTTCTGTGGCAGATATGCCACATGCTTTTTTGAGTACTGAACAGACGGTTGAGAAGCAGAGGAGGCATCTCTGCTGTCCCCCAGAAACACAGCATGCTGCCCCATGCCTGCCAGGCAGCCACGATATAAAACTGAACATCAACAACTACTGTCTCTTCATACACATGCTACAGCTGGCAGGGAGGGAGGTGAACCAGTTTTGCCTATTGGACCACAAGAAACTTCCTGCACTTTTAAAGAAGAAATCAGAAAAACTGCAAAGTAGCTGACTGGGTAGGTATGGAGGAAGAGTGACCAAGAAGAGGAGGTGTCATATAGACATTTAAACCCAGTCCAAAGGTGGGAACATGTTGTTATTGACCCAGCCAATTTAACATCAGAGTATATAAAGATGGGTCTTACATTTACAGTTTCTGGCAGGCAGTAACTACCTCACGGACAGTCAATCAGAAAACAAGTTTGTGGGGAACCTGAAGATGAGGTCAGCAAGGTAGGGCATACCGGAGGGGACCATAAGTGTCTCTGGAAGACAAGAAAAAAAACACCTCAATCATTGTATGAAGTATTTGGTATTAACATAATAACTGGCATCTAGGGAAAACATAGATGGCCAAATCCAAGCACTGTAGTCTACCAACGAGAGTAAAGGGACAAGCAGATAACAAACAAAGGAAAGAGTTTTTATTGTATTTGAAAATCTATGACACTGCAGTGGACTGTGGATAAAGGTCATATCCTCAGCATAAATGATAAATTAATAATAAAAATTATACATATATTATATGTGTGTGTAATCCTTTATTATTTTATCTTTAAATAAATGCAGTAATATTTGCTGCAAAAGAAAATGATATACCATGTTGTGCAGCATTTGGAGAGAGGAGCATAAGCTGTTGGGGAGGAAGCTACAGCAAGGCATAGTTAAAAATAGACTTAAGAATTAAGCTTTTGAAAATGTCAGTCTCTTCATGCTTCATTTAGTAATTTTCAAAATAGGGATAACAAAACGTTGTCTCCTACAAATACTTGTAATGTGATTGAAGTGTCCATGTTTGAAATAGTCTCACAATTATAAGTAAGAAAATGTACAAATACAAGCATATGTACATATGTAAATGTATGTGCACATGTAAAATACATGACAAACGTGTGTGCGTCGGTCATACACGGACACGCAGACACGCAAACCACAGAGGGAGTCTTGAATGAGATTTTGCGTCTCACTTTGAGGTAGGCAACAACCAATAAGACCCCCCCAAAAAAAATTAAAATAAATAAAAATTAAGATCGAAATCCCCAAACCATGATAAGCCGGGGTTACCAGATCACCAGGAGGTGATCCCTGGCTGATTCGAAGCGCTCAGTTCGCTCGGCGGCCGCACGGTGGGGCGGCGGGCACGGCTCTGGCCCGGGAGCGCGCGGTGCCTGTCCCAGCGGCGGCGCCCAGCAGATGGCTCCTTACCCCCGCACAAAGCTCGCTCGGCACCCAGCTCGCTCCCAGCCTCACAGCCTTTGTTCCTCGCCTGAATTATTCCAGTGGCACACTGGAAGGTCAGTAAAATGCAATGCATTTTAGTTTTCGGAGTGCGACGCACAAAGCATCCCTTTTCGGAGTGCGATAGTTTAGCGGGGACGTAACATGTTTTCGTTTAACAAATACTTGTCACAGTACTACATGCATAAACAGAGCTGTATTTATTGGACTAGAATCACATCTCAGTTCTGCTTGAGTAAATCTGAAATAGTTCAGCTGTAGCCGGTGGAGATACTACAGATGGGAATGACAGGGGAATTTGGCCCATTGTTAAAATATCTTCATGTAGAAACAATGTAGGAAAATTGAACTATGACCAGGTTCCTTCATTATGAGCTAAATTGACTCTAAATTGAACCCTCTTAAGTCAGTGAAGTTCCACAGGTGTGAAGGAAAGCACACAGAAGCTGGCCTTGCTTGAACTACTTGGTCCAAAAGGGACCATTTTGCATCTTATTAATAAAGGTAAGTTTCCTTACAATTAACATTCTTTACATATGTATATAAATATATAAAGAAAGAAGAAAAAAAAAAAAAGAAAACATTGCAGATGGGCTTAGACCTCTAAGGCACCCTCTTCAAAGCTTCTTGACTTTGAAAACTTTGAAAGTTGAGACTGAATCAGACTTTTGTGGTTCAATAATCGTTTCTTTAATATGCTTAAACTGGAATTACAAACCTGAATAAACCAAAACACAGAGGAACACAGTTCTATAACATGTCCTAAAAGCAAATTTGGTTTTTAATCTCACTGAATCTCAGAAGTTTAGATCTTATTACATAACTGAACTTGATAACTCTGACTTAAGGCTACTGATTTTAGAAGAAAAAAGAAAAAAAAAGTGTGTTAATTGGTGTGAAACCTTCAAAATGTGAAGAATTTTAACTTGAATTCAAAAAATTTTCCAAAATGCAGAGATTTCTTCTGACTCACTGAACAGTAAGCATACAAGACTGGTGTTCCACATAATTTCATACCAGTCCCTCTAAAGTTGCTGCCATTTCTGATCATAGTTCTGGTCAGAATTTGTAAGGTTGAAGTAAAACATGAAGAAAAAAGTTTTCCTAAAAACGTGTTTCAAAAAAAAATTTCCTAAGGTAAATGTGTCAGGGCAATGGGAAGTAATACCACTCCCTAATTGTTTCTCTCTACTCTGTTAATTTCAGGCTTACCCCTCTCAGCCATTCAACATAATTACAAATGAGGTACTCCTCACCTTTTGGGTCTACTAAACCTTTACTGCCTCCAAGTTACACCTCTGCTTTACTTTCCCAGGATATATCAGCTGGCACTAAGGGAGAAATAAGAAAGCACAGAATAAGACTGAAGAATAGCCGATATATTCCACATACTATTGGCTATTGAAAACTGATCCCCTTTTCATTCTTCTTCTTCCATAATAACCATTTCATCCTTTCCTCTGAATTGTAGGATGCTTATAAACTGAAAGAGCTACACCATAAGTGTGAGTTACTTCTGCTTGTGCCCCACCTGGGATGAAGCCGGCACCTGCATCAGTAACCCTCCATAGCTATTTTTGGTATGCTCCACTGGGCTCAGTGCCTCCTGGGGGTTCCTCTGAACCTCGCTGCACTGCCTTCCATGGGCTCCATGGCAGGCCCAGGCAAAACATGCTCAACACTGCTGTGTCTGCTGCCAGACAAATGTAGTCTACTCTAGGAACAGTGTTCCAGCATAACTCATTTAACATTCTAAAACTACTTTTCATGATTCTGCTGTGACTTATCCAGATATTTACTATTTTCTGATCCACGATCTTGTTATTAATTGATGCTTGGTAAGGACATAAACTTTTTAATGAGAAAAACTGAGCCGGTAATGGCTTAGCTTGGGTCCTTCTTCCCTCTTTGATAACAAACACAGTTCTGGCACCCTTCCATTTCCAGAAAGCTGTGTAACAAAAGTTGCTGTCCCTCTCAGAAAGCCTGACAGGAAGGGGATTTAGTGGAGCTGTCAGAAACTGAGGCTCACAGTTTTTTATTTAGACACATAGTGTCCCGGTCTTTAAAAAAAATAAAAAAAAATCTGCTAGATGGTTGAATCTTTGGGCCTAGCCATGCTGTCAGAGCAAAGCATATTCCAAGCTTTCAGGCAGCGGATGTGCTCAGGTCACTTCCCACCTGCTTCACAGAGCAGCAATTAGCAGTACAGTGGCATTAGCAAGACAGCTTTACACCAGCTTTCAAAGTGACAACCTAAAGAAGCCCAGAAAGACCAACTAATTGTAAAATGCGCAGGGGAAGCACTCGGCCTGACTTTTTGTAGGTGGACGCAAGGCTTTGCCCGCAGGCGGCAGGAGCCGTCGGGGAGCATCTGCTGCCCTCCACCAGCCCTGCACCTCCCTGCCTCCCTGGCTGAGGGGTACCCTCCCATCCACCCTCTGTGCTCGACCTTTGTGTTTCCTTTCTTGCTCAGGGATGGATGCTGCACGTCGGCGAGTGCCCTCTCATCCACATTTGCTGTAAACACCCAGAACACCTGTTTACTCTGACTCACCCACCCCTCATGCAGACTCTCCCTTTTTTTGACAGCAGACCTCACTCAGGTAGTATGTACTGCTAATATCCTTTCAGAACCATGTAATAACATGTCTTCTATCCAATTCCTAACATCCTTCAATCAGCTCAGCCAGTGGGCTAACTGCTTACGCTTCTGTGATTTATATAAGTGCAATTAATTTAAACTGCATCACTACAGTGTTATGCTGGTGAAAATGCCCTGAGAGGGAGTACCTCACTGGTGAATCAGACCCTTTACTTTTAACAAATATACAAAGGAACAGATCTCGAGCCAGTGAAAATCTGCATGGCTCCATTCATTTCAACACACAAACTTAAACCAGCTCAAGGTCTGAATCACAGCTCATGTAACAGACTATTTAGATACAGACTAATGCCTCACATCCTGAAATACAATGCTTTCCCAGAGCTGGCGGGCGACGGGGACTTCTCAGATGGAAGAGCTGAGAGGGGACCGGTGCCACAAACGCCCCTTTCAAAAACGTGTTGTAGATTTCTTCATTCCTGTAGAGAGGAGGAAAGCAACAGCTTGTGTTTTGGCCAGCATTGCTTTCTGTGCTGTGAAGAGCTGCATTTCTTCCTCCACCCCAGCTATGAAGCAGGTAACTTGGAAGTCCCTTTCATTGCCACTTTCCCTTTCCTTCCCTAGTCTGGGTGTGTTCCCCGCAGCTTGGAAATCCATGTGACACCTTTCACTGACACACACCAGAGCTAGACACTGAACAGCTGAATCTTTTTAATCAGTTCTTGAAAATGGCTAACTTTCCCTGCACTTGTTTTGGCATCCCAAAGATTAAGAAGTCATGCAGCTTGACAAGCACTTTGCTCTTACGTGTCTTAACAGAACCAGAGAGATTTTTTTTTTTCACATCTCTATTCCAACACCTGCTGCAAAAAAAAAAAAAAAAAAGGGGGGCTGGGGTGGTCTCTGTGCAACACCCCTCCCAACAGGACAGAGCCCTAGCGGCACGCCGGCACGGCATACCAATATGTGCCCAGGCAGGTGGAGTTAAGACGCAAAGGGGGGGAGAGGGGTGGGGAGGACAGAGCAAGACTCGGTCAGAGTGTGGTCTGTGTTAGAAATCCACCAGTGTTCAGCCATCCACATTTTCAAAACGCAAATGTTTTAAAATTAAAAAAACATATCTGTGACTAAATGGCTTCTCAAAACCAATCTAGATAACCAGAAAATTCTGTGGCACATTTGAGAGACTTTCATCCTGAATGAAATACATAACTCAGATTATACCTTCATAGGAAATCAAGAGGTCCTAAATATACTAATGGAGAAGTACATTTAAGAGACATTTAAATTGCCCAGTCTATAATTTTGGGGGTTTTGCTTATCTGTGCATCTTTTAACTGCTTTGGATAATTAGGAAAATTTCCTTGGCAATGCTCTAAGAGGATAGGCAAAAGAGTGACATAACTACTCCCAAGGAAGGAAAGGTCGAGGTTTTGCATTCTGTAGATTTTTAAAGTAAAAAATGAAAGTGTCCTTCACATGAACAGTCTGAAGCAGTATGCATATGTGTAACATATAAAACCTATCACCCAGCTCTGAAATGTGTTGCCTTTTCATGGGCTGCTCCCTCTGCTTTGACTCATTTGAAGTATCTTACTGGCCCTTCTGCCTGGAAGGGCCAGGTTAGGGAGGCATGCTGCTAGTCTCCAGCATTTCCTGAACGCAACTTTTCAAAGGCAGATCCCAAACAGAGCAGGCACACAGTCTGTTCAAAACCTTCCATTAGCTCTGCTGGCTAGCTTGTTATCTTGTAATGTCCCCCCCTTCTGCCCTTAATGAACAGTTTGTTCCATTGTAATTCTTATATCAAGCATCTGGAAACCAGACAGATAAATTTTTACACACCAGATAGATTTAAAAAAAAAATAATAATAAAAAAATAAAGGAAAATGAAAAGGGAAAAGAAAAGGAAAAGGAAAGAAAAAGAAAAAGAAAAAGAAAAAGAAAAAGAAAAAGAAAAAGAAAAAGAAAAAGAAAAAGAAAAAGAAAAAGACTTTCGGTACACATGACTTATCCAGGAAGAAAAAAAGGATTCAACTGAATCAGTAAACTGACCTTTTTAAAAAATAAAATTTAAAAAAGCACTTTGACCGACACGTTTTTCTAGTCAGAAATTCTGAAGAGCAACGTACACTTTGCAGAAGGATAATGTGCTCTGACAACAGACTGCTCCTCTGTTCACAGCTGTCTCCAGCGGGAGGAGCTGAAACCTGAAGCAAACCCTCCAAGCAGGGATTGGATCCGTCCTGCGAGCAGCCCTCCCAGAAAAACAGGCTGTTTGGAAAAGTGCTTGAGAACATCCAGAAGTGATTGGAGGAGCAGAAAACCCTTCCCCCCTGCACCTGACTTGTGGGTATTTACAGCACTTTTCAAGGCGCCTCTGCACTGCCACTACACAAGCAGAGTGCATGGACGGCGCGGGGCAGACAATGCGATAGGGACCGATGTACCAGCAGTGATAGTGTGCGTGCGTGCTGCACACCAGCCAGGCACCGTTACACGAACCCAAAAGGAGGCTCTGGAAGAAGGAGAAACCCTGCATTCAAAATGCCACGCTCCTTCCTGGTCAAGAAGCATTTCAATTCATCCAAGAAGCCAAATTACAGCGAACTGGACACTCATACAGGTAACAAAATGAGATCGACGGCCGCCGCGTTGCTTCTGAGGTTGTGTTTATGGCGTGGCGGTAAAGAGGAGGGGTGGGATTGCTTTTACAGGCTTTGGAGAATGGGTTAGTTCACTGCTAGCTCTTTTATCTTTTGCTTACAATGAGGGAGTTCTATGAAATATGGCAATGCTGCTCAGAATGAATCACGAAGTTTGCTCATCCACTTGAACTCAGTTATTAAAAGAGGATTTGGAGTTTTCCTGTTCTACATCTGTTGGAAATGGAATTGAAACTTTTATGCAGATCCTTCAGGAAGTTTCACTGCTTCAGTGTATCAGGCTGCATAGGTTTAGAAAGAGCATGCTGCCTTGAAGAGACTCTCAAACTATAATTCAAACTATAATGCTGTCTCTACACATCAGTATGTATGTATCAAATAGTATTTCCTTAGTCCTCCCTATATTGAGACGACCATACTGAGTGTTTGATTTATGCACTTTTTAATCCTACAAATGTTAATTTTGTTGCCTTCTGAAATACTTTTCAGTTCTCTAACCTTAAAATTTTCTTCTTTCTCCAGTGATTATATCCCCATACCTGTATGAAAGCTATCCAGTCCCTATCATACCACAGCCAGAGATCCTGAGCTCTGTAGCTTACAACCCCATTACTGTGTGGACTACAACCGGGCTGCTACCATCTCCACTACCCAATGACCTCTCTCCACTTTCTGGATACCCCTCATCTTTGGGAAGAGTCAGCCCACCTCCACCTTCTGACACCTCCTCCAAAGATCACAGCGGTTCGGAAAGTCCCATTAGCGATGAAGAAGAGAGAATCCAGTCAAAGCTTTCAGACCCCCATGCAATCGAAGCCGAAAAGTTTCAGTGCAGTTTATGCAACAAGACGTATTCAACTTTCTCTGGGTTGGCCAAACATAAGCAGCTGCATTGTGATGCCCAGTCTAGGAAATCGTTCAGCTGCAAGTACTGTGACAAGGAGTATGTCAGCCTGGGAGCGCTTAAGATGCACATCAGGACCCACACACTACCTTGTGTCTGCAAGATCTGTGGCAAGGCTTTCTCCAGGCCATGGCTACTTCAAGGACACATCAGAACCCACACTGGTAAGAACAACCATTACAACTGCAGGCTGTTGTTGCTATCTCATCAGAATGCCTTTCTGATTTTTTTTCCTTACAGGTAGAAAAAACAGCAGTGTTGCTTGTCTGACCTTGAAATGCATATGTGCAATTTCAAATATATCATTAAATGGGCACATTCTTCCTTTTGGGGGCCTGGGTGAGAGGGAAGTGTAGCATGGCCTCACAACTGTGTGGCATATTCTGGCATAGATCAGCATCGCTCCTCTGATAATCCCAGGATGATTTAGCTTGTTTCCACTAGCTGAAAGTTTTGCTTTAAGGATTTTACATTAACTTTCAGGCTTTGGAAAATGCTAACTTTAAGAAGGCTTCAGCTGACTCTGAAGTAGCAAAACAGAAAGGCAATGCATGAGAGTCTAATCATTGACTCCTTAAGCAAACGGCAAGTTTTGCATGCGCTATCTCAAGTCCTTAAGAATTAGAAGCACATCATCACCAAAGCATTTTTTTGTGTTGAGGCAAAAACATGATCTTCAGTATAACACTGGGTACAATGTAATGTCTGTACAGCTGTTTGCTGCTTTTCAGTCAAAGTCTTGTTCCAAGTTATTCACACAGAGCTAAGTAGAAAAGACTCCATGAAAATATTTGAAAATGCTGGGAGGAGCCCAACCTAGAAATACTGCCTGCACCTGCAGATGCAGAAGGTGTCAGCAGCTTGCCTTTGGAGACTGCGCTTAGCAGCATATTCTGAAAGCCTGAGTTCTGCAAGTACAGTCAGCAGTGCTGAAAGCTGTTATATCTGTGGCCTGACTAACTTTTTATTACACACGTTTTTTATGATAACAAATCATTTCTGTCTGCTTGTTTCCTAGAATAAAAGTGAGTTATACCTGTCCTAAACATGTACTTCTTTTTTAAAGCTTTATTTGTATTTTTACTTAATGTTTCCTTTTTAGGAGAGAAGCCGTTTTCCTGTCCTCACTGCAACAGGGCTTTTGCAGACAGATCCAATCTGAGGGCTCATCTGCAGACCCACTCGGATGTGAAGAAATACCAGTGCAAAAATTGCTCCAAAACTTTCTCCAGAATGTCTCTTCTGCACAAACACGAAGAATCTGGCTGCTGTGTAGCACACTGAGTCATGCAGTCAATGTTTACCTGGACTCAATGCATTTCTCCACTCCTGTTCCAAATGATAAGTGGAAATCCAAAGGCATTTTCTTTTCTACTTTTCAGCCAAAAAATAATAAAAAAATAAAATCACCAAAAAAATAACACAAAAAAAAGCAAGCAAAGAAACAAAATAGTGGGAGAATTTAGAATGTCAGTAGAAATGAGCTTTAAGTAGTTCTGTTCAGTCACACATTCACATTCTTAAGTGTGAATTCTGATATATGGGGAAAGACACGATGCATGACATTTCAAGTAGATCTAAAGGAAAAAGCATTATCAGCTTTCTTTAGAGATGAAGCCAAATGCATGTAGTTTTTTCTTGCTCAGAAAAGGCTGCAAAGTTACTAATACATTCCTGCCAAGCCATTTCAACCAAAGAAACAGTGTTTTAAGTGGAACTTTTGATAAAAATACTACCCAAGTGAATTTTGCTAGACACCATTTATCTCAGGTGCCTTAAAAAGTATTCCAAGTTTACCTTAGTAAATGTTTAATATTATTCATTGCTGTGTTCTTTTTTTTTTTGTAATTTTATTTTATTAAAAGTCAAGGCCTTCATTAATGATCCGAAATGCTTTAAAACTGCATAATTAAGAGAGGAAAAAGAAAACGTAAGAGAATGTAAGAAAAATTGAAAGCCACAAATTAATTGCATGTGCCTTTTTAAAAAAAATACTGTAGCTTCAAACATTCCTGGTGCATGCCTGACCATCTTTGAATATGGAATAGTTCCTCTAAACTTTAATCTTTTTTAAAAACGGGAATAAGTGCAAGAGAGGGGGCTCATGGGAGTTTGACAATTATTTTTTTAAATGCACAAAGGAAATGCAATATTTTCAGCATTACCCCTCCAAGTGCCTTTTTTATTGATGATTTTGTAAAGTATGTGGACATAATGTAAATATTTTTATTTTTATATGACCAAATGTGTTATGAATGAAAGTGAATTGTTGCCTATAGCAGCATCTATAGATAACTTGAAGAAAGTGTGAAGTGAAATTTATGGTTTTTTTTCTAGCCACTTTTTTACAATAAACATTTTTAAATAAGATTTCTGTTGTTTGTTCTAATTAAATAAAGGGACAATGTCTGGATTAGCAAGGGTATGGAATACATAAAAATGCAAGTGTCTCTACATGACAAAATGAAGATGAAAGTGAATTCTTAGTTCACAACTTTAGAAAAAATATATATTCATCTGTATTTTTCAAACATTTAGAACAGTACAGAATGGAGTCACTTATGGAGTCACTTATGGAGTCACTACTTTAAAACACTTCTACCTTTTTGTTACTTATAACGGTATGACCACATTGTGAAATATATTTTATCAAAAGTATTAAAAAAAAAATCTTGCATTTTAACAGTTTAAAGAATGCTATTAGAGCAGCCTTATTACAGTACTTTTCCTGAGACACTAACATTAGAAAATTTGGGCCGTATTAAAAGTTCATTAAAGTCATTAGAGCCTTACAGGATTTCAGCAGCATTTGCATGATGCTTCTTTAAAGTAATGTTTAAGTCACAAGATGACATACTTTACATGGTCATTTTGGAAATAGGAAAAGTTATTTTGCTAAAGTATCTTGCATATCAGAACTGTCAAGTGAATGTATTATGACTGTATAACAGCTAGTATATCACAGAAAATAATTACTCAGTAATAAAGATCAGAAATATTTTTCTTCTGATGATTTTACTAAGGAATCCAAGTTCTGAACTACATAAAAGCATTACAACTTAAGCAAATCATGTCTCATTATTACTGACTAGTGTAAAACAACAGCATTTTCAACTTTTAACCATGCATATAGCTAGAAAACAAATAAACACTAGTTGGCGTCCAATCTCAAGAGCACTATGTCTACACTATGTTATTAGCAGAAGCACAAGATAACAAAACCAGAATTCCAACCAATAAATGAGAAGACTACAGCAGAACATACACAAGTTTCAGATTTATTGAAAAAGAGTACATTTCTAAAAAAAAGAAAAAAAAAAGTTACAGATGATACCTGCATTGAGTCTCCTCCTGTGGAGACCCTCCAAGGAGTGCTTCTGCAGGACTGCATTGGAAGAACTTAGGCACTAAGTGCATGACAGAAGTTTTGCAACATTTTTCCATGGGAAAGACTGTACTGAAAAAAACATCTCAAATGAAGCTTTTCATATTCTCCAAGCATATTCCGACAAAATCTCAGCGTTATAAGAACAATTCTGTAGGAGTTTTTTGTTTGTTTGTTTGTTTTGTTTTTGTTTTTTTTTCAGGAAATAACTAGAGAGTTCAAGAAAGATAGTATTAGTGGAAATTTGCAAGGTAACTTTTTAAAATGAACATATGAAGGAATCAAATACCTTTGAAAAGTTTCATGTGGTTACTCTATTGATTTGCACTTCCATGTTATTCACTTTGAAGTTCATAGGCTCCAGCGGCTCTTTGTGCAGCTTTCTCTTCCCAGAGTGAAGTTTACCAGTGTATAAGTAAAGCTGTGGCAATCAACAGCTATTTGTACTGTCAAAGTTCTAGATTTGCTTTCCTGTGACTATTTACCTCATGTTATAAAGGCTTTTCCATTGTTTTAATTCACACTTTAAATTCTGTACACCCATAGTAAATGAAATAGCATAAGAACTTGACTTCTTGAATGAATGGAAATGCTGCTGTTGTCCTTAAGGGAAATCAGATGAAAACTTCATCAAAATACAGTATGCTAAACCAAACACAAGTGGAACTGGTCTGATTTGGAGATGACAATTAAGATATGCTACTTTGCATGCCTGTAACACCTGTACTCGTAAAACACAAAGATGGGAAAGGCTAGAAGCTCTTCTGGCTCATCTCTGTAATTGAAACAGAGTGCTCTATCAAAGATTTCTAGCTCTCTGTCCAGTTGCAGCATAAACTTCCCAGGCAGCTGAATTTCACTGCTTTTCCTGTGAGACTGCTTTGTATTTGCTGTCAGGACATTTTTCCAAAACATTTTCCATTAACAGTTTTACCTCATTACTCTAGAAATGCCCTTCTGTACCTGCACAAGCTATTTATCAATGTAAATTGAATTTTGCTCTGAGCAGCTGGCTGATGAATCCTTTGACTTTTTCAAAACATGACTGAAAAGCTCCCTTCCTGGTGAATTTACTCACTGAATCCCTTTGACCATAGCTACATTTCTTGCGAGACCTGATTCTATTAACCGCATAATCAAATTTTCAAACCTTTATAAGGAAAATGTGCTCCCCACACTCCTAATATCTTCACCACTCTTTTCTGAACTCAATTCTGACTTTTGATTTTCAACATCACTGTTAGACATAATACTTTTAAGTGAAAACTTAAGCTATCAAAAGGCCATTCTCTCCACTGAAGGTACCATCATGATAGCAACCTGTATGTGATGTGATTCGTATCTTCTTTAAACCTTTCACTAATGAGTTGTTTAAAATCAGTAGATCCTGGAAAGGGACTTTTCATTGAAGCTTACTCAAACTACTCTAAATACATACCTGCTTGGTTATATGATGGCCCATCATAGGGAATGAAGGATCATTCATTTAGTATGTTCTGGCAATTTACTTTCACCTCCTGAGTGTATTTTCAGTGTGTGGAGGAGAGCTGAACCACCAGAGCACAAGCACAATTACATGTTGAATTACATGTTGAATATGTGAATTTCTCAAGGCTGAAGGCAATAATTAAGGTTTTCTCTTCCCTAGCTTCCATTTGCGTGTGTTTTTCACCTCAGAAGCTGCAGTAGGAAGTAATATGTGCACGAAAGGAAGACAGAACAAAGTATATGTTTATGCTCAAAGCACTACAATTATCCTACCAACTAATATGAAGTTCAGAAAAGCATCTTATGCACTCACCAAAGGGTTAAAATGAGTGCCTCTCAGAGTAAGGCACCATGAAATCTGTCATCTGTATTATTACTCTCTTATTTGGATTATTATAGTTGCTGTTATCTTTAAACAAGCTCAGGGCCTATTACTCTAAGCTCCATAAAATCACATAAGAAGCACCCTAAGGATCCCACAATTTCAATTAAAAAAGGAAGGACAATAGGAAACCTGGTAATTTAATTCTGATGTCTTGTTCTCCGGTTGTTTTCCCATGGCAAAAAAAAAAAAAAAAAACAAGTCAATATTTCATCTTATGTTACAATGTTTTGACTTTTGAATAAGGAATTTTCAATGCTAAACTTTTTTTTTTTTTAATATATAATAAGATGCTGGTATTTACTAGCTGTCCTAGACATTTGATTTTTTCTTTTTTTTTTTTTTAAGTAGGTATTTTGACAGTTAAAATATATAAATTGTAATTCCTGTTCACAGAAATGTAGAGTGGAATGTGAGAAGCACAATCGAACCTGCATATATTGTAATATCAAATGGTGGCTTCAAGAAATGAGAACAGACTGAGTGCAAGTGAAATCTGAGAATTGCAGAAAGGTTGAGGTGGGAAGGCACTGATGGAGATTGTCTAGTCCAACCCACTGCTCAAAGCAGGGTCAGTAGAACATTTTACCCATGTGTCCAGCTGGATTTTGAGTATCTCCAAGAATGAAGACTATAACTTCTCTGGGCAACATATGCCCATGTTCAATCACCCTTTCGGTAAAAAAGTTTTTAAATGTTTCAGATGGTGCCTGTTACCTCTTGTCCTGTCACTGGGCACCACTAAGAGTCTGGCTCAGTCTTCTTTATTCCCTCTTATCAGATATTTACACACGTTTATAAGATCCCCCCTGAGCCTTTGCTTAAGCTGTCTCAGCCACTCTCATATGAAAGGAACTCTAGTCCCGTAATTATTTTTGAGGTCCTTCAGTGAACTCACTCCAGTATGTCCCTGTCATGTACTAGTGAGCCCCCATCTGGACTGGGCACTGCAGATGGACCTCACCACTGCTGAGTAGAGGTGGAAATAGCACTCACTTTCTCTCAGTTTCTGTTGGCATGGAGGCATAAAGGTTGTGGCTACCATACAAACTATAACATTAGATCACAACTTGTACAAAAAAAAAAAAAAAAAAAGCTTGCTTTCTCTATTCCTTCTTTCCCAGAATTTGAATTCTTTCCTAATCTCTACAAAGTCTTCAGGAACTTTGAAGGGTGTGGAGGGTGGAACAGTGCTTTGTTGGGAGAGGGAAGGCTGCCCTGTCCTGTGGCAGATTGCAGCACAAGTACCTCAGGTGAATACAGGTTTATGCCAGGAATGCATATCTTGTTGCAGAGGCATATATATCCTCTTTGGGACACTGTATGAAAGCATCTCAAAGTCTTAGAAAAGTGTTAAGGAAGTCTTTGAGGCCATGGTGCAGCCTATTTACATCCTTGCACTGTTGTTCCTTCTGAGGGACACATAGCCAAACCAGGCTAGAGAATAAAAAAGAGAATAAATAACAAATGCGTGGTGGTGGTGTTCTACTTGTTCAGCATTTTAGTCACCTTTAGTCCTCTTCAGTATTTCAGGAATACCATCCAACATTTTTTTTCTGTTTTTGTATTTTGTATTTTTGTATTTTTTTCTTCTTCTGGTTCACTCAGCATTTTGGATTAAAAAAAAAAAAAGGGGGAAATGCTCCTTAATGGCCTCCCTTCTCATATTTTCCCCATGTCTCAGTAAGACAAAAGTTATTGTAACTTGCAATTTTGCCCTCCAGTTGTTTTCTATTACACCTGTCTCCCCTCTCCCTGTTGACTGGGCATTGAATATACCCTGTCTCTTATCTTTGTTCCTTTCTGTTTTATATGCATCACCAGAAGTTTGTCCAGTATTTATGCTAGGTAGCCTGGAGGTGGGTGAGGATCATAGTTTGGCAGTCCTTGCCGAAAGGGAATTAAATCCCCTTTTTGCCTTTTAAATTTTCCTTTTTAAAATCTGTCATTTATTTTGTTCAAAGAAGACACAGAAAATAGAACAATCACGGGAATGCCAGCTCAAATTTACATGGCCTCTGTCATCTTTTAGTAGCCTTCGTCCTGTAAGTTTGGAGAGCAGCAGTGGTACATGAAGATATCCATATGTTGCCTTCATATAGGTGGACATGCAGCCAACCAGACTGCACATTCAAAATACAAATCATTTCACTGCAATCCTAATTTGGATCAGCTAAAGAACAACCCACAGATAGATCCCTCATTTTGTCTCTGGTAGAGTAATCCTTCAATTAAAAAGGTGCGCTTAAATGCAAGCACAAGAGTGTTTTCTAGCAGGACAAAACTCGTGGAAGTAAATGAAGAGTGTTCTTTAAGCTGAATGTCCATTCACTGGGCATAGGAAGGATCACTACGCTTCAAACGTGGATCAGAATATTTTCGTAGTAGTTAAGCTTTATATTACTTATATGCTATAAAGCAGACCTTTTTGTATAGCCAAAGAAGACTACAGAAAGCCATTCCATACCTTACCAAGCCTCTCCATTCTCCCTACTTCCCATGTTTTTGCCTCTTCTGTTACTGCTTTCTCTGCCTTACGTAGGAGTCATCTCCCAGATGAGGCTGACATTGGATCAGAGTCAGTGGATCTTTTAATACTTGATAGATGCAGGCATTGCCACTCCCTCTAACCAGACATAAATGTGGGTCTAAACAATAAATACATGTCATGTGCTGGGCCTTCAAATGACATCCATCAAATGGCAAGAGCTCCTGACCATCACCTTTTCATATCTTCTTCAAAGGCATGACCTGGGATCACAGGAGCTTGGTTCTAACAAGTCCTTCACAGAGAACAGCCTGCATCTCACTAAGTCCTGTGGGTTCTCAGCACCTGCTGAACATCACAGTGCGAAGTCACAGACATCTGTTAAGTTGCTAATAAGAAGCAGTTAAAAGTATAAAGTTGCACTACAATTAGCTCAGATTTTGCACATGTACCTAAACCAAAGTAAATTCCTTTGAATGTAACCTGCCCTCTCATGTGGACTGGCAGATTATCCACAGCTGACAATGAATAAAGAGTTAGAAGAATGAGAACTGACAATTATTAAGTAACTACAGCAAAAATTGAATGAATGATAATCAACAATATAAAGTCATAATGTTATGCATAAGACTAATAAAAGTCTCCTTCATTTCTGCAGAAGCTACATCATATTCAGCATTAAATCATTTTTTTTTCTCCTCCTCCACCCCCTTTTTTAGATGTTATAAAAGAGATATTTTGGAAGACAGTTCACCAAGATTTATAGCAGAGTGTTCACTATTCATCTGTAATACATGAAACTGGGCCAGGTTGTTATGTCCTGGGGAAATTAAAAAAAGAATCTTGTGACTCGTGATAGACATTTTGGTGGTGTTTGTGAAACAATTTGGCATCTCAGTCCAGTTCGTAACTAGCTCTAACTGGACAAGGTCCACACTCAAAACCAGTCAGGATTTTTTGACAGCCATGTCTTACTGACAGAAAATCACATTTTTAGGGAAATGGCTTTCTGTTTCTGGGTAATTTCAAGAAATTGCTCCACTCCTTTTCTGTGTCCCCTTTTTTTCTTAATATTAGCAGACCAGTGGTTTAGAGGTCACAGCAGGGGGCCATGACCGAGGGCAGGTTCTGAATATTTGAACCCAAACACTCTGTCCTAAGAAGCTTCACTATGCTGCCTTGGCAGGACAACATGGGTTCTGGGAACAAAAAAGAGGTCTTAAAGATTGTTAAAATGTCAGCCTTCGTGGAGCAGGATGGAGTGCGGGGGGGGGGGGGGGGGGGGGAAGGGGTGCATAGTATTTAATAGGTATTTACAGGCAGTAAATATCAATTACAAATTACCTTCCAGGTCAGTCTTCTGTAACAGAAGAATCTCAGTGCTGTTTAGCTTTGAGAGGAGATTTTGGCTCCAGCTAGCACTGCAGCAGATAAATCAGGTAAGTCAGATTGCTATTCATATTGACACAAAATAGAGCAGTAACGAAGGACATAGTAGGGGGGGGGTTATTATTATACAAATAAAAACTATGAAAACAGGAAAATCCAGAGTCATATAAAACTATGTATATGTAAAACACATAGAATTAAATGCACAGAATTAATACTGGAAAAATATTTTAAGAAAAAACACAGCTACAACTCTACCTTTTTTTTGTTTGTTTGTTTTTAACTAAAACATTTAACTAAAAATGTTCCCATCATTTACCAACTTTTTAAACTAGGTTTATTGATATTTTTCACTCAGAGCATTCTTTAACAATTTGGTGGGGAAAAAAAAAAGTATTCTTGTTGTCTACCAACTTTGCTCTGATCCCAGAAGGCACTGCCAAGAACTGAGTTATTATGAAAATTATGAAAATGTGCTCTTCCTGGTTTTTATGTCTATGTCTGTCATTTTGGTGGTAAAAATTCTACGCATAGGCTATCCTGGGATTGCCCAATACTGTGATTTTCTCCCAGCGAACTTTCTGTTTGCCACCATCAGAAACAGTATTTCATATCTATCAGGACATTTGCTAATAGAAAGGTCAATTTTCAATAAACCTTTGCTGTAGTACAATCCCATGTACATCACATGCATAATTTGTTTCAGTTTGCAGGGTTAAGGAGGAAGTAGAGCCAGGACTCTGTAAGCCTGGCATATTGTTCTTCCTAAAACACTGACCTGCTTGGAGTTCTATGGGTCCCTTCTCAAGGCAGATTTTTTTAAATCTTTTCTTGCTGTGTAATCACCCAGGTTGGAGAGGAATCAGAATCATTTGTAATGAGCTCTTACATTTCCCAGCTTTTCTGAAGGTTGTGTCAGGTTGCTGTGCTAACAAAACCAAGGTTGCAATTCTGAGTTTCTATGGTAAGTTTTGAAGGTGTTATTTTAACATTTTTCTCCATGCTTTTTCCTATGTAATTGGAGGAAAAATGTAACTTATTTACTTATTATTTAGGCTGAGTTCAAGTGATTTTTGAAAACTTAATTCCTCACAAATTTTCTGATAATTGCAGACATGATATTAAATCTGAGCTCCCATATGTTTGAGAAGCTTTTTCTATTCATCTTTGGTAAATGCCTTTTCATCTTGTTTATATCTGCCTATTTTAAACACAAAGTAAAAATTTCATGAAAGGTTTCTTGAATACAGCTTGAAATTTTTGGGTCTTCTCCTTGTGCTTTGAGATCTCATATCCAAGAGGGGAAACAGTGCACACGAAAAGCTTGCTGTTGTATGTTGACTCTGTAAGCAGAAGTGTCACAGTGTATTTGCTTCTTAGGTCAATAATAGAGAAGAAGTTCTCTTATGCAGCACTCCCAAAAACACAAAAAGCTGGCATCTTGCATGTGATTTTGGTCTCCCACTATAAACAGGAAATAGCTTTTAGGTCTTTTAGTCCAGATTAATTTTCTCTTCCTCCTAATACTTTGTTCCTTCTGACATCTGAAGTTTTGTTGTGGTTCCTCATAAAGGAAGTTGTTTTCTGAGAAAGATCTTAGAATTTATTATTATATGTGGGTTTTAGGGGCCCACACCTGAAGTTTAAGATATATATTACCTACACAGATGCACAATGCAGCCAAGTATCCACGCAATTCTTCATTTGGAAAGGAGGAAGTAATATTTTGAAGAGATGCCATGTAAAGTCAAACCATGCATTTGCATTGCTCCTCCACTGATAGATTATGACCAAGTTAAAAGAACAGGGTGTCAAAGAACAGGACTGTCTTCTCTTTTGAAAAAGAACCATCTCTTGTGAACATTAATGCTCACTACATGGGAAGAGGTTGTCCTTTAGTCTTCTCCTGTTCATTTACGTCCTGATAGTGGTGCCTAGTGTGCTGCCAGGATCCTCTATGCTCTGGTGCAGCTGGGAAGAAAGGAGGCAAGTATTCAGCCGGGTATCCAAAGACCAGTCTTCTCTACAAGAAACTTCATGGATTTAACTGTGCAGCACACTCTCCTAGAATGCATGCAAATCATACTGACAACATGTGCTTTGCAGCAGAAGTTCTACTGGTTCCCCAGGCACAAGAGCACTTGTAGGCCAATAAAGCTGCAACCAGACTTTAGCTTTGTCAGTACATAAGTGCCGTAAGAAAACAAATAAATAAAGGGGATGGATGACATGACATGACATTAGCACTACACTCTCGGCATAAGTTTCTGACATAGACCTGATCTGAGTCTCAAGACAGTGCAACTTGCATACCTTCTTCCTCTCAGGATTGTGCCTGAAGTATAGCCTGGACATTAATGCTTAGGTGACAGGATTTTGAGGTGACATGTGAAGGGTAGAAGGGATGGAAAATTGTATGCATGGTGGCAGAAGAAGAGTTGAAACCACTTCTTCTCACTGTGAGACTACAGTAAACATATTTGTGTTAATCGGTTTGCTTTCATTTTATATTCTTCCTGCCTGTTTTTAGTGAGAATGAATAATGTCCATGTCTCATAACACCTCCGTAATAGTTCAGCAGGATCGCTGTGACCTTATCAGGTTGGACCAGGATTGATTAGCTGCAGATTTCGATATATGAAACTCGGCAGACAGGCCAGGCTTGCAGAGTTTGTACTACTGCAGTTTCTGTTGAGGAACATAAAGTGATCATTTCTGTTGCTCTTTGAAGAGAAAAGTAATAAATTGATGGAAATTGGAAATGGAAAATTGAAGTGAAATAGTGAAATGCATTTTATTTTAATTAAACCACCTGATTTAGTTTTTGGAAATAGATATGTTGCTCTTTTTTTGTTTTGTTTTGTTTTGTTTTAAAGCCATTTGAACCTCCTATCTGCTTATGCCAAAGATGAACCTTTCCAGGTGATCAGAAATGTAGGCTTCTTAACTGATGTGAATGGCAACCTTCCTGTTTTAAATTCCAAGTTGTAAAAAGAGTTGCACTGCCAATCAGCCAGCAACTGGTGCTGCACTGGCCTTTCTAGAAAAACAAACAATGGGTAATAAATGACTTTATGGTAGGATTGAATTTAAAACAAAAAAATCCTTATCAGTACAATATGTTTTCTGGTCCACTAAAACTCTTCTGTTTTAATCTATTCCAGCTATATTTCCCATTTATAAAATTACAAGTCCTTCTAAACACATGTATGTATGTATGCATATATATATACAACTGTATAGACTTGAATATATAGAAGCACTTTCTGTACTTACACAAAGATAGAATTAGAGCAAAATGGTACCCTAAATGATACTATTTCTTTGAGCAGTACTATTAATACATGGGACATTCCCGTCCTCCTTTCTACCCTGAAATCTCAATTTTTATTAAAAAAAAAAAAGTCTGTTGTTCCTACAGTTACCTTCCCACCCATCCCCCACCCCCCCCCCCAAAAAAAAAAAAAAAGAAAATAGAAAAAAATGTTTTTAAAGTAACCAAATGAAACCAATACACTTCTAGTTACTTTCAAGGAGCCAAGCAACATAGTGCAAAGACCAGTCTCAGGGATGCACAGTTCAAGTGGTATATTGGCTCTTCTTCACTCAGAGAGGTTTCAATGGGGACAGTCCCCGAGGAGACGATAACTGTTAGCAGAGGAACTAGTTCTCTGGCTGACCAAAGCGTGGAAGGAAAGTGTGGGAGAACACTCTAGTGAAGATCTTTACTATTTATTGACCGGAATTTTACTTTGTTGTTGTAAGCAGCATGAGTGAAAGTAAAAAAGATAACAAAACAGCTTAGAAGGTACAAATGGAGTGCAGGAGTTAAATGGCATGCAGAGAGCCTTTCAAAGCTAACAGGTACACCTGAAACCCAACTGTATGTTAGCTGCATGCAACAAATATATGGAGTCTGTTGGATCCTACTGGATCACATTCATAAAAGTATAGAAAAATGGGAATGGCATCTATTAGGAAGATTTCTGAGATTCTCAGAATGGAATAACTGGAAAAATCTGATTGCTTCCACTCTCCCTTTCCATTCAGTTCCTGCCTTTGTACCACATAAAAAGTATGGCACAATGAACCAGCCCATAGACTGTCTTCCAGAGCCAATAAACCAATACACTGAAGGCTGGCTAACAGACCTAAAGGGAATGCACTGTATTAATTTACTCAGACATGTTTTTCTACAGTTTGCAACATCTGCAAAGGAGACTCAATCACATAGTTCTCAGAGTAGTCAAGAAATCTTCTTTATGCTTATACAATATAGGCAGTTGGTGTTCTTTACTCAGACTTTTCTCTGACTCTGTATAGGTAGCACTTCAGTATAATGTTTCTGTGTAGGTGCACACACCATGCACCTGTGTTATCCCTTTTTTTCCAGCAGAAATTATTTTGGTACACAACTGAGGTTTTTGATTTGGATTTCTCCTGTATGTTCAGCAATCCCATCAGAGCAAAAATAAAGAGACTGGTATCTTCCTGTGTACATGTATGTATCAGCTATGCTTGGTCAGGGAATTTGATGTATTCAGGAAACACTGGTCTTACCAGGTGTGAGCAATACAGCTGTTCAGAGCACTCACAGCATCACATCAGACCTACTGCATAAACACAAACTCTTGATCTGCACCTCAGTGAGAACTCAGATGCATCTCCAAATTTTTACATTTTCTATACTTTCAGAAGCCTTCTGGAATATCAAGGAGAATATACCAATCTTACTCCTACACAGATGCTCTGAAAATCTGAGAAAACTGCATGTGCCAGAC